>NC_086445.1:990714407-991067907 GCF_028390025.1 Pseudophryne corroboree | reverse complement strand
TCATACAGGCACGTGGAGGCCACACACACTACTGAGCCTCATTTTGACTTGTTTTAAGGACATTACATCAAAGTTGGATCAGCCTGTAGTGTGTTTTTCCACTTTAATTTTGAGTGTGACTCCAAATCCAGACCTCCATGGGTTAATAAATTTGATTTCCATTGATAATTTTTGTGTGATTTTGTTGTCAGCACATTCAACTATGTAAAGAACAAAGTATTTAATAAGAATATTTAATTCATTCAGATCTTGGGCCAGATGTACTAAGCTTGAAAAGTGATAAATATCACTGTGATAAAGCACCAGCCAATCGGCTCCTAACTGTCATTTTTCAAACACAACCTGTGACATGGCAGTTAGGAGCCGATTGGCTGGTGCTTTATCACAGTGATATTTATCACTTTTCAGGCTTAGTACATCTCCCCCCTAGGATGTGTTATTTTAGTGTTCCCTTTATTTTTTTGAGCAGTGTATATATATATTTAATCCAGAAGAAACTAAGGCCATCGCTCTGCTGTGTGCTGAACAGCGCTGCTCCTAGTCTGGGTCTGGACGGAGAAGCCTGTGTGGTGGTAAGTGCATGTCTGTTCTCACCAAGCATTTAAGGACATTCTAAGCACCAAAATAGATCGGCATATGACACAGCCAGTACCATGGCGGAGAAAGGACTTCTGTGATGTGACTGGAATCCCTATTTAAAGGACGCCTGTACATCATACCAATAAAGTGAATAACAAAACACACAATATGAAATTAACCTTAGTAAAACAAGGAATTCCACAAATCCTAAACCACCACTTAGTGCCACATAATGCCTATAGGTACGCAGTTGGCCAGTGCTGCGCATGCATCCGAGTTACACTGCGCATGCTTCCAGATGGTTAAATCCCTCACCCCCCTCAAACAAAAAAATCACCTGTAAGGAACTGCAAACCCACTCGAAAGTGCCTATTTAATAATATTGAGAAATAGGACACTTTCATTATTATCGCATATAATTTTTCATAGTTATTTATCCGACAGCAGCTCCGATAAGAGGGTGTCCCGGCAAAGAGCTTGGCAGTGACGGCTGCCTGACAGGCACACGGGTAGACATAAGGCCACATATGCACACTATAATTATAGAGAAAAATGGATGCTAAGGAGGACGGCGGCTGCGGGAGAGGAATGAGAAGATCACTGTCCTGCCATCTTCATAGGGGTTAGGTTGAAGAGGGCATTATCTATCGGGGACTAGCTCAAACAATCTACAGACTGCAGTCCATATTGAGAATAATGGTGACGGCAGACTGCAGTGCTAAGTAGTCCATTGCGGGAGACGTCTCTGAGGTATACGGTTATATTCCCGACTGTCGGGATCCTGGCCATTGAAAGGCTGACGGTCGGAATCCCGACTGCTGGCCAGAAACCCCTCTTGGGTGGTGGCGCAACGAAGCCACGAGGGGACACGCTGCGCTCGAGGTTAGAATTCCAGCTGTCGGGATTCCGGCAACGGTATTTCGACTGCCGGGATCCTGTCAGTCGGGATTTCATACTGATCCTGTCTCTGAGATCTCCTGCTTTGGCTATTGTTTAATAGCCCCGTTACATAAATCAGGTGGAAAATACAGACTTTACAGGATTGTACGTTACGGGGCTTGGGGGGTAATTCAGATCTGATCACTGCTGTGCGTTTTCGCTCAGCGGGCAATCAGGTCCCAACTGCGCATTCATATGCACCACAATGCGCAGGCGCTTCGGACAGCTACAATGGGCATCGCCGGTCAGCGACGGGATGGGGCGAAGGATCCATTCGCATGAGCGTTTGCAAGGTGACTGACAGAAAGAGGCTGTTTTTGGGAGACAACTGACCGTTTACAGGGAGTGTCCGGAAAACTGCAGACGTGTCCAAGCATTTTGAGGGAGGGAGTCTGACGTCAGCTCCGGCCCCGATCAGCAGGAATCAATCGCACTGGAGGAGTAAGTCGTGGGCTGCGCACAGATTGCACACACTGGAAAAATCATTGGATGGTGAGTGAGTTGCGAACGGATTTGCAGCTGTCCGCTGTCTGGCGGAATTTTCACACGGCGTACACATGCATTCGCACACTTGCACGGGGCAGGTTTTCACTAGAGATGAGCGCCTGAAATTTTTCGGGTTTTGTGTTTTGGTTTTGGGTTCGGTTCCGCGGCAGTGTTTTGGGTTCGAACGCGTTTTGGCAAAACCTCACCGAATTTTTTTTGTCGGATTCGGGTGTGTTTTGGATTCGGGTGTTTTTTTCAAAAAACACTAAAAAACAGCTTAAATCATAGAATTTGGGGGTCATTTTGATCCCAAAGTATTATTAACCTCAAAAACCATAATTTACACTCATTTTCAGTCTATTCTGAATACCTCACACCTCACAATATTATTTTTAGTCCTAAAATTTGCACCGAGGTCGCTGTGTGAGTAAGATAAGCGACCCTAGTGGCCGACACAAACACCGGGCCCATCTAGGAGTGGCACTGCAGTGTCACGCAGGATGTCCCTTCCAAAAAACCCTCCCCAAACAGCACATGACGCAAAGAAAAAAAGAGGCGCAATGAGGTAGCTGTGTGAGTAAGATTAGCGACCCTAGTGGCCGACACAAACACCGGGCCCATCTAGGAGTGGCACTGCAGTGTCACGCAGGATGGCCCTTCCAAAAAACCCTCCCCAAACAGCACATGACGCAAAGAAAAAAAGAGGCGCAATGAGGTAGCTGTGTGAGTAAGATTAGCGACCCTAGTGGCCGACACAAACACCGGGCCCATCTAGGAGTGGCACTGCAGTGTCACGCAGGATGTCCCTTCCAAAAAACCCTCCCCAAACAGCACATGACGCAAAGAAAAAAAGAGGCGCAATGAGGTAGCTGTGTGAGTAAGATTAGCGACCCTAGTGGCCGACACAAACACCGGGCCCATCTAGGAGTGGCACTGCAGTGTCACGCAGGATGTCCCTTCCAAAAAACCCTCCCCAAACAGCACATGACGCAAAGAAAAAAAGAGGCGCAATGAGGTAGCTGACTGTGTGAGTAAGATTAGCGACCCTAGTGGCCGACACAAACACCGGGCCCATCTAGGAGTGGCACTGCAGTGTCACGCAGGATGTCCCTTCCAAAAAACCCTCCCCAATCAGCACATGATGCAAAGAAAAAGAAAAGAAAAAAGAGGTGCAAGATGGAATTGTCCTTGGGCCCTCCCACCCACCCTTATGTTGTATAAACAAAACAGGACATGCACACTTTAACCAACCCATCATTTCAGTGACAGGGTCTGCCACACGACTGTGACTGATATGACGGGTTGGTTTGGACCCCCCCCAAAAAAGAAGCAATTAATCTCTCCTTGCACAAACTGGCTCTACAGAGGCAAGATGTCCACCTCATCTTCACCCTCCGATATATCACCGTGTACATCCCCCTCCTCACAGATTATCAATTCGTCCCCACTGGAATCCACCATCTCAGCTCCCTGTGTACTTTGTGGAGGCAATTGCTGCTGGTCAATGTCTCCGCGGAGGAATTGATTATAATTCATTTTAATGAACATCATCTTCTCCACATTTTCTGGATGTAACCTCGTACGCCGATTGCTGACAAGGTGAGCGGCGGCACTAAACACTCTTTCGGAGTACACACTTGTGGGAGGGCAACTTAGGTAGAATAAAGCCAGTTTGTGCAAGGGCCTCCAAATTGCCTCTTTTTCCTGCCAGTATAAGTACGGACTGTGTGACGTGCCTACTTGGATGCGGTCACTCATATAATCCTCCACCATTCTATCAATGTTGAGAGAATCATATGCAGTGACAGTAGACGACATGTCCGTAATCGTTGTCAGGTCCTTCAGTCCGGACCAGATGTCAGCATCAGCAGTCGCTCCAGACTGCCCTGCATCACCGCCAGCGGGTGGGCTCGGAATTCTGAGCCTTTTCCTCGCACCCCCAGTTGCGGGAGAATGTGAAGGAGGAGATGTTGACAGGTCGCGTTCCGCTTGACTTGACAATTTTGTCACCAGCAGGTCTTTCAACCCCAGCAGACTTGTGTCTGCCGGAAAGAGAGATCCAAGGTAGGCTTTAAATCTAGGATCGAGCACGGTGGCCAAAATGTAGTGCTCTGATTTCAACAGATTGACCACCCGTGAATCCTTGTTAAGCGAATTAAGGGCTCCATCCACAAGTCCCACATGCCTAGCGGAATCGCTCCGTGTTAGCTCCTCCTTCAATGTCTCCAGCTTCTTCTGCAAAAGCCTGATGAGGGGAATGACCTGACTCAGGCTGGCAGTGTCTGAACTGACTTCACGTGTGGCAAGTTCAAAGGGCATCAGAACCTTGCACAACGTTGAAATCATTCTCCACTGCGCTTGAGACAGGTGCATTCCACCTACTATATCGTGCTCAATTGTATAGGCTTGAATGGCCTTTTGCTGCTCCTCCAACCTCTGAAGCATATAGAGGGTTGAATTCCACCTCGTTACCACTTCTTGCTTCAGATGATGGCAGGGCAGGTTCAGTAGTTTTTGGTGGTGCTCCAGTCTTCTGTACGTGGTGCCTGTACGCCGAAAGTGTCCCGCAATTCTTCTGGCCACCGACAGCATCTCTTGCACGCCCCTGTCGTTTTTAAAAAAATTCTGCACCACCAAATTCAAGGTATGTGCAAAACATGGGACGTGCTGGAATTTGCCCATATTTAATGCACACACAATATTGCTGGCGTTGTCCGATGCCACAAATCCACAGGAGAGTCCAATTGGGGTAAGCCATTCCGCGATGATCTTCCTCAGTTGCCGTAAGAGGTTTTCAGCTGTGTGCGTATTCTGGAAAGCGGTGATACAAAGCGTAGCCTGCCTAGGAAAGAGTTGGCGTTTGCGAGATGCTGCTACTGGTGCCGCCGCTGCTGTTCTTGCGGCGGGAGTCCATACATCTACCCAGTGGGCTGTCACAGTCATATAGTCCTGACCCTGCCCTGCTCCACTTGTCCACATGTCCGTGGTTAAGTGGACATTGGGTACAACTGCATTTTTTAGGACACTGGTGAGTCTTTTTCTGACGTCCGTGTACATTCTCGGTATCGCCTGCCTAGAGAAGTGGAACCTAGATGGTATTTGGTAACGGGGGCACACTGCCTCAATAAATTGTCTAGTTCCCTGTGAACTAACGGCGGATACCGGACGCACGTCTAACACCAACATAGTTGTCAAGGCCTCAGTTATCCGCTTTGCAGTAGGATGACTGCTGTGATATTTCATCTTCCTCGCAAAGGACTGTTGAACAGTCAATTGCTTACTGGAAGTAGTACAAGTGGGCTTACGACTTCCCCTCTGGGATGACCATCGACTCCCAGCGGCAACAACAGCAGCGCCAGCAGCAGTAGGCGTTACACGCAAGGATGCATCGGAGGAATCCCAGGCAGGAGAGGACTCGTCAGAATTGCCAGTGACATGGCCTGCAGGACTATTGGCATTCCTGGGGAAGGAGGAAATTGACACTGAGGGAGTTGGTGGGGTGGTTTGCGTGAGCTTGGTTACAAGAGGAAGGGATTTACTGGTCAGTGGACTGCTTCCGCTGTCACCCAAAGTTTTTGAACTTGTCACTGACTTATTATGAATGCGCTGCAGGTGACGTATAAGGGAGGATGTTCCGAGGTGGTTAACGTCCTTACCCCTACTTATTACAGCTTGACAAAGGGAACACACGGCTTGACACCTGTTGTCCGCATTTCTGGTGAAATACCTCCACACCGAAGAGCTGATTTTTTTGGTATTTTCACCTGGCATGTCAACGGCCATATTCCTCCCACGGACAACAGGTGTCTCCCCGGGTGCCTGACTTAAACAAACCACCTCACCATCAGAATCCTCCTGGTCAATTTCCTCCCCAGCGCCAGCAACACCCATATCCTCCTCATCCTGGTGTACTTCAACACTGACATCTTCAATCTGACTATCAGGAACTGGACTGCGGGTGCTCCTTCCAGCACTTGCAGGGGGCGTGCAAATGGTGGAAGGCGCATGCTCTTCACGTCCAGTGTTGGGAAGGTCAGGCATCGCAACTGTCAAAGTCAGAAAAATGTCTCTGTGCACGTTGCCATATTTGCACCGCACACTGGTCCGCGCTGCGCATGCGTACGCTCTCCCGTGAAGGCGCATACCCGCAATAGCGTGCACTCGCAGGCGTGGTATGCGTATTTACGGTAGAGTTTATGTAGTCGTAGCGTGCGACTCATTCGTTACATATTTTCACAATTAATGTAATTTATAGATCATGATCCCTTTGATAGTTTCTGAAAGTTTGGTTAATATAGAAGGTCCCTGTCTAAAGGAATCCCTCTTTGTATTGTACGAAGGGTCTAACAGGAATCATACAGCAGTGTTTGGTACCCATCGGAAGAGTATTTAATTAGTAATATTCCGGTGTTGGTTTGGAGCGTATTAATCGCTCGTGCGAATAGTTATGGACATAAGAAGTTTATGTCCATTTCTATTATTTACTCATACTCAGGTATGCGGCGGGAAACCCAGTTTCCCACCCACCTGAGCTGTTGGAAATCGTCACAGCCCACCTGTATGAATCACCCTATGACCTTTTGTTGTGATACAGGGTCGAATTCCTTCATCCAATGGACAATGGGATTGTAGGGACTATGAGATTGCATTGTGTGTGGGGCATAAATAGGCAGGCCGACCATATCCAACTTCACTCTCTCATCAACGGTTATCTGCTGATAGCCGGGAGCTGGATATCGAGGCGCATGCGATCATACCCTTTGTGCGTAAGTTTTCTCTCCGTAATCATTGTCTTTCTGTGAGCCAATTTCTCTCATCTCTCTCCGTCTCTCTCTCTCTCTCTCTCTCCTCTTTTCTCTTATATCTCTCATAGTATTATAGCATTGTATTGTATTGCATTTAGGTCAGTGTAGTATTGTCTTTTTGTATTTATTGTTTAGTTCTGTGGTTAGGAAGTCTCTGTTATATTGTAGTGTATCACTTGTACTGTTATCCCCTTTTTACAAGTATATTAGATATAATACAGTTAATAGGCTTTGGACCCTAAACCAGTATCTGTGTATTTTCTATAGTGTTAAGTGTTCACTTGAGCGTCGGTGTTGCTCAAGCAGCTTTTTTAGTTAGTCAGGTTACACAAGGTTGCATTTACACCCTGTATTCACATTAAGGTATTCTGTGTATTTCATTAGTATAAGGTCTAGACATAAAGGTATAGCATTGTGAGCGTCTGCACCGCTGGTGACCTCCTCGTGGTCTCGAGCGTAAGCTACGCCATAGCGAATCATTACTCTAGTCATAGCCAATAACGTGTCCTGTGACCACTGGGCCGCGAGCGAACGTGACGCTTGAGCGTCTCGCCTACGGCTGAGCGATCGTTACGCAGATAGCGTACCCTTACGGTACTTCTTAAGCAAACAGCGTACAGTGTTCTTAGACTTCATAAAGGGTTGTTTATACGACAAGGGAATTTAGCATTGTCAATTGGGGACTCGTCCGATCCTTCTCATATCTGCACTAGGTAGATCAGCAGACATTATCCCTCCAGCAAAGGGTGGGAGGTTGTCTCGCAGTGCTGACGGGATAAGCGTCTGCTTGCTTCGCTTAGATAAAGAGTGCTGAAGGAATCCGGGAACCGGAAGTAAGAACAAAACGCTTGTGTCTTTTAAAACTGTTTTATTTCTCTTCTGTCTTGCGTATACACGCACGCATACACATATCTGCATTTCTTTTTCAATTTCGTATATCACTATTCCTGTTTGCCAATTTTTATAGTTGATAGAAAGTGCTAAAAAGAGATTTGCTGTTATTTCATAGTAGAGGTAATAGTTAAAGTATAGAACAACACACGGTCTGTCTAGGAGACAAGGCAGTCAGTGTGGATTGCGGTAGATGATCAGGGATCATTTACATTGATAAAAGTATATATTGTGTTACGGTGGATCTTTGCATTGCGTACACGTGTCGCTAACAAAGACTAGCGTACGCAATCCAAAAGGCAGACGCACGCAGCGTACATTACGCAACGTAGCGTCCGGTTACGCCCACGTAGCTCAAGTCACGAAAAGTTGAATTAGCGCAAAGCGATAATTAGCGCAAAGGCGATAAGTAACGCACAGCGGTAGATAACGCGAAGCGGTAAATAACGCAAATCTATTTTTGGAAAAATCTGAAATTTAGTTTAACAGATCCTGCTCCTAATTGGTAACACTGTTGGACTGAAGACAATTTCTGCGCAGAAATAGATATAGAAACAAAAGTGTACATGTGTTGAGTGAGTGTGTTTTTATCACATAAGTTTATATAACTTAGAGGTTGAACCAAAAGGAAAGTCGGGTACTCGTCAAGGGACATACGTGTAAGTGACATATACGGTGGCTAGGGAGGCATCCCTGGTTAAATAATATTTGAGCATTAGAGTATAGCGGACCATAAGGTAACAAGACCAGGAGGTCGTAAGGTACTAAAAAGGTCCGCTATAAAAGTCCAGTGGCACAACCCCTGGGGGCGTTGGTGCAGAACCCATATAGGCCATAAGCTCTTGCTGAAGGAATCGCGGCCGGAAACATCGATTCCATTAAATCTCTCAGTACATAACAGGTAGTGCTTATGTACTGAACGATTGGACCGCACGTAATTGTGTGCAGTAGTTAGTAATCTGACCTAATACCATTAGAGTAAAGTGGTCACAAACGCTATTTGTACATTCTGACGTGATTTGTGTAATTTTTTATTTTTAAAGGGAAGTTCGCTGGTCACTCAGGAACTATCTAACAACCCCACCTTTACTGGAAAGAGTAAGTGTCCTGCGGGTAACCCTCATATGTTCCAGTAAACAGAAGGTTTTTGGTAGGGCCCTGTATCGAGTACGCCAGCACCACGTCGGTGTGATCAGGTCGTATTGGTCGAGGTGGGCGAGTGAGTGGGGTACTCGGTAAACCGCCACCGCCGGCCTACTGTGGAGTAATTTGGTTGTCTGTAAAGGCTTGCTGAAAACCTTGATACAGAAATCCAAGGAGGACTAAGCAACACCTGCAGACTATGGGGGCCAGTTGCTCAGGTAGGGGGCGATCAACCTTGGTTCAGGTTGATTCTGTGAACCGACCAGTTGGGTCGGCACGATATGTAATGTGTGAAAAATATGGAAGTCACACCGAATCTTTATGTGATGAATGGGAGAGAATGACTGTACAAGACAGGGACAAATTCCCAAGAATAGGTAGCTTTAGTCCAGAAGTGTTACAAAATTTAAGGAGGAGGATATGTCTCGTAAAATCAACAAAGAGACGAATTCAACATCATGATTATTTACAGTTATGGCACCAGGAAGGTGAGATACAGAGAGGTTTGGCTCTGGCGGCAGGATCTGGGGCAGTCAGGAAGCTGATAGCCACAGCTCCTCCTCCACCATACATTGCAGGAGAGAAGTTGATTGCGGAGAGAAACGCACTGGGTTGTAAAACACAAACACTCAGTAACTCTGTAAATGTAAATGATGTTAACCAAGTAACTCATGCAATTATTAACCCGTGCAAGATGTACCCTGTTTTGAACCTTCCTCAGGAGTGTGATCAAGAAGACGATTCAGCAACAATTTCAGCTCTCTCTCTTGCGGCCACCATAGCCGAGACCACAGTAGGCACAGCGACACCCACGAGATTAGTGAAAGCCCCTAGCGGAGGGATAGGTGAGGTCGTGTCAACGGGTAAGTACGGCACCACGCACTACACTGAAACAATTGTACCACAACAAGCTGTAGAATCTACACAGGAAGAGGCTGTTAGAATTGCTCCTGTAAGGGTAATAGCAGTTCCCAATGGAAAAACAGATGTGTCTGGAGCCACTCCCATAAGAAACATCGCCATGTACACTCCATTTTCCAGAATGGAATTAAGAACAATAGTGTCCGAATTTCCTGACCCCAGGAAGGACTTAGTTGCTAGCCAAAAATACATCAGGGATCTAGGCAACACTGTAGAACCCAACAACAAGGATTGGCAGATACTGCTAAGAGCTTGTTTACCTTCCAATGTCGACGCAACTCAATTCTTAGTTGACTGCGCATTGGATAAAGATGTACCGCTTACAGACGTGTACAACAAGGATAATGTAAAAAGGATAAATTTACAGCTAAAGGAGTATTTCCCAGCCGTTGTTAAATGGAATAAAATATTTTCCATTAAGCAAAAGGAGTCCGAAACGGCAACAGAATATTTTCACCGGGCACTATTAGAAATGGCAAAGTACACTGGTATAGAAGACATTAAGACCAACCCAAACCATCGAGAAGTAGCAGTATCTGTACTGATGGATGGTTTGAAAGAAACATTAAAAGCTAGGGTACAGACCACACAACCATGTTGGCGAGGTCTGTCAGTGTCCACATTGAGAGAGGCTGCTATTGATCACGACAGAAACATCACTAGGCACAGGGAGTCGCAAAGTGATAAGTTGATGTCCGTAAGTATACAGGCGCTGACCACAAGGCAGCCTGCGTATGTACCACCGAATCCTGTGGGTAAGGCAAGTGTAATAACATGTTTTTCTTGTAACAGACCGGGACACTATGCACGAGAATGTAGAACAAAGAGTGTACAAAGATCTTTTCAACCCCCTAGACAACGACACGACACACGACATTGGGAGCAGGGTCCACAGAGGCGGAGTTTTGAGCCACATACAGGGGAAACAAAAAGATATCCCCCGAACAGAGATTGGCATGCCTCTGGTAGTTCCCAGCTAACCCCCGCACAAGTAGTCGCTGCCAGCGGGATTCAGGGAGGTCAGCATACCCAATAGGGGTGTGGCCATACCTGTTATCTGCACCCAGTTAAGTTGATTGCTAGTCTTGGAAGCGAACCAGAGATTGCAATCAATGTAGCTGGTAAAACTTTAAACTTTCTTGTAGACACAGGGGCGGCCAAGTCAGTGATAAATTCGACAGTGGGCATGAGAACCACTGGTAGGACAATTCCAGCCATGGGAGTAACAGGAGTAGTCCAGCACTACCCTGTTAGCAAACCAGCCGAGATTACAATAGGGCCTTTGCATACCAAGCATTCCTTTTTGCTGGCTGCATCGGCACCAACTAATCTCCTGGGTAGAGACTTACTATGTAAAATGGGTTGCGTCATTTATTGTACTCCTGAAGGTGTATTCTTGGACATTCCTGAGAATCACGCTCAGGAGGTACGAGACATGTTAGACTCCCCATCAAAATTAATGTCACATTCCATTATGACAAATAGGAATCCATCCCAAGTAGAAGAGATGACATCTCAGATACCAGAGTCACTTTGGACAAAAGATGGACAGGACACTGGATTAATGGCAAACGTAGCTCCAGTAGTTGTACAAGTAAAAGATGGTAGGATAGCTCCAAAAATCCCACAGTACCCTCTGAAGCCAGAGGTGGAGTTAGGAGTTTTCCCAGTAATAGAGCGCTTGCTGCAACAGGGCATTCTGGTAAGAACGTCCAGCACAGCAAATAGTCCCATCTTCCCTGTTAAAAAGAGTGGGGGGAGGGGTTACAGGCTAGTGCAGGATCTAAGGGGGATTAACAAAATAGTTGAGAGTCAGTTCCCCGTAGTGCCTAATCCAGCTGTCATCCTAATGCAAATTCCTCCCACTGCCAAATTTTTCACTGTTATTGACCTCTGCTCCGCTTTCTTTTCGGTACCTCTGCACCCTGACAGCCAATATTTGTTTGCATTCACATACAGAGGAGTCCAATACACATGGACTCGGTTACCCCAAGGTTTCATAGATAGTCCAAGTATATTTTCTCAGGCTTTGCATGATTGTTTACAGTCTTTCCAACCGGAGAGTGGATCAGTGTTGATACAGTACGTGGATGATCTACTACTGTGTTCTGATTCATTGGAGGCATCCCTGAAGGATACGAAACAGCTCCTGTTTCATCTTTCAGACACAGGTCACAAGGTTTCCAAAGACAAGTTACAATTATGCCAAACTAAGGTAAAATATTTGGGACACTGTCTAACACAAGGACTGAGACACCTGACCGCTGATAGAATCCAAGCCATTAGAGACATGACACTGCCACAAACCCAGCAACAGATCAGGACGTTTCTAGGAATGTGTGGGTATTGCCGTAATTGGATCCCAGGGTTTTCCATATTGGCGCTACCTCTGCAGGAAATGGTCTCTTCAAACAAACCTGATCGGATTTCGCATACAGACGAATCTGAAACAGCATTTGAGAGACTTAAGCAATGCCTAACGCAGGCACCAGCACTAGGTATGCCAGACTATGGGAAACCCTTTGAACTATACGGAACAGAAAGTGCTGGGTGCGCAGCAGGTGTACTAACCCAAAAACACGGTGACGCCAGCAGGCCAGTTGCATACTACAGCGCTCAGCTAGATACGGTAGCGCGATCCCTCCCCACATGCTTGCGTAGCGTTGCGGCGATAGCATTGCTAGTGACGAAAAGCGAAGATGTCGTGCTAGGCCACAACCTCACAATCCATACACCGCATGCGGTATCTGCCTTATTGAATTCTGCCCAAACCAGACACGTCTCATCTGCAAGGTTTACAAGATGGGAATTGGCATTAATGGCCCCAGTAAACATCACCATAAGGAGATGCAGTGCATTAAATCCTGCAACATTTCTCCCAGGTATGCCTGGTCAGGCACAAAGGGTGGAAGGTGAGAGTGATGGGGAAGGAGGATTTAATGCAAAGGAAGATACACATGATTGTATGGAATATTTGACCCAAAATTTTACCGCAAGGCCTGACATCAGTGACAATCCACTGGAAGATGCAGAACTCACGTTCTACACGGACGGTAGTTGTCATAGACAGTCAGACTCGGGAGACTTGTGTACTGGATACGCAGTCGTAGATGACCAAGACACCATAGAAGCGGAACCGCTAGGCCCACCTCACTCAGCCCAGGTTGCTGAACTGGTCGCCCTAACCAGAGCATGTGAATTGGCTAAGGGTAAGTCTGCCAATATCTACACCGATTCTAGATACGCCTTCGGGGTAGTACATGATTTCGGAGCGCTATGGCGGCTCAGAAATTTCATGACGGCGGCTGGTACACCGATAGCGCATGCAGCTTATATAAAAAGGCTTCTAACAGCGATACAGGAACCCGACAGAGTGGCTGTTATCAAATGTAAAGCACATACATATAGTCAAGACCCAGTGTCACTTGGTAACAGCCGAGCAGACAAAGCCGCAAAGCTTGCAGCTGCTACCCCCATACGGACAGACACCACACAACTGATGGTATTTAATACCATCAACACACAGAAGTTGTGTGAGATGCAGAATTTGTGTTCCACACAGGAAAGAGCAGTCTGGAGGGCAAAGGGATATGGCCAGGAGTCCTCAGGGCTCTGGACGTATGGACATGGTAAACCAGTGGCCCCCAGGGCATACCTTCCATGTCTGGCTGAAGCAGCTCACGGGCTGACTCATCTAGGCAAGGAGGGGATGTGCAAATTGGTAAGAGCATACTGGTGCGCCCCAGGATTCTCCTCTCATGCGAGTAAAAGAGCAATGTCATGCCTTACCTGTCTGAGAAAGAATATTGGAAAAGCAATACCTACAGAACCATCCCATATCCCACCTGCCGGCGGCCCTTTCCAGGTAATACAAATTGACTTCATTCAATTACCCCCATGTCGAAATTTGAAATATGTACTTGTTTGTATAGATGTTTTCTCGAATTGGGTCGAAGCTTTTCCAGCAGCTACAAATACCGCTATGTTTACAGCTAAGAAAATTGTGCAGGAATTTGTATGTAGATATGGTATCCCTAGAATCATTGAAAGTGATAGGGGTACCCATTTTACAGGTGATGTCTTTCAAGGAATGTGTAAGTTGATGGGAATTGATAGTAAGCTGCACACTCCGTACCGTCCACAGGCGAGTGCGAAGGTCGAAAGAGTGAACAGCACTATTAAAAATAAATTGAGTAAAGTAATGACAGAGACAGGATTGACGTGGCCAGAAGCTTTACCCATTGTTTTGTATAGCATCAGAACCACTCCCAGGTCCCCTCTTAATCTGTCTCCTTTTGAAATCTTGTTTGGTCGACAACCGCATGTCATGATTAACCCTCAGGATGATTTGAAATGTAACAATGAAGTAACTGTAAAGTACTTGATTAACATGAGTAAGCAGTTGAGGAGTCAAAATGATAATCTGAAGTTGGTGATTCCTGATTTACCAGATAGTAATTGTCATGACATTGAACCTGGGGATTATGTAATGATACGAAATTTTCTACGCTCAGGTTGTCTTATTGATAGATGGGAAGGACCATACCAGGTCTTATTGACTAGCACCACAGCATTGAAGGTTGCTGAGAGAGAGACTTGGGTCCATTCATCCCACTGCAAAAAGGTTGCTGATCCAGAGAAGTCCCGTGATAAGGAACAGACGGTAGAGGTTGTATCACTGGAGTGTCTGTTCCAGGAGGACTGAGGCGGCACCTGAGCCTTGAAGACCGAAAGCAGTTGTCGACTCCCTTCTCCCTTTTATTGTTTTTCTCCACTTCCCAGCCCCTCTCCCTTAAAATTTCTTTTTCCCCCTTCTCATTCTTCTCTATTTCCTCCTCAAAGATGGACTTGCCCCAAGAGACTGTGATCCGGATTTTGATGTTAACCATGATGTTGACCAGAGCAGTCTGTTCCGGCGAGAGTACCATAGAGGTCGAGAGAGGTTCTGGAATGGGTTCCGATTATGATGATGGAGGCGTAGTTTTCCAAGATCAACCAAACCAACAAGCAAAGGCGAGTATCAGAAAACGATCCGATAGAAGAAATTGTGATGGATTGTTAGCTGAAGAAAATTGTATCTGTAGGCTCTGTGATAATCTGGTTGAAGATGGATGCATAAAGAAATGCCAATCCAGTTTTAATATCCATATGGACCGGCATCCATTGAGTGACTATCACTCCTTAGTGGGTAACGTATTAAACCAAACAGATTGTTGGGTATGCTCTCAAGTACCTCAGGGTCACAGCAAATCAGGGCTAGTACCATTTCCTTTAACGTTAGGGGAGGTACTTGAGCTAAGTGGTGGGAGACCGGTGGACCGGAGGTTTAACATCTCCAGCCCTCCTAGTTTGAAGCTCCACCAATACCATGTGGATAGGTCCCTCTTATGTTTTAATATCTCCAATCCCCGTAAGCCGGGAAATTGGGAAGTGTCATGGAGCAACCTTACCATGACCTTTTCACACAGAGCAGATAGAATGCCTACAGATACAGAGCTCGTACGCCACATAGCCAGTAGAGGAAAATCTTTCCGGTATCGATATACCTTAGGAAATAGGATTACTAGAGTTGGAGAGGTATCACCAGGATACTGTGCACATATCGTACAAACCGATACGTGCATTAAGCAGATGGAAGAATTAGGGTCAGGAGATTTCACCTGGAAGGTTTGTAACATGATCATGTCCTTCTCCGTCCCTTATGTTCTCCCCGATGATGCATATTTCATATGCGGGAGAAAGGCGTACAAGTGGCTTGCCCCAAACTCTGAAGGATTGTGTTATATTGGAAAGGTATTGCCTGAAGTGATGACTGTTACACATGACAAAATGAAGGACATACACCGTGGTGCCCAAGCTCCTTATACTCACACTCATTACGAGCACCGAGTTAAAAGACAACTGTCAGAAAGGTTAGAGCATCCGGCCTCTGATCTTATCCATGAATCCACCGGGATTCAGGTTCTGGTAGCGTTAGATTTCACTCGTACCGCTCGAGGAGTGATGAATTATAGATACATTTCCGCACTCGCCAATTTGTTAGATAATATCACTGAAATGTATGATGACACGTTTAGATACACTGGAAGAGAACTTCAAGCTTACAAAACAGAACTAGTTCAGCATAGGATGGTTCTTAATTATCTTACAGCAGTAACAGGCGGATATTGTGTTACATTGGCAACACAGTACGGCATAAAGTGTTGCACGTATATCACAAATAGCACCGAGGATCCGGTAGAGGTCATAGACCAAAAGATGGACGATATTCTCCAATTGAAGTGGGAATTTCGTCGAAAACACAATCTCACCCTTGCTGCTGTAGGTAATGAGCTGACTGGTTGGGTGTCATGGTTGAACCCGCGAAATTGGTTCTCCGGTTTAGGAGACTGGGCTCAAGGAGTCATAATGGATGTTGGAAAGTTTCTACTATGTATCTTGGGTGTCATTATATCGATTGGATTGATATTTAGATGCGGGCAGGCTTTAATGAGGTGCAAACAAAGTACAAAAGTGATGAGCTTGAGGAGTGAGGAAACCGTAATTAACCTGGATTTGATTTATGACCCAATGATAGAAACCAGGATGTGATGAAAATGCGATTATACGGTCCGTTTCTTTCACCTGTTTTTCTGCTTTTCTCCAAGATACAAAGACCCCCTTGGACGAGGAAGTTGACGAGACGCTGTACAGACAACAGACAAGCACCAAAGATGAAGTTCTGACAACCTATGATATGGACACTTGATGAACTTTGCCATGGATCCCCAGTTTCCCTAGTACTTTTAAACTCACGCTAGCCCAACATTTTTTGTAAATCTGATGGCTCAGACAAAGCTATTTGCTCACGCCCAAGGAGCAATACAGCGCAAAGAAGACGACTCTCAACAGATACCGAACACAACTTCAACAACAGATGTACATTTCCCTGACATAGAATATCATTGCATTTTTCGTAAGTGTTCTTTATCTTCATCCCTACAACCCTCAGGTAACGACACACATAGACGATAGGGAATACAGGCACAGATATCAGCAACCACATACCTCCCCCATTCATGTATCATCAACTAAAATGTGCATCCCCATTTTGTTACAACTGAAAGCCGAAATGAGCTCGGTAGAGTTTGACAGCCCATCCACAGACCTGTACCACAGGATAAGAAGGAATTCAAATGTATACTTCGCAATACCTCGAAGCTTGATTTACCACACGTACGGCACGATGATACATGACCCTCCAAACATGGACTCATACACACATGCTTCTACTTTCTCACTAGGTCATACCCTTTTCACACCTACTCCTCTCTTCTTCCTTACCCCACCATGGAAATCAATTAACCCCTGACTTACATTTTTCTCCTTAAATATTTTAGAAGGTGGCAGTTATTATTGACTGCCAAAGGGTGGACTGTCAAAGTCAGAAAAATGTCTCTGTGCACGTTGCCATATTTGCACCGCACACTGGTCCGCGCTGCGCATGCGTACGCTCTCCCGTGAAGGCGCATACCCGCAATAGCGTGCACTCGCAGGCGCGGTATGCGTATTTACGGTAGAGTTTATGTAGTCGTAGCGTGCGACTCATTCGTTACATATTTTCACAATTAATGTAGTTTATAGATCATGATCCCTTTGATAGTTTCTGAAAGTTTGGTTAATATAGAAGGTCCCTGTCTAAAGGAATCCCTCTTTGTATTGTACGAAGGGTCTAACAGGAATCATACAGCAGTGTTTGGTACCCATCGGAAGAGTATTTAATTAGTAATATTCCGGTGTTGGTTTGGAGCGTATTAATCGCTCGTGCGAATAGTTATGGACATAAGAAGTTTATGTCCATTTCTATTATTTACTCATACTCAGGTATGCGGCGGGAAACCCAGTTTCCCACCCACCTGAGCTGTTGGAAATCGTCACAGCCCACCTGTATGAATCACCCTATGACCTTTTGTTGTGATACAGGGTCGAATTCCTTCATCCAATGGACAATGGGATTGTAGGGACTATGAGATTGCATTGTGTGTGGGGCATAAATAGGCAGGCCGACCATATCCAACTTCACTCTCTCATCAACGGTTATCTGCTGATAGCCGGGAGCTGGATATCGAGGCGCATGCGATCATACCCTTTGTGCGTAAGTTTTCTCTCCGTAATCATTGTCTTTCTGTGAGCCAATTTCTCTCATCTCTCTCCGTCTCTCTCTCTCTCTCTCTCTCTCTCTCTCCTCTTTTCTCTTATATCTCTCATAGTATTATAGCATTGTATTGTATTGCATTTAGGTCAGTGTAGTATTGTCTTTTTGTATTTATTGTTTAGTTCTGTGGTTAGGAAGTCTCTGTTATATTGTAGTGTATCACTTGTACTGTTATCCCCTTTTTACAAGTATATTAGATATAATACAGTTAATAGGCTTTGGACCCTAAACCAGTATCTGTGTATTTTCTATAGTGTTAAGTGTTCACTTGAGCGTCGGTGTTGCTCAAGCAGCTTTTTTAGTTAGTCAGGTTACACAAGGTTGCATTTACACCCTGTATTCACATTAAGGTATTCTGTGTATTTCATTAGTATAAGGTCTAGACATAAAGGTATAGCATTGTGAGCGTCTGCACCGCTGGTGACCTCCTCGTGGTCTCGAGCGTAAGCTACGCCATAGCGAATCATTACTCTAGTCATAGCCAATAACGTGTCCTGTGATCACTGGGCCGCGAGCGAACGTGACGCTTGAGCGTCTCGCCTACGGCTGAGCGATCGTTACGCAGATAGCGTACCCTTACGGTACTTCTTAAGCAAACAGCGTACAGTGTTCTTAGACTTCATAAAGGGTTGTTTATACGACAAGGGAATTTAGCATTGTCACAACCGACACAATTGGACTCTCCTTGTGGATTTGGGATTTCGAAGAATGCACAGTTCTTTGCTGTGCTGCTTTTGCCAGCTTGAGTCTTTTCATTTTTCTAGCGAGAGGCTGAGTGCTTCCATCCTCATGTGAAGCTGAACCACTAGCCATGAACATAGGCCAGGGCCTCAGCCGTTCCTTGCCACTCCGTGTGGTAAATGGCATATTGGCAAGTTTACGCTTCTCCTCCGACAATTTTATTTTAGGTTTTGGAGTCCTTTTTTTTCTGATATTTGGTGTTTTGGATTTGACATGCTCTGTACTATGACATTGGGCATCGGCCTTGGCAGACGACGTTGCTGGCATTTCATCGTCTCGGCCATGACTAGTGGCAGCAGCTTCAGCACGAGGTGGAAGTGGATCTTGATCTTTCCCTAATTTTGGAACCTCAACATTTTTGTTCTCCATATTTTAATAGGCACAACTAAAAGGCACCTCAGGTAAACAATGGAGATGGATACTAGTATACAATTATGGACTGCCTGCCGACTGCAGACACAGAGGTAGCCACAGCCGTGAACTACCGTACTGTACTGTGTCTGCAGCTAATATAGACTGGTTGATAAAGAGAAGATGTCTATGTAACTATGTATGTATAAAGAAGACTGAAAAAAATCCACGGTTAGGTGGTATACAATTATGGACGGACTGCCTGCCGAGTGCAGACACAGAGGTAGCCACAGCCGTGAACTACCGTACTGTACTGTGTCTGCAGCTAATATAGACTGGTTGATAAAGAGAAGATGTCTATGTAACTATGTATGTATAAAGAAGAATGAAAAAAAACCACGGTTAGGTGGTATACAATTATGGACGGACTGCCTGCCGAGTGCAGACACAGAGGTAGCCACAGCCGTGAACTACCGTACTGTACTGTGTCTGCAGCTAATATAGACTGGTTGATAAAGAGAAGATGTCTATGTAACTATGTATGTATAAAGAAGAATGAAAAAAATCCACGGTTAGGTGGTATTACAATTATGGACGGACTGCCTGCCGAGTGCAGAGACACAGAGGTAGCCACAGCCGTGAACTACCGTACTGTGTCTGCTGCGACTGGATGATAAATGATATAAAAAATATATATATATCACTACTGCAGCCGGACAGGTATATATTATATATTATATAATGACGGACCTGCTGGACACTGTCTGTCAGCAGAATGAGTTTTATTTTTATAGAATAAAAAAAAAAAAACACACAAGTGAAGTCACACGACGAGTGTTTAACTTTTTCAGGCAATCACAATATAAGTATACTACTAACTATACTGGTGGTCAGTGTGGTCAGGTCACTGGTCAGTCACACTGGCAGTGGCACTCCTGCAGCAAAAGTGTGCACTGTTTAATTTTAATATAATATGTACTCCTGGCTCCTGCTATAACCTATAACTGGCACTGCAGTAGTGCTCCCCAGTCTCCCCCACAATTATAAGCTGTGTGAGCTGAGCAGTCAGACAGATATATAATATATATAGATGATGCAGCACACTGGCCTGAGCCTGAGCAGTGCACACAGATATGGTATGTGACTGACTGAGTCACTGTGTGTATCGCTTTTTTCAGGCAGAGAACGGATATATTAAATAAACTGCACTGTGTGTCTGGTGGTCACTCACTATATAATATATTATGTACTCCTGGCTCCTGCTATAACCTATAACTGGCACTGCAGTAGTGCTCCCCAGTCTCCCCCACAATTATAAGCTGTGTGAGCTGAGCAGTCAGACAGATATATATAATATTATATATAGATAATAGATGATGCAGCACACTGGCCTGAGCCTGAGCAGTGCACACAGATATGGTATGTGACTGACTGAGTCACTGTGTGTATCGCTTTTTTCAGGCAGAGAACGGATATATTAAATAAACTGCACTGTGTGTCTGGTGGTCACTCACTATATAATATATTATGTACTCCTGGCTCCTGCTATAACCTATAACTGGCACTGCAGTAGTGCTCCCCAGTCTCCCCCACAATTATAAGCTGTGTGAGCTGAGCAGTCAGACAGATATATATAATATTATATATAGATAATAGATGATGCAGCACACTGGCCTGAGCCTGAGCAGTGCACACAGATATGGTATGTGACTGACTGAGTCACTGTGTGTATCGCTTTTTTCAGGCAGAGAACGGATATATTAAATAAACTGCACTGTGTGTCTGGTGGTCACTCACTATATAATATATTATGTACTCCTGGCTCCTGCTATAACCTATAACTGGCACTGCAGTAGTGCTCCCCAGTCTCCCCCACAATTATAAGCTGTGTGAGCTGAGCAGTCAGACAGATATATATAATATTATATATAGATAATAGATGATGCAGCACACTGGCCTGAGCCTGAGCAGTGCACACAGATATGGTATGTGACTGAGTCACTGTGTGCTGTGTATCGCTTTTTTCAGGCAGAGAACGGATTATAAAGTAAACTGCACTGTCCTCACTAGTAAACTCTCTCCACTCAGTCTCTACACTTCTACAGTAACAGTACTCCTCCTAGTCAGCTCCAGTAAATCTCTCTCAGTCTCTTATAATCTAAATGGAGAGGACGCCAGCCACGTCCTCTCCCTATCAATCTCAATGCACGTGTGAAAATGGCGGCGACGCGCGGCTCCTTATATAGAATCCGAGTCTCGCGATAGAATCCGAGCCTCGCGAGAATCCGACAGCGTCATGATGACGTTCGGGCGCGCTCGGGTTAACCGAGCAAGGCGGGAAGATCCGAGTCTGCTCGGACCCGTGAAAAAAACCATGAAGTTCTGGCGGGTTCGGATTCAGAGAAACCGAACCCGCTCATCTCTAGTTTTCACTCTCTAGGGGCGGCGCCTATCTGGTCGCAGAATGCTGCAAAAGCGCACAGGTCAGGTCTGAATCGGGCCCAGTGTGTACTGAAGGTGTGGTCTGAAAGGAAGGGGCGTGGCCACACAATAGTACCCCTAATACAAAGATTGGCCGCTTAGATATTTGTATTAACAAAAAGTTATTCCCAGTGAAACTGATATATCTCCAAAATGTAAATATTGGGGGTCCTAAAGGACCAGTTATTACGTGATTAAGCTACATCGGTGTTTCTTTGAATGTGAGTGGCGTCTCTATAGGTACATCTGTCTTTGGGAAGTAAATATAGTTATGAAATTAAAATTCATGGGATGACTGGAGAGGTAATGAAATAGGGTAAGCAGGTAGGATCTATATGACATGGGCATTATCTGTATACTGTACATAGGCATACTGCTCTAATTAGCTTAATTAGAATAAAATATGTATTGAAATATTCTGCACTGTGTAACTGTGGATTTAACTCTGGAGTCAGTGGGATCAGTTTACTAAAAGATTCAATTTGGTGAAAATCTAAAGTGATAGATTTACTGTAATGTCGGATTTGCATTTTTCATCAGTTTTCCGGTCATTTCGCAGTCCACTGGTTTACTAAAGCCAAAATGCAGACTTTAGAACACAGTAGAACATTGGCTCAGTATCGCAGTATTTATTATGGCTAGGACCCAAACTTTTTGGAATCACAGCACCCTACCAGAGTTTTTTCCCCAGCACCCCCAAGCCAAAGTTTCTTATTGAGAAATTTAGAAAGAAATATAAAATTAAGTAAATTGTGTTTATATGTCATACTTAGGTTTGTGTGGTGAAGGACAGGATTCACTTCTGTTTGTCCACATATGCTATGACTGGCAGCCACCAGCACTGGTTTTGTCTATTACATTGACCGTTAATAATTTAAATTGGTCCTGGACCACCAATCCAGGGTACCCCTGCAAGTGCCCTGAGGCACCCCAGGGTGCCACGGTACACAGTTTAAGAACCACTGGGCTAGAAGAATAGAAACCCCAGATTTACTATGTTGTGGATTTTGAAACCGGCCAAATATAGACCTGGCAGTCAAGTTAGTGTAAAGCCTTAAAGGTATAAACATTTAATTTTTTAAAGGCAATTATCACACCAATTCCAACATTTTAAGGGTCATGCAGGATTCCCAAATCAGGATTAATGGGAGATTATTGCTTACTTTGTCCTCATTTTCCTACTGTTAAATGTTGTGCTTTATGTTTCTGTGATATATCAACTACTACAAATCAAAAATCTGGAATATCATTAATAATGTATTTATTAACTATTGGTAAAAAAAATAAGATTTTACTTACCGGTAAATCTATTTCTCATAGTCCGTAGTGGATGCTGGGGACTTCGTAAGGACCATGGGGATAGAAGGGCTCCGCAGGAGACATGGGCACTTTAAGAAATAATTTAGATTCTGGTGTACACTGGCTCCTCCCTCTATGCCCCTCCTCCAGACCTCAGTTAGAGAAACTGTGCCCAGAAGAGCTGACAGTACAAGGAAAGGATTTTGGTAATCCAGGGCAAGATTCATACCAGCCACACCAATCACACCGTATAACATGTGATAACAACCAGTTAACAGTATGACAAATAACAGAGCATCAGGTCAAACCCTGATGCAACCATAACTTAACCCTTATTGAAGCAATAACTATATACAAGTATTGCAGAAGAAGTCCGCACTTGGGACGGGCGCCCAGCATCCACTACGGACTACGAGAAATAGGTTTACCGGAAAGTAAAATCTTATTTTCTCTAACGTCCTAGTGGATGCTGGGGACTCCGTAAGGACCATGGGGATTATACCAAAGCTCCCAAACGGGCGGGAGAGTGCGGATGACTCTGCAGCACCGATTGAGCAAACACAAGGTCCTCCACAGCCTAGGTATCAAACTTGTAGAACTTTGCAAAAGTGTTTGAATCTGACCAAGTAGCCGCTCGGCAAAGTTGTAATGCCGAGACCCCTCGGGCAGCCGCCCAAGAAGAGCCCACCTTCCTAGTGGAATGGGCCTTAACTGATTTTGGCAGCGGCAATCCAGCCGCAGAATGAGCCTGCTGAATCGTGTTACAGATCCAGCGAGCAATAGTTTGCTTTGAAGCAGGAGCACCAAGCTTGTTGGATGCATACAGGATAAACAACGCCTCTGTTTTCCTGACCCTAGCCGTTCTGGCTACATAAACCTTCAAAGCCCTGACCACATCAAGCAAATCGGAATCCTCCAAGTCACGAGTAGCCACAGGTACCACAATAGGTTGTTTCATATGAAAAGATGAAACCACTTTCGGCAGAAATTGTGGACGGGTCCGCAATTCTGCTCTATCCATATGGAAAACCAGATAGGGGCTTTTATGTGACAAAGCCGCCAACTCTGACACACGCCTAGCCGAAGCCAAGGCTAATAGCATGACCACCTTCCACGTGAGATATTTCAACTCCACCGTTTTAAGTGGTTCAAACCAGTGGGATTTCAGGAAGCTTAACACCACGTTAAGATCCCAAGGTGCCACTGGAGGCACAAAAGGAGGCTGAATATGCAGCACTCCCTTTACAAACGTCTGAACTTCTGATAGAGAAGCCAACTCCTTTTGAAAGAAAATGTATAGGGCCGAAATCTGGACCTTAATGGAGCCCAATTTTAGGCCCAAATTCACTCCAGACTGTAGGAAGTGAAGGAAACGGCCCAGCTGGAATTCCTCCGTAGGAGCATTCCTGGCCTCACACCAAGAAACATATTTTCGCCATATACGGTGATAATGTTGAGCTGTCACGTCCTTCCTAGCCTTTATCAGCGTAGGAATGACCTCATCAGGAATGCCCTTCTCTGCTAGGATCCGGCGTTCAACCGCCATGCCGTCAAACGCAGCCGCGATAAGTCTTGGAACAGACAGGGCCCCTGTTGCAACAGGTCCTGTCTTAGAGGAAGAGACCACGGGTCCTCTGTGAGCATTTCTTGCAGATCTGGATACCAAGTCCTTCGTGGCCAATCTGGAACAATGAGGATTGTTCTCACTCCTCTTTTTCTTATTATCCTCAGCACCTTGGGTATGAGAGGAAGAGGAGGAAACACGTAGACCGACTGGAACACCCACGGTGTCACCAGGGCGTCCACAGCTACCGCCTGAGGATCTCTTGACCTGGCGCAATACCTCTGTAGCTTTTTGTTGAGGCTGGATGCCATCATGTCCACCTGTGGCAGTCCCCACCGACTTGTAATCTGTGCGAAGACTTCCTGATGAAGTCTCCACTCTCCCGGGTGGAGGTCGTGTCTGCTGAGGAAGTCTGCTTCCCAGTTGTCCACTCCCGGGATGAACACTGCTGACAGTGCGCTTACGTGATTCTCCGCCCAGCAAAGAATTCTGGTGGCTTCCGCCATCGCCACCCTGCTCCTTGTGCCGCTTTGTCGGTTTATATGAGCCACTGCGGTGATGTTGTCTGACTGAATCAGAACCGGTTGGTTGTGAAGCAGGGTCTCCGCTTGACGTAGGGCGTTGTATATGGCCCTTAGTTCCAGGATGTTGATGTGAAGGCAAGTCACTTGACTTGACCACAGACCTTGGAAATTTCTTCCCTGTGTGACTGCTCCCCAACCTCGGAGGCTTGCGTCCGTGGTCACCAGGACCCAATCCGGAATGCCGAATCTGCAGCCCTCGAGAAGGTGAGCACTCTGCAGCCACCACAGGAGTGACACCCTGGCCCTGGGGGATAGGGTGATTAACCAATGCATCTGAAGATGTGATCCGGACCACTTGTCCAGTAAGTCCCATTGAAAGGTCCTCGCATGGAACCTGCCGAAGGGAATGGCCTCGTATGATGCCACCATCTTTCCCAGGTCTCGAGTGCAGTGATACACTGACACCTGTTTTGGTTTTAATAGGTTCCCAGTGTCATGAGTTCCTGAGCTTTCTCTATCGGGAGATAAACCCTTTTCTGGTCTGTGTCTAGAATCATGCCCAGGAAAGGCAGACGAGTCGTAGGAACCAACTGCGACTTTGGAATATTTAGAATCCAGCCGTGTTGCCGTAACACTTCCAGAGAAAGTGCTACGCTGATCAGCAATTGCTCTCTTGATCTCGCTTTTATGAGGAGATCGTCCAAGTATGGGATAATTGTGACCCCTTGCTTCCGCAGGAGTACCATCATTTCCGCCATTACCTTGGTAAAAATTCTCGGTGCCGTGGAGAGACCAAACGGCAACGTCTGAAATTGGTAATGACAATCCTGTACTACAAATCTGAGGTACGCCTGATGAGGTGGATAAATGGGGACATGAAGGTATGCATCCTTTATGTCCAGAGACACCATAAAATCCCCCCCTTCCAGGCTTGCGATGACCGCTCTCAGCGATTCCATCTTGAACTTGAACCTTTTCAGGTATATGTTCAGGGATTTTAAATTCAATATGGGTCTGACTGAACCGTCCGGTTTCGGGACTACAAACATGGTCGAATAATAACCCCTTCCTTGTTGAAGGAGGGGAACCTTGACCACCACCTGTTGAAGATACAATTTGTGAATTGCAGTTAACACTATTTCCCTCTCGTGGGGGGAAGCTGGCAGGGCCGATTTGAGGTATCGGTGAGGGGGCATCTCTTCGAATTCCAGCTTGTATCCCTGAGACACAATATCTATTGCCCAGGGATCCAATTGGGAGTGAACCCACTTGTGGCTGAAATTTCGAAGACGTGCCCCCACCGGGCCTAGCTCCGCCTGTGGAGCCCCAGCGTCATGCGGTGGATTTTGTAGAGGCCGGGGAGGACTTCTGTTCCTGGGAACTAGCTGTGTTGTGCAGCTTCTTTCCTCTGCCCCTGCCTCTGGCAAGAAAGGACGCACCTCTGACTTTCTTGTTTTTCTGTGATCGAAAGGACTGCATTTGATAATACGGTGCTCTCTTAGGCTGTGAGGAAATATATGGCAAAAATTTTGACTTTCCAGCAGTAGCTGTGGAGACCAGGTCCGAGTGACCCTCCCCAAACAATTCCTCACCCTTGTAAGGTAAAACCTCCATATGCCTTTTTGAGTCGGCATCACCTGTCCATTGCCAAGTCCACAGGACCCTTCTGGCAGAAATCGACATAGCATTTATTCTAGAACCCAGTAGACTAATGTCTCTTTGAGCATCTCTCATATATAGGACAGCGTCTTTAATATGCCCCAGGGTCAACAATATAGTATCCTTGTCTAAGGTATCAATTTCCTCAGATAAGGTATCCGTCCATGCTGCTACAGCACTACACACCCAGGCCGGCGCGATCGCCGGCCTCAGTAAGGTACCTGAATGTGTATAAAATTAAATGGACTTCAGAGTAACCTCCTGTTTGCGATCCGCAGCATCTTTGAGAGTAGCTGTATCCTGTGACGGCAGGGCTACCTTCTTGGATAAGAGTGTTAAAGCTTTGTCCACCTTAGGGGAGGATTCCCAGCGTAACCTGTCCGTTGGCGGGAAAGGATACGCCATAAGAATCCTTTTGGAAATCTGCAGTTTTTTATCTGGAGATTCCCAAGCCTTTTCACATAACTCATTTAGCTCGTGTGAGGGGGGAAAGGTTACCTCCGGCTTCTTTTCCCCATACATATGTACCCTCTTGTCAGGGACTGGGGTTTCCTCTGTGATGCGCAACACATCCTTAATTGCTATAATCATATAACGGATGGATTTAACCAATTTTGGCTGTAACTTTGCATCCTCGTAATCGACACTGGAGTCAGTATCCATGTCGGTATCTGTGTCAACAATTTGGGATAGTGGGCGCTTCTGAGACCCTGACGGCCTCTGCGACATAGGATCAGGCACGGGTTGGGACCCTGACTGTCCCAAAGCTTCAGCTTTTTCTAACCTTTTATGCAAGAAATTAACATTATCATTTAAAACCTTCCACATATCCATCCAATCAGGTGTCGGCGCCGTCGGCGGAGACACCACATTCATTTGCTCCCGCTCTGCTTCCACATAGCCTTCCTCATCAGACATGTCGACACAAGCGTACCGACACACCACACACACACAGGGAATGCCCTTTTTGAAGACAGTTCCCCCACAAGGCCCTTTGGAGAGACAGAGAGAGAGTATGCCAGCACACACCCCAGCGCTATAAACCCAGGAATAACACAGTAACTTAATGTTAACCCAGTAGCTGCTGTTTATATTGTGTTTTGCGCCTAATTATGTGCCCCCCCCTCTCTTTTCCCTCTTCTACCGTGTATCTGCAGGGGAGAGCCTGGGGAGCTTCCTCTCAGCGGAGCAAAAATGGCGCTGGTGAGTGCTGAGGAAGAAGCCCCGCCCCCTCGACGGCGGGCTTCTGTCCCGCTTAAATATGCAATTTTTGGCGGGGGCTCATACATATATACAGTGCCCAGCTGTATATATGTTTAACTTTTGCCAAAAGAAGGTCCCAAATGCTGCCCAGGGCGCCCCCCCTGCGCCCTGCACCCTTACAGTGACCGGAGTATGTGAGGTGTGTGAGAGCAATGGCGCACAGCTGCAGTGCTGTGCGTAACCTCAGTGAAGATCACGGAGTCTTCTGCCGCCTATGAAGTCTTCTTTGCTTCTCATACTCACCCGGCTTCTGTCTTCCGGCTCTGCAAGGGGGACGGTGGCGCGGCTCTGGGATCGGACGGCGAGGGTGAGATCCTGCGTATGATCCCTCTGGAGCTAATGGTGTCCAGTAGCCTAAGAAGCAGGACCTAGCTTCAGAGAGTAGGGCTGCTTCTCTCCCCTCTGTCCCACGATGCAGGGAGTCTGTTGCCAGCAGAGCTCCCTGAAAATAAAAAACCTAACAAAATACTTTCTCTCAGCAAACTCAGGAGAGCTCACTGAAAAGCACCCAGCTCGTCTGGGCACAGTATCAAACTGTGGGCTGGAGGAGGGACATAGAGGGAGGAGCCAGTGAACACCAAACCTAAATTCTTTCTTAAAGTGCCCATGTCTCCTGCAGAGCCCGTCTATCCCCATGGTCCTTACGGAGTCCCCAGCATCCACTAGGACGTTAGAGAAAAAAGTCTTTTGTGAACAGTAAAATTGTCGTGGTAAAGTGGTAATCAATTTAGGGATCCATTTCAGTTTCAACCAGAAGATTAGAAACTCCTGGGCCAATATTTACTAAAAATCCGAGTTTGTCCGATTTGTGTTTTTTTTTCTAAGTCCCAACACGGGAATTCACTAAGCACAAATCTCGGCAGTGTTTGGGCTATTCGTAATGGTTTGATTGGCAAAGTTCAGAAATACGAATTAATAGACCATCGGTCAAACGCGGCTGTTATTTCATACAACACGGGTATTCACTATTCATTCGTATTTGGTTGTTAGTCTCTGAGTGCTCAAGTGCGGGTGTATTTTTTTGCGAATCGTTAAGAAAAGCAGCACAAAAATAGACCTGCTTTTTCCAGTCGAGTTTGGATAACCATGCACGGATCAGTGAGATCTGTGCATGGTTATCTATGGGAAAGGGTCTGTTTACTGTAAAAACTGGGGGAAAAATTTGCGTGGGGTTCCCCCTCCTAAGCATAACCAGCCTCGGGCTCTTTGAGCCGGTCCTGGTTGAAAAAATATGGGGGAAAAAATAACAGGGGTTCCCCATATTTTATCAACCAGCACCGGGCTCTGCGACCTGGTCCTGGTGCCAAAAATACGGGGGACAAAAAGCGTAGGGGTCCCCCGTATTTTTGGAACCAGCACCGGGCTCCACTAGTCAGAGAGATAATGCCACAGCCGGGGGACACTTTTATCTTGGTCCCTGCGACCCTGGCATTAAATCACTAACTAGTCACCCCTGGCCGGGGTTCCCTGGAGGAGTGGGAACCCCTTAAATCAAGGGGCCCCCCCTCCAGCCACCCAAGGGCCAGGTGTGAAGCCCGAGGCTGTCCCCCCCATCCAAGGGCAGCGGATGGGGGGCTGATAGCCTTGTAAAAAAAATAGCAGTACTACAAGTCCCAGCAAGCATCCCCCGCAAGCTGGTACTTGGAGAACCACAAGTACCAGCATGCGGGGGGAAACGGGATCCCTGGTACCTGTAGTACTAATACAAAAAAAATTCAATGGTGGGAACTTTGCGGTCAGCGGTTGACCACGTGTAACCTCAACCTGTCCTGTTTTTTGTTGGGTATTTTTATTTGTATTAGTACTACAGGTACCAGCGAACCCGTTTCCCCCCCGCATGCTATTACTTGTGGTTCTCCAAGTACCAGCTTGCGGGGGAGGCTTGCTGGGACTTGTAGTACTGCTACAAAAAACAATATTCTATTTTTTTCACAAGGCTATCTGCCCCCCATCCGCCGCCCTTGGATGGGGGGGACAGCCTCGGGATTCACCCCTGGCCCTTGGGTGGCTGGAGGGGGAGGACCCCTTGATTTAAGGGGTTCCCACTCCTCCAGGGTACCCTGGCCAGGGGTGACTAGTTAGTGATTTAATGCCAGGGCCGCAGGGACCAAGATAAAAGTGTCCCCCAGCTGTGGCATTATCTTTCTGACTAGTGGAGCCCGATGCTGGTTCCAAAAATACAGGGGACCCCTACGCTTTTTGTCCCCCGTATTTTTGGCACCAGGACCAGGCGCAGAGCCCGGTGCTGGTTGATCAAATATGGGGGAACCCCTGTCATTCCCCCCCCCCCCATATTTTTTCAACCAGGACCGGCTCAAAGAGCCAGAGGCTGGTTATGCTTAGGAGGGGGGACCCCACGCAATTTTTTTCAGATTTTAAAACAATTTAAACACCTTTTTAAGGTACACAATGAAGCCCTGCACGGATCTCACAGATCCGGCCAGGATTCCTTGTGTTTTGTCAGGCAGTGTTTTACTCATCACTCCCGTAAAACACTGCCTGACATTACGAATCACATCGACATCGGAAAATACGAATTTGGAAAAGTCGGCAGCTTAGTGAATGACCGTATCAGGATTCAAAAAGTTGCAGTAAAATGCACCCGATACCATTCGAGATCAAACACCCTTAAAAACGGCAAAAACACGAATCTTTATAAATATACCCCCTGGTCTAGTCAGATGAACAAACTGCTCCTTGACCTACCTGAATTTATTATAATGTATAATGTAATACTATTCCTGTCAACAGTCCCAGTATTTGTTGCTCCCTCATGACTCCAAGCCTGCATGAAAAGCAGAGATGTGTGCGGATCCCCGTATTTGGGTTTGGGTCTTGGCAAAACCACCCTCAAGTGTTTTGGTTGGGATTCAGTTTCTGGTTCAGTGTTGTATTCTTTTACTATCGAGAAAATTCGATAAACATTGTTTTTAAAAAAAAACTGTTAAAAATCTATAAAATTAGCTAAAATCTGGACCTATATACTTGTTTACAAAATCTAAGGTTTTTTGTTTGATAAATTCGAGTTCCGAACTGACAACAGATACGAGCCGGGACTCTGTTTCACTCGGAACCCCAAAGTGATTCAGAACTGGGACTCGATTCAACTTGGGCCCCTAAGTTCGGGTTTGTTCGCATTTCAGGAAAACCGAACCGCACATCTCTAATGAAGTGTGTTGTTACCTCACAATGGGCATGGTTTGGGCAGAGTGTGGCTGGAGTGGTAAAACGGAACTCACTCACAAGCATCCATCTGATATATGCTATGTGATATAGCAAATAAAGGCTATTATATGGAAGCTGTGAATGAACTAAGGAAATGGAGAATATGGACAGGGATGAATACTGCCCCCTATGGGAGTCCTAAAGTATAAACTTCCTGATAGCTTATTAATGATTGACATGACATGACAAAACTACTATTAGACAGTGATTACCAGGGCAGGGTTGGGCAACCTGTGGCTCTACACAACAGCTAGCCATAAACCGGAACGCCTAACTCCGAAAAGAACCTTATTTGACCTACGGATGCGCACATAGCGCCTCGGCTCACCCTAACATCTGGCATCAGTGTCCGTTATTCATAGAGCCGGATTTAGTTACCCGCTGGCAGCTTGCACTGCGCATTGTTCTGCGCAGTACAATAAGCAGACTCTGTTTACACCTCCTTGGGGTGCGGACAGAATCTGACTTTTGTAATAAAGACGTGCCACCGGAACCCCTTCTGCGTCTATCTGATTTGGCCCCAAGGACTCACAAGAGGTAGCGGAGCAGCGGAACCTAATTATTTCCATGTCTGGCAGAGCTGAGGACGGAGCAGTGCAGCAAATTGTACACGTACTGTATAAAATGCACTGTCCAGTTCTATATGGCATTATATGAATTTCTGACACTGTCAGGCACAATACGGTCATAGGTAAGTGAGTTGACAGAGCTGGGGAGATTGAGTGGGGGAGATTGGGTAAGACCATACTTGCCTACCCTCCCGAAAATCAGGTGGCCCTCCTGGCCCCCCGGAAAGGTGGGCAAGTCTCCCGCTTTTGCTGGCAGCCCTCTGCACACCCCCTCGGCCGGCAACAGCAGAGAACAAGTGGGCGGGTCAAGGGGGATACGATGAAGCGATTCGCACTGAATCGCGTCATCATAGCTCTGCCCCCCGCTTTACAGTGCCTATTTTCTTGCCACTGTCTAGCGGAGGCGGGGCCACAATGACGCGATCATGGTGCCACGCCCCAGGACTGCCCACATTGCCACCGGCCATGCCCCCCACTAGCCTACCATGCTGCCACCTCCAGGTTGAGGGTGCAGCAAGATAGGCACTTATGGGTAAGACAAGAAGATGAGTATTGCTTAAATGAAAATAGTGCTATAGTGTACGTCCTCTGTTGGTGCTAGACATGCCTTTCTGTGTCCCTCTCTAGATTTTCCTGTGTGCACACCCTAAAGCTGGGTACTCACTGAGTGATATATCAGGCGTTCAATCGCATGGCTGATATATTGCGAGCCCACCTGCAGGTGTGTACCCGTTATGTCTGTGAATGACTAAAGGCCAATACTGATGGGAGAGATGTGTGCTGAGTGATCTTAACAGACCGCTCAGCACAGATCTCTCCCCCCCACCCTCAGCACAGTGCAATGTGAGGGGATGACGGGGGACCGCTCACTTCACACAGCGCTGAAGTGAGCGACCCGCTAGATTGATCCTGCATAATCTAATACCGGCGATAGCGATGCACGCGGTCGCGCTTAGCTATCGCTGGTGGGCATACACACAACAGATCCGTGCTTAAAATCTAAGCAATCTAGTCAGATTGCTTAGATTTTAAACACGGATCTCTCCGTGTGTACCCCCCTTTTGATATGTGTTATAGCCGGGCAGGGCCAGGTCCATCACTCATTTTTAAAGCATTGCATGCCAGGCTGTCTCATCACATAAGCAAACAGTTTATTCACAATTCAGACAGGGTTATCACGACAATAACATTTAATTTCTTGTTCTCCTCTCTCCAGCGTAAGATTCATATGGGTTACATCAGGTTACATTTCTTTTAATTCGCTCCGCTGGCAATAACAGCATTAACAATGATGGACAGAATTACGGTACATACCAGCGCAGTCTCTGGGAATCAGTAGTGTGGTGTCCACAAACTGAGATTCATTTCAGTGTGCTCTCCCCTATTCGCTAGTGGCTCTATCTAAACGGGATATCTCATGAACACGTCACTGGGGGCCTTCCGCCACATGTGGTTTCCTACCACTCACCCAGATAGTCTTCTCCCGAAGACTCACATCTCCTATCCTGCTTCTTGGGTACCCCTGAAGGTGGGGATCCCCTTTGTTCCTGTTTCCTTCCACTGTACTCTGCATAAGGTGGTTCTCACACTGCACTCTCCATCACTCACTTAAGCTGCTGGCTCTCCTGTTACACTGCAGATATGGGCTCTCTCTCTCTTCATAGCAACACCCACACACTGCTCTTCTCTCCATAATGCCAGGGACTGTGGAGTACCATGCTTGTTCCACAGTCCCCAGACTGCATTTCTCCTGGTCTCTTAGCCTGTGCCCTCCATCTCATTCCTCAGCTCACACTGACTCTAGCCTGTGCTTTGTTCCTTCTACTAAAAACCCCCTACACTTCCTGTCCTAACCCCCTACATGTGGCAGGGTCTGCAAGTAACTGGTTTAACTGGTTTTGGGGCCATAAACTCCATCCACTCACTGATTAGAATCAAATGGCTTTTGGAACTTTCCAAAATCTGTTAACATTCCAGTATGCCACATATTTCTGTGACCAATCGCCATTGGCCAGGTCTGTACCCAGCTCACACAGATAGGAAGGGGGGGATAAAGTATATGGGCCCCCGCCAGCCCCTCCAACAAACCTGGGTCTGAATCAGTGGCGGAACTAGCGAGAGGTGGGCCCAGGTGCAACTAAATGCTTTGCCCCCCCCATCTCATCCCGTCCAAGTCCACCCCAACTCCAAATTATGGATTCTTTGCATGCTCCCGTATTTTTTATATATATATATATATATATATATATTTATATATATATATATATATATATAAATATATATATATATATATATATATACTGCTCAAAAAAATAAAGGGAACACTAAAATAACACATCCTAGATCTGAATGAATGAAATATTCTTATTAAATACTTTGTTCTTTACATAGTTGAATGTGCTGACAACAAAATCACACAAAAATGATCAATGGAAATCAAATTTATTAACCAATGGAGGTCTGGATTTGGAGTCACACTCAAAATTAAAGTGGAAAAACACACTACAGGCTGATCCAACTTTGATGTAATGTCCTTAAAACAAGTCAAAATGAGACTCAGTAGTGTGTGTGGCCTCCACGTGCCTGTACGACCTCCATACAACGCCTGGGCATGCTCCTGATGAGGTGGCGGATGGTCTCCTGAGGGATCTCCTCCCAAACCTGGACTAAAGCATCCGCCAACTCCTGGACAGTCTGTGGTGCAATGTGGCGTTGGTGGATGGAGCGAGACATGATGTCCCAGATGTGCTCAATTGGATTCAGGTCTGGGGAACGGGCGGGCCAGTCCATAGCATCAATGCCTTCGTCTTGCAGGAACTGCTGACACACTCCAGCCACATGAGGTCTAGCATTGTCTTGCATTAGGAGGAACCCAGGGCTAACCGCACCAGCATATGGTCTCACAAGGGTCTGAGGATCTCATCTCGGAACCTAATGGCAGTCAGGCTACCTCTGGCGAGCACATGGAGGGCTGTGCGGCCCTCCAAAGAAATGCCACCCCACACCATTACTGACCCACTGCCAAACCGGTCATGCTGGAGGATGTTGCAGGCAGCAGAACGTTCTCCTTGACGTCTCCAGACTGTGTCACGTCTGTCACATGTGCTCAGTGAGAACCTGCTTTCATCTGTGAAGTGCACAGGGTGCCAGTGGCGAATTTGCCAATCTTGGTGTTCTCTGGCAATTGCCAAACGTCCTGCACGGTGTTGGGCTGTAAGCACAACCCCCCACCTGTGGACGTCGGGCCCTCATACCACCCTCGTGGAGTCTGTTTCTGATCATTTGAGTAGACACATGCACATTTCTGGCTTACTGGAGGTCATTTTGCAGGGCTCTGGCAGTGCTCCTCCTGTTCCTCCTTGCACAAAGGCGGAGGTAGCGGTCCTGCTGCTGGGTTGTTTCCCTCCTACGGCCTCCTCCACGTCTCCTGATGTACTGGCCTGTCTCCTGGTAGCACCTTCAGGCTCTAGACACTACGCTGACAGACACAGCAAACCTTCTTGCCACAGCTCGCATTGATGTGCCATTCTGGATGAGCTGCACTACCTGAACCACTTGTGTGGGTTGTAGACTCCGTCTCATGCTACCACTAGAGTGAAAGCACCGCCAGCTTTCAAAAGTGACCAAAACTTCAGCCAGAAAGCATAGGAGCTGAGAAGTGGTCTGTGGTCACCACCTGCAGAACAACTCCTTTATTGGGGGTGTCTTTCTAATTGCCTATAATTTCCACCTGTTGTCTATTCCATTTGCACATAACAGGGTAGAGATACACAATACACATGCAGATGGGATCCGTTCAGGTTTAGTATGTGGATGTGTCCTAGATTTAGGATGTGGAGAGGGAGGTGATTATTTGGATGCAATGGGGGCACTGTGCTGGAGAGGATCTGGTGAGGGGGACCTGCTCAGGACCAGGGAAATGGATACCTAGTAACAGTGCCGTAACTAGACATTTTATCGCTGTGTGCAAGAAATGGCATCGGCGCCCCGCCTTCCCCCTCTATGTAAAATAGGGGAAGTGCGTGCCGTAGTCACGCGCAAAAATATATAGGGGCGTGGCTTCATGGGAAGGGGTGTGGCCACAAAATAATACAAATTCATATTACGGTGCACAGTAGTCTCCATTATTCAAATTACGTCGCATAGTAGCGCCACTACACCAGGTAGAGCCCCTTTTACGGCGACAGATTCCCCTTTTTACACATTACGGCAGACAGTCCCCCTTTTTACACATTACGGCAGACAGCGTCCCCCTTTTTACACATTATGGCAGACAGCGTGCACTTTTTACACATAACGGCAGACAGCATCCCCTTTTTACAAATTACGGCAGACAGCGTCCCCCTTTTTACACATTACGGCAGACAGTCCCCCTTTTTACACATTATGGCAGACAGCGTTCCCTTTTTATACATTACGGCAGACAGCGTCCCCTTTATACACATTACGGCAGACAGGATAGATAGATAGATAGATAGATAGATAGATAGATAGATAGATAGATAGATAGATAGATAGACAGACAGACAGATAGACAGAAAGAATAGATGATACTTACTGTCTTTCGCTGGCTCAGGCTCCTCGGTGCAGGCAGTCAGGCAGATCCTGGGCAGGGGAGAAGGAGGAGGATGGAGGGGGACTCGAGAGCCACAGCAGCGCAATGTAATTGGTGATGGCGCCGCTGCAGCTGTCTGTCTCCTTCCACATAGGCTGGCCGCCGCCACTGTGATGACTGAAGCGCATCCCAGCATTCACAGCGGCGGCGGCCAGCCTATGTGGAAGGAGAGGGACAGCTGCAGCGGCGCCGCCACCAATTACATTGCTCTGCTGCGGCTCCTGAATCCCTTTCCCTCCTCTTCCTTCTCCCCGTGGCTGAGTCCCTACGCTCTGCTGCTCCTCTCCTCTTCGTTGGCCCACGGCACACAGCAGCAGGTGGCACGTAATGAGTCAGTTTGACTCATTACATGCCACTGGCTTTGGGCCCCTTGACAGCGGTGGGCCCCTTGACAGCGGTGGGCCCCAGTGCAAGGCACCGCTTGCACTGGTGGTAGTTCCGCCACTGGTCTGAATAGTACTACATCCTTTGAAGTACACTCTATTAGGATTTTCACCCCTTTCTCTCTGCGTGTTGCAGCTATCTAACGCCCACCTGGGCAACCCAAAAAGTTTCTGGAAGATTTTTCTGCTTGGCTCCCTCACTTTCTATCCTCTGACATCTCCACCATCATTATGGGCGATTTCAATCTCTCTATTGACAGTCCACAATCTCCCCATGCCTCTAAACTACTCTCTCTAACCTCCTCTCTTGGCCTCTCCCAATGGACTGACTCCCCTACTCATCAGGAGGGCCACTGCCTTGATCTTGTATTCACCAGACTATGCTCTGTTTCTGAACTCACTAACACTCCTTTCCCTCTCTCAGATCACAACCTTATCACCTGCATGCTCTCCTCCATTACTTCAAACTCAATGTCCCTAAAGTCTACAAGGACACCTCTTACCCGCAGAAATATTAACGCTATTAATTTTCAACAACTATCTACCTCTCTGCAACCACTGCTCTCACCAATTTCTACATTCACCTCTCCAGAGACTGCTGTGTCACACCTTAACCAAACTCTAGAAACAGCACTTGATGAAGTGGCTCCAGCTACCCATCACACTCCACGTAGACTTAGATGTCAACCGTGGCACTCTAAATACACTAGACACTTACAAAAACTCTCACGTAAAGTTGAACGCCAGTGGCGTAAATCTCGTAGTTCAAGTGACTTTCTCACATATAAGACCACCTACCACTCTTATCGTAATGCTCTGGACACTGCCAAACAAACATATTTTCAATCTCTCATCTCTGCTCAAGCCTCTAACCCCAAGCGACTTTTTAATACATTTAAATCACTTCTTGTCACTCCCTCACCTAACCCACCAGCCACTGTCAGTGCGCAAGATCTTGCTTCCTATTTCAAGGACAAGATTGACAAGATCCGAAATGAAATGGTATGCTCTTCCACAGCAAGTGACCTGCTCAATTCCCTGCCTGAACCCTCTAACACCTTCTCTTCCTTTAGTCCTACAAAGGAAGATGAAGTATCTGCACTGTTTTCATCTGCCTACTCTAATACCTCTCCCCTTGACTCTATACCCTCACAAATTAGTAAAGCTCTGTCTACTGTGCTCATCCCAACCTTAACGAAAATCTGTAATCTCTCCCTGTCTACTGGTATCTTTCCTTCTCTATACAAGCATGCAGTGATTACTCCCATTCTGAAAAAACAAAACTCTGACCCGAATTCTCTCTCTAACTACCGTCCCATCTCTCAGCTCCCATGCCCCTCCAAGCTACTTGAGACTTGCCTACACTCGCCTCACACACTTTCTTAACTCACACAGCCTACTGGACCCACTTCAGTCAGGATTTCGTGCCCAACACTCCACAGAGACAGCGCTGACTAAGGTAGTGAATGATAGAGATGAGCGGGTTCGGTTTTACTCGGTTCTCAAAACGGCATCTTATTGGCTATCCAAAACACGTGACATCCGTGAACCAATAAGATGCCGTTTTGAGAACCGAGTAAAACCAAGTAAAACCGAACCCGCTCATCTCTGAATTTTGGTCACTGCTAAATCTAAAGGACATTACTCTCTACTTATTTTCCTTGATCTCTCTGCTGCTTTTGACACTGTTGACCACTCTCTTCTCATACAAACACTACAATCCCTAGATATTCAGGACACAGCCCTTTCTTGGTTCTCATCCTACCTATCTAATCGCTCCTTCAGTGTTCGTTTCTCTGATTCCACCTCTTCTTCGCTACCTCTCTCAGTTGGAGTACCGCAAGGCTCAGTCCTAGGTCCTCGGCTTTTCTCTATCTATACCACATCTCTTGGTAAACTAATCAACTCTTTCGGATTTCAGTACCATCTGTATGCGGATGATACTCAAATCTACCTATCCTCCCCTGATTTGTCACCATCTGTATTGGGATGACATCTCGCCACCTCAAACTTAATATTTCCAAAACAGAATTCATTATATTTCCACCGGCCAATAGTAGTTTCCAACCTGACATCTCTATCACTGTTGAGAACTCGGCAATCACCCCTACCCCACAAGCTCGCTGCCTAGCTGTCATTCTTGACTCTGAACTGTCCTTTGTTACCCACATTCAATCTGTCTCAAGATCATGTTACATACATCTAAGAAACATATCCAAAATACGACCATATCTTACACAAGACACAGCAAAAACTCTAATCCATGCTCTCATTATCTCCCGCATTGATTATTGTAATAGTCTCCTGACCGGTCTTCCCAAACATAGGCTCTCACCACTACAATCCATTTTGAATGCAGCTGCGAGGCTAATCTTCCTTGCCAGACGTTCATCGTCTGCAGATCCACTCTGTCAGTCCCTCCATTGGTTACCGGTATTCTACCGTATTAAATATAAAATACTTTTACTCACATACAAGGCTATTAACCAAACTGCACCAACATACATCTCTTCACTCATCTCAAAATATCTCCCTACCCGACCTCTCCGCTCTGCACAAGATCTACGTCTCTCATCCACACGCATTACTTGTTCACACTCAAAATTACAGGACTTTATCCGGGCTTCACCCACTCTGTGGAATGCCCTCCCAGGCACAGTAAGACTCGCCTCTAGTCTCCAAACCTTTAAATGTTCCCTGAAAACTCACCTCTTCAGACAAGCATATCAAATTCCAGACCCACCCACATAACCTTCAATGCTTCCCTATCTAATTACATCCTCTGTAGAGTATTCATAACATCACATATCTTGTCTTTCTTTAGTCTCACACCCTCCTGACACTTGGCCAACTTTGTGGGGTATCATCATACAACCCATTAAGAACCTAGCAATCTGGTGGACCATTAGGCAATAGGTAGCATCTATCCTTGTGTATCTATGCCTATTTCCCTATAGATTGTAAGCTTGCGAGCAGGGCCTTCCTACCTCTATGTCTGTCTGTTTTTACCCAGTTTTGTTCTATTACTGTTGTTCTAATTGTAAAGCGCAACGGAATATGCTGCGCTATATAAGAAACTGTTAATAAATAAATAATAAATAAATAAATATCCACCCCAGCCTTCCCCCGATCTTGTGATATTATATCATCGTTATGGCCCTTAGATACCATGCAGCTCAGCTTAGTGCCTTGGATACGAGTGATCGTCATATACACACTAGGAAATATAAACATCTGTCCGATAAAATAAAAGATCATCATAAAAAAGCAGTACAAAGCCAAAAAGATTAAAAATAAAAAGTGTTTACATTAAAAGTTGCAGGAAGGCACATACAAACCACTACAATACATTAGTAGTGAGGTCAAAAATCTTGATCGTAAGCAAACATACTGCGCAAAATCCCTATGTGGAACCTATTGGCATTGATCCTTTCATAAGATGAATACCATGCTAGGTTGCAAGAGCTCTGTCAGAAGCAGGCTTCTCTGCCCGGTATGTATGACTAAGGGGGACATGTACTAAGCAGTGATAAAAGTGGAGAAGTGAGTGCAGTGGAGAAGTTGCCCATGGCAACCAATCAGCATTGAAGCAACATTTATAATTTGCATGCTATACAATTGTACAGAGCAGCTGATTGGTTGCCATGGCCAACTTCTGCACAACCTCTCTTCTCCACACTTTTCACTGCTTCATGAATAGACCCCTTAGAACCGCACAGACTATTAGAGACACACCCATGACACTTCCATAAGTTCCGGTGGTTCTGTAGGATTGCAGTATATCACCCAGTTCCCTCCCCGGTACTCCCAATATCATGGAAAAACGGACAGATCCGGCCAAGTTCCGTCTGAGTCAGAATAGGACGGGCATCTGTGCATCCACGGTACACAAATACTCGCCATTTGTCAGTACACAGACATCCGTCCCCCAACGTGAGAGGGAACCCTCAATATATAGAATATATCCTGTTATGAGGGCGCCTTTCAGAGCCTGTCTTCCAGCATGGCCGCACATCAGATGCAATTACCTGGGCAGCGTTTCCATAATGCAGGTCGTGCTCGCTACTGATGCGTTTGCTGCCTGTTATAAATGCAGGTTTGGCCTCTGGGTGTTCCGCCTGTCTCTCTGCATTACCCCCGCGTCTGATGATGCTCCTTCCAGGCAATGAGCCATAAGTGAATCCTTCCTAACACAAGAAAATGCTACAAAACACATCGGTCACATGTCTGCGGCTTCTGCAGAAATGCCACAAGGTATCTGATGACAGGAAAACATTGTTAATAAAGGTTAACAACTTACCTGACATTATCTACACTCGATGATACGTAACCCGAGCTGCGGTTCTCTCCTCACAATATTTTTGCTCTACAAAGTTGTAGAAGTGTATGGGTCTAATTGAGATCTGATCACAGCAGCAAATTTGTTAGCTAATGGGCAAAACCATGGGGTCTATTCCTAGTTGATCGCACGCTGCAACTTTTTGCAGCCCGTGCGATCAACTAGACGCCGCCTATGGGGGAGTGTATTTTAGCATAGTAGGGCTGCGATCGCTTGTACAGCCGAGCTATGCAAAAACATTTTGTGTAGTTTCTGAGTAGGTCTGGACTTACTTATCCACTGCGATCACGTCAGCCTGTCAGGTCCCGGAATTGACGTCAGAAACACATCCTGCAAACGCCTGGACACACCTGCGTTTTCCTCACCACTCCCAGAAAACGGTCAGTTGCCGCCCCGGAATGTCTTCCTCCTGTCAATCACATTGCGATCTCGGCAGCGATCGTTTTGTTCTTTATTTCAGTCGCTGCCTGGCGTTTCCCGTCGCCGGGCAACAACGCACATGCACTTTGTGCCCACTGCGCATGTGCATTCCGGACCAGTTCGCACGGCTGCGAAAAAAAGCAGCGTGCGAACGGGTTCGAATGACCCTCCATGTACACTGCAGGTGAGGCAGATGTAACATGTGCAGAGAGAGTTAGATTTGGGTGGGGGGTGTTCAAACTGCAATCTAAATTGCAGTGTAAAAATAAAGCAGCCAGTATTTACCCTGCACAGAAACAATATACCCACCCAAATCTAAAGGTCCCCACACACTATGCGATCCACCGCCGAGCTGCCCGACGGCAGATATGGCCGACGGGCGACCCAGCGGCGGGGGGAGATCGTTCATATTGGCCTGCATGCACAAGCGACGGGGCACCAGCGATGAACGAGTGCAGGGCCGCGCATCGTTCATCACTGGTGCCTCCACACTGAAAGATATGAACTGTATCTCATTCATTAATGAACGAGATCGTTCATATCTTTCTGTAATATCGCTCAGTGTTTAGGACCTATAACTCTCTCTGCAAATGTTATATCTGCCCCCACTGCAGTGCACATGGGGGGGTCATTCTTACCCTATGGCACGCTGCAGTTTATCGCAGCAGCGTGATCAGGTCAGAACTGCACATGCGCTGGCGCCACAGTGCGCCAGTGCTGCAGTGCGCCGGCGCATGCCCGACGGCTGAAGGCCGGCGCTGAGCCACGATCGCCTCTCTCTGATTGACAGGCAGAGGCGGTCTCTGGGCGGGGGGTGGAACGGCGGCGTTTGGCGTTTCGTGGGTGCAGTTTGACCAACGCAGGCGTAATCGGACCGTGCGGGGGGCGGGCCGCAGCGGCTGCGTGACGTCACACGCAGCCGCTGCAGGTCGGGGAGCGACGAGTAGCTCCCTGCCAGCACGCTAATGCTGCGCTGGCCAGGAGCTACTCCTAAAGTGCAAAAGCATTGCCGCTGAGTGATGCTTTTGCACTTCTTCGGGGTGGGGGGATTGGGCTGGCACTGAAATGCGGGGCGGGATAGCCCTGTGCTGGGCGTCCCCCCGCATGTCTATGGACATGATCGTAGCCCTGCAAAATTTTGCTGGGCTACGATCAACTCGGAATGACCCCCATGGTTTTGCCCAACTGCTAACAAACTTGCTGCAGCGCTCAACTCTGAATTACCCCCAATGTACTATGTCTTCGGGTGAGAGAAAGTGGATGGAGATAAAGTACCAGCCAATCAGCTCCTAAAGGCCATGTTACAAGCTGGGTTTGAAAAGTGACAATTAGCTGGCAGTTTATCTCTCTCCACTTTATCTCTCTCCATGGCTTAGTACATCTGCCCCTATGTCTTTATAAGTTCTGTGAAACAGAGATGTGAAGAAGCTGCTGGAGTGTGGGCTTTGTGTTCCCAGTGCAGATGACTGATATACAGCCACGCTGCCACCTCCTCACACATAATTATATCTACTGAAAGCTGTTATTGATTTCTTGAAGAATCAATTATGTGAAATGTAATTATTTAATCAATGCTAATTGAAAGCATACTCTGTTCCGTTCTAGGGAACCTGGGTTTTCTTCTGCTGATCAATACCAATAACCAGGTGTCCATTCAGCAATATCGCTAAGAAATGGCCAGGCTCTTTATTTATTTATTTGATTATTTGTTGATTTATTAATTAGGTAAATTATACTTGAAGGGAACCTGTCAGCTACGCACAGCAGGCGGATCTTGTGCAGTCTTTTTGAATATGCAGTTCACTAATACCCCTTTCACATCGCAAAAATAACCCGATATCGACCAGGCAGACACGGGTCAGTGTGCGATGTGAAAGGGGCCTTGGAGAATTTCCGGGTCGTCTGACCCAGTAATTCAACCCGGGTAATAAGAAGGGTTATACCCGGGTTGAATACTGGGTCAGGCGCAGTGTGAATGGGTTGCTGGGTACCCATTCACAGTATAGGGAGAGGTGGCGCGGAGATGAGCTCCACCCCCGCCCCTGCTGTCGGCTCCACCCTCCGCCACTATGGCAACCGATCCGGCATATTGTCAGGTCAGAAAGCCAGCATTGGCAGCACAGAGTCTCCAATGCCGGATCCCACCCAGGAAGGATCCGTTTCCAATTCCTAGGTGGGATCCGGCATTGGAGATGTGAAAGGGGTATAGGAAAAATGGGCATCAATGAGGCATGAGGCACAGTGTGTCTCTTCTTTTTGTGATGTTGTTAGTTACAGAGGGAGGTATTCAGATCACATAGGATCTGCATAGGGACGCGCAAAGTACTGATTATCGGTACTTTGCACTAGGGATGGCCATTGACCATCTATGATTCCAAATCTCGATGGTTTATGGCCGATGTTGAATGTTTTGCCATCGATGGGAGGGAACCAGATGGTTTCCCTCCACTGATGGCACAGCCTAAACAAATATTTAATTTTTTTTTGCAAGGTGCCAGGAAACGGAGCATAGCCCCGCCCCCGACACTCTCTAAGCCCGTCCCCCTTTTTTATTGGCCCACAGCCCAGCCAGCACCTTTCGGCGATGGCCATTGAGTGGTGCAAACCATCGATGGTTCGCCATAATTGGTTTAAGTGCCATCAATGGTTATCACCGATGGTGGCATCGAAGGCAACCATCGATGAAAAGCCCACTGATGGCCATCCCTACTTTGCGCATGTGCAGAACCCGTTCTGCAAGTGTGCAAACAGGTCCTGTGACGTCAGAAGCAGTCCAGCATCAGACTGTCAGTGATTGACAGTCTGATGCCATTTGAGGGCGGGGAGGAGGTGGCCTCTGTTTAGGGGGAGGGAAGAGGCCAGGGATCTCCGTTGTATGATGGAGATTTCCTGGCTTATGCAACGGGCAGTTTTTGTGGCGCTATGGGTGCTTCAAACTGCCCGACGGTGAGTCGATGATCCGATGCTGCGTCCTAGATCGCAGGTCAGCTCAGGAGGCGTGTGCGTATAATAGACGCATTACCATACAGCGCTATCACTGCTGCTTCCAAGGGAGTGATATACACTCCAACCGCATCTGAATCAGGCCCAGAATTAAGGGGCAAATTCCGCTTTCTGATTCAGAGTCAGAGATGTACGCGTCTTAGTGGCATCTTCACTTCCGTGTTCCGTGCACACAGCGTGAGTGTCGCAGGGGATGACTGCATCTCTGGGCCGCTTAGTCTGCATTCTTATGATATTAAATGGCTGGTAGAAAACAGATGCTAATTAATGAATGCATGAAACCATAGGCTGGTCCACCATCAGGAAGACGGGCAATGCTAACTATATGAAGCTACTTGTAATATAAAACCATTGCAGCAAAGGAGATCTTTGCAGTGTGTTTTACATAACTGAATGCTAAGGTGCTCACAAATCACACTGTTACTGATAGCAGTCACGTTAAGTGTATGAATATGAATATGGTATAAGTGCTTTGGTGCTAAATTCCTTTCTTTAGAGTGTTCTAAAAGTCAGTGTAGGTGTGATATATATATATATATCTATATATATATATTTATTCAGTACCAACGGCGGCACTCAGGTCTCGCAGAATCACAACCAAACAGCTTATTAAGGCAACGTTTCAGTGCTTACCAGCGCTTTTATCAAGTATGGCTTGATAAAAGCGCTGGGAAACGCTGAAACGTTGCCTTAATAAGCTGTGCGGTTGGGATTCTATGAGACCTGTGTGCCGTCGTTGGTACTGTATATTGCATGCAGCTAATAGGGGCAATGGAATGGAGGCCAGGGGGTAAGATAAAGGGGGCCCTGCCTGTTTCATCTGAGCGCAGGATGTGCAGGTGTTCCAGGTGGAGGGGTTGGGGGGCGGGTTTGGTAGTCTTCTCTCAGGGAAGGGTGCGGGTAGTAGCCTATGTCCCATGGGTGTGGAGTAGTGATGAGCGGGTTCGGTTTCTCGGAAACCGAACTTCACGCTTTTTACACGGGTCCGAGGCAGACTCGGATCTTCCCGCCTTGCTCGGTTAACCCGAGCGCGCCCGAACGTCATCATCCCGCTGTCGGATTCTCGCGAGGCTCGGATTCTATCGCGAGACTCGGATTCTATATAAGGAGCCGCGCGTCGCCGCCATTTTCACACGTGCATTGAGATTGATAGGGAGAGGACGTGGCTGGCGTCCTCTCCGTTTAGAATAGAAATAGATAGTGAGAGTGAGACACTTGATTTACTGGAGCTTAGGAGTACTCAGAGAGTGCAGAGTTTACTAGTGACTGACCAGTGACCACCAGTGCAGTTTTATTATTATTTAATATAATCCGTTCTCTGCCTGAAAAAAAAACGATACACAGTGACACAGTATACCATATCTGTGCTCAGCCTCAGTGTGCTGCATCATCTATGTATATCTGACTGTGCTGAGTGCTCACTGCTCACACAGCTTAATTGTGGGGGAGACTGGGGAGCAGTTATAGCAGGAGTACATATATTTAACAGTGCACACTTTTGCTGCCAGAGTGCCACTGCCAGTGTGACTGACCAGTGACCAATGACCACCAGTATATTGTGATTGTCTGCCTGAAAAAGTTAAACACTCGTCGTGTGGTGTTTTTATTCTATAAACGCATTCTGCTGACAGTGTCCAGCAGGTCCGTCATTATATAATATATACCTGTCCTGCAGTAGTGATATATATATTTTTTTTATATCATTATCATCCAGTCTATACTAGCAGCAGACGCAGTACGGTAGTCCACGGCTGTAGCTACCTCTGTGTCGACAGTCGCTCGTCCATCCATAATTGTATACCTACCTGTGGTGGGGTTTTTTTTTCTATCTTCTTCATACTAGTAGTTAACTTTAGGAGTCTGCAGTGCTGACAGTGTCCAGCAGGTCCGTCATTATATAATATATACCTGTCCGGCTGCAGTAGTGATATATATATATTTTTTATATCATTATCATCCAGTCTATATTAGCAGCAGACGCAGTACGGTAGTCCACGGCTGTAGCTACCTCTGTGTCGGCAGTCGCTCGTCCATCCATAATTGTATACCACCTACCTGTTGTGTTTTTTTTTCTATCTTCTTGATACTAGTAGCTTACTTTAGGAGTCTGCAGTGCTGACAGTGTCCAGCAGGTCCGTCATTATATAATATATACCTGTCCGGCTGCAGTAGTGATATATATATATTTTTACATCATTATCATCCAGTCTATATTAGCAGCAGACGCAGTACGGTAGTCCACGGCTGTAGCTACCTCTGTGTCGGCAGTCGCTCGTCCATCCATAATTGTATACCACCTACCTGTGGTGTGTTTTTTTTCTATCTTCTTGATACTAGTAGCTTACTTTAGGAGTCTGCAGTGCTGACAGTGTCCAGCAGGTCCGTCATTATATAATATATACCTGTCCGGCTGCAGTAGTGATATATATATATTTTTTATATCATTATCATCCAGTCTATATTAGCAGCAGATGCAGTACGGTAGTCCACGGCTGTAGCTACCTCTGTGTCGGCAGTCGCTCGTCCATCGATAATTGTATACCACCTACCTGTGGTGTTTTTTTTTTTCTATCTTCTTGATACTAGTAGCTTACTTTAGGAGTCTACAGTGCTGACAGTGTCCAGCAGGTCCGTCATTATATAATATATACCTGTCCGGCTGCAGTAGTGATATATATATATTTTTTATATCATTATCATCCAGTCTATATTAGCAGCAGACGCAGTACGGTAGTCCACGGCTGTAGCTACCTCTGTGTCGGCAGTCGCTCGTCCATCCATAAGTATACTAGTATTCATCCATCTCCATTGTTTACCTGAGGTGCCTTTTAGTTGTGCCTATTAAAATATGGAGAACAAAAATGTTGAGGTTCCAAAAATAGGGAAAGATCAAGATCGACTTCCACCTCGTGCTGAAGCTGCTGCCACTAGTCATGGCCGAGACGATGAAATGCCAGCAACGTCGTCTGCCAAGGCCGATGCCCAATGTCATAGTACAGAGCATGTAAAATCCAAAACACCAAATATCAGTAAAAAAAGGACTCAAAAATCTAAAATAAAATTGTCGGAGGAGAAGCGTAAACTTGCCAATATGCCATTTACCACACGGAGTGGCAAGGAACGGCTGAGGCCCTGGCCTATGTTCATGGCTAGTGGTTCAGCTTCACATGAGGATGGAAGCACTCAGCCTCTCGCTAGAAAAATGAAAAGACTCAAGCTGGCAAAAGCACAGCAAAGAACTGTGCGTTCTTCGAAATCACAAATCCACAAGGAGAGTCCAATTGTGTCGTTTGCGATGCCTGACCTTCCCAACACTGGACGTGAAGAGCATGCGCCTTCCACCATTTGCACGCCCCCTGCAAGTGCTGGAAGGAGCACCCGCAGTCGAGTTCCTGATAGTCAGATTGAAGATGTCAGTGTTGAAGTACACCAGGATGAGGAGGATATGGGTGTTGCTGGCGCTGGGGAGGAAATTGACCAGGAGGATTCTGATGGTGAGGTGGTTTGTTTAAGTCAGGCACCCGGGGAGACACCTGTTGTCCGTGGGAGGAATAGGGCCATTGACATGCCTGGTGAAAATACCAAAAAAATCAGTTCTCCGGTGTGGAAGTATTTCAACAGAAATGCGGACAACATTTGTCAAGCCGTGTGTTGCCTTTGTCAAGCTGTAATAAGTAGGGGTAAGGACGTTAACCACCTCGGAACATCCTCCCTTATACGTCACCTGCAGCGCATTCATCATAAGTCAGTGACAAGTTCAAAAACTTTGGGCGACAGCGGAAGCAGTCCACTGACCAGTAAATCCCTTCCTCTTGTAACCAAGCTCACGCAAACCACCCCACCAACTCCCTCAGTGTCAATTTCCTCCTTCCCCAGGAATGCCAATAGTCCTGCAGGCCATGTCACTGGCAATTCTGACGAGTCCTCTCCTGCCTGGGATTCCTCCGATGCATCCTTGCGTGTAACGCCTACTGCTGCTGGCGCTGCTGTTGTTGCTGCTGGGAGTCGATGGTCATCCCAGAGGGGAAGTCGTACTCGTAAGACCACTTTTACTACTTCCACCAAGCAATTGACTGTCCAACAGTCCTTTGCGAGGAAGATGAAATATCACAGCAGTCATCCTGCTGCAAAGCGGATAACTGAGGCCTTGGCATCCTGGGCGGTGAGAAATGTGGTTCCGGTATCCATCATTACTGCAGAGCCAACTAGAGACTTGTTGGAATTACTGTGTCCCCGGTACCAAATACCATCTAGGTTCCATTTCTCTAGGCAGGCGATGCCGAAAATGTACACAGACCTCAGAAAAAGAGTCACCAGTGTCCTAAAAAATGCAGTTGTACCCAATGTCCACTTAACCACGGACATGTGGACAAGTGGAGCAGGGCAGGCTCAGGACTATATGACTGTGACAGCCCACTGGGTAGATGTATGGACTCCCGCCGCAAGAACAGCAGCGGCGGCACCAGTAGCAGCATCTCGCAAACGCCAACTCTTTCCTAGGCAGGCTACGCTTTGTATCACCGCTTTCCAGAATACGCACACAGCTAAAAACCTCTTACGGCAACTGAAGAAGATCATCGCAGAATGGCTTACCCCAATTGGACTCTCCTGTGGATTTGTGGCATCGGACAACGCCAGCAATATTGTGTGTGCATTAAATCTGGGCAAATTCCAGCACGTCCCATGTTTTGCACATACCTTGAATTTGGTAGTGCAGAATTATTTAAAAAACGAGAGGGGCGTGCAAGAGATGCTGTCGGTGGCCAGAAGAATTGCGGGACACTTTCGGCGTACAGGCACCACGTACAGAAGACTGGAGCACCACCAAAAACGCCTGAACCTGCCCTGCCATCATCTGAAGCAAGAAGTGGTAACGAGGTGGAATTCAACCCTCTATATCAGTGATTTTCAACCTTTTTTGACTCGCGGCACACTTAACAAGACGTTAAAATTGCCAAGGCACGCTTTCTGCCTCCAATGGGAAAAAAAACAAAAAACATACACACTGGCCCCCACAGATTTCAAGATCGGTGGCCCCCACAGTTAACAAACACATTGGCCCCCAGTTATTGAACACATTGGCCCCCATTATCAAATACATTGCCCCCCACAGATATAAATCAAACACACTGCCCCCCCTCCCCTGTAATAGTAAACACTGCCCCCCCCTCCCCTGTAATAGTACACACTGCCCCCCTCCCTTGTAATAGTACACACTGCCCCCCCTCCCCTGTAATAGTACACACTGCTCCCCCTCCCCTGTAATAGTACACACTGCCTCCGCTCCCCTGTAATAGTACACACTGCCCCCCTCCCCTGTAATAGTACACACTGCCCCCCCTCCCCTGTAATAGTACACACTGCCCCCCCTCCCCTGTAATAGTACAAACTGCCTCCGCTCCCCTGTAATAGTACACACTGCCCCCCTCCCCTGTAATAGAACACACTGCCCCCAAGGTAATGGTAACCTGCAGTCCTGTTTATTCTTGGTCCGCAGGCAGCACACACCAGCAGGCGGGCGGGAATGAGGTGTGGCGTGTGTGACCTATGTGTCACAGCACGTCACCATAGGTCATAGCCAAGTCGCGGAAGTGCTGAATACGCTGCCTGAGCCCGACGGCAGACGGACCTAGGTATCTCTGGGAGGACGAGGGCGGCAGCGGAGCACTGTTGGCTGTAAGCGGGCGGGCGGCATAGCACTGTGTAAACCATGTCTGGTGGGTGGCAGGCGGCGGGCTGCGGCACACCTGACAACCGCTGGCGGCACACTAGTGTGCCGCGGCACAGCGGTTGAAAAACGCTGCTCTATATGCTTCAGAGGTTGGAGGAGCAGCAAAAGGCCATTCAAGCCTATACAACTGAGCACGATATAGGAGGTGGAATGCACCAGTCTCAAGCGCAGTGGAGAATGATTTCAACGTTGTGCAAGGTTCTGCAACCTTTTGAACTTGCCACACGTGAAGTCAGTTCAGACACTGCCAGCCTGAGTCAGGTCATTCCCCTCATCAGGCTTTTGCAGAAGAAGCTGGAGACATTGAAGGAGGAGCTAACACAGAGCGATTCCGCTAGGCATGTGGGACTTGTGGATGGAGCCCTTAATTCGCTTAACAAGGATTCACGGGTGGTCAATCTGTTGAAATCAGAGCACTACATTTTGTCCACCGTGCTCGATCCTAGATTTAAAACCTACCTTGGATCTCTCTTTCCGGCAGACACAAGTCTGCTGGGGTTCAAAGAACTGCTGGTGACAAAATTGTCAAGTCAAGCGGAACGCGACCTGTCAACATCTCCTCCTTCACATTCTCCCGCAACTGGGGGTGCGAGGAAAAGGCTCAGAATTCCGAGCCCACCCGCTGGCGGTGATGCAGGGCAGTCTGGAGCGACTGCTGATGCTGACATCTGGTCCGGACTGAAGGACCTGACAACGATTACGGACATGTCGTCTACTGTCACTGCATATGATTCTCTCCCCATTGAAAGAATGGTGGAGGATTATATGAGTGACCGCATCTAAGTAGGCACGTCAGACAGTCCGTACTTATACTGGCAGGAAAAAGAGGCAATTTGGAGGCCCTTGCACAAACTGGCTTTATTCTACCTAAGTTGCCCTCCCACAAGTGTGTACTCCGAAAGAGTGTTTAGTGCCGCCGCTCACCTTGTCAGCAATCGGCGTACGAGGTTACATCCAGAAAATGTGGAGAAGATGATGTTCATTAAAATGAATTATAATCAATTCCTCCGTGGAGACATTGACCAGCAGCAATTGCCTCCACAAAGTACACAGGGAGCTGAGATGGTGGATTCCAGTGGGGACGAATTGATAATCTGTGAGGAGGGGGATGTACACGGTGATATATCGGAGGATGATGATGAGGTGGACATCTTGCCTCTGTAGAGCCAGTTTGTGCAAGGAGAGATTAATTGCTTCTTTTTTGGTGGGGGTCCAAACCAACCCGTCATTTCAGTCACAGTCGTGTGGCAGACCCTGTCACTGAAATGATGGGTTGGTTAAAGTGTGCATGTCCTGTTTATACAACATAAGGGTGGGTGGGAGGGCCTAAGGACAATTCCATCTTGCACCTCTTTTTTCTTTAATTTTTCTTTGCGTCATGTGCTGTTTGGGGAGTAGTTTTTGGAAGGGCCATCCTGCGTGACACTGCAGTGCCACTCCTAGATGGGCCAGGTGTTTGTGTCGGCCACTTGGGTCGCTTATCTTAGTCACACAGCTACCTCATTGCACCTCTTTTTTTTCTTTGCGTCATGTGCTGTTTGGGGGGTGTTTTTTGGAAGGGCCATCCTGCGTGACACTGCAGTGCCACTCCTAGATGGGCCAGGTGTTTGTGTCGGCCACTTGGGTCGCTTATCTTAGTCACACAGCTACCTCATTGCGCCTCTTTTTTTCTTTGCGTCATGTGCTGTTTGGGGGGTGTTTTTTGTAAGGGCCATCCTGCGTGACACTGCAGTGCCACTCCTAGATGGGCCAGGTGTTTGTGTCGGCCACTTGGGTCGCTTATCTTAGTCACACAGCGACCTCATTGCGCCTCTTTTTTTCTTTGCGTCATGTGCTGTTTGGGGGGTGTTTTTTGGAAGGGCCATCCTGCGTGACACTGCAGTGCCACTCCTAGATGGGCCAGGTGTTTGTGTCGGCCACTAGGGTCGCTGAGCTTAGTCATCCAGCGACCTCGGTGTAAATTTTAGGACTAAAAATAATATTGTGAGGTGTGAGGTGTTCAGAATAGACTGAAAATGAGTGGAAATTATGGTTATTGAGGTTAATAATACTTTGGGATCAAAATGACCCCCAAATTCTATGATTTAAGCTGTTTTTTAGGGTTTTTTGAAAAAAATACCCGAATCCGACAAAAAAAATTCGGTGAGGTTTTGCCAAAACGCGTTCGAACCCAAAACACGGCCGCGGAACCGAACCCAAAACCAAAACACAAAACCCGAAAAATTTCCGGTGCTCATCACTAGTGTGGAGGGGACAATAGTCAATGCACAGGGGTAGGGGTGGGGGTAAGCACACACCTCTTGCACAGCACCTGCACACGTCAGTGCCTGCCATTATAGTAAATGGTTCTGATCACTAGTGCCGGATTAACAATATGGCAACCGGGGGTCGAAGGGGGCAATGTTGCATGTAAACAGCGGTTTCTGTGTGGCATAATGTGTACTGGGGCACTACAGTTTTTACATATTTATGGTACTGGGAGCATACCTACCAACTGTCCACATCTTTGCGGGACAGTCCGATTTGTTGGGTTACTGTTCTGCTATCCCACCCGCGGGCCGCAGTGTCCATCGGTGGGGGGGAAGTTGTGATACTCCTGTAACTCGCTGAGCAGCTGTGAATAGATGCTGTGTGCATGCGCACAGCGTCTATTAATGGGTGATGGATGTGGGAGGCGTCGTTCACAATCGCATCATTCCAGCAAAGTCATGCCCCCTTTGGATGTGCACTGCTTGGCCTCGCACAGGGGTCGGATTCCTTATCCCTGAATGTTGGGAGGTATGCTGGCAGTATTATATTTTAGTGCATACATACCTACCCTACCGGAAGTTGTGGGAAACTCCCGATTTTTGTGGTGCCATCTGCACCTCCGGAAGAGTAGGAGATTCTCCCACATCACTGCCCACTTCCTAGTGAAGCAGACAGGAAAGGGAGAAAATAGGATTTTAATTACCTACCGGTAAATCCTTTTCTCGTAGTCCATAGAGGATGCTGGGGTCCATTTTAGTACCATGGGGTATAGACGGGTCCTTTGGGAGCCATGGGCCCTTAAAGAGTTTAATAGTGTGGGCTGGCTCCTCCCTCTATGCCCCTCCTACCAGACTCAGTCTAGAAACTGTGCCTGAGGAGACGGACATACTTCGAGAGAAGGAAATACACAGTTAGTGGTGAGATTCACACCAGCTCACACAAAACAAAAAAGGAAAGCCAAGCTACCCAACTTGGAACGATTCAGCAACGGCTGAACCAACAAAACTGAACCAAGTAACAATGCAGGAAAACGAAGCACTGGGCGGGCGCACAGCATCCTCTACGGACTACGAGAAAAGGATTTACCGGTAGGTAATCAAAATCCTATTTTCTCTTACGTCCTAGAGGATGCTGAGGTCCATTTTAGTACCTTGGGGATGTACCAAAGCTCCCAGTACGGGAGGGAGAGTGCTGAGGTTCCTGCAGAACAGATTGACCAAACTTAAGGTCCTCAGCGGCCAAAGTATCGAACTTGTAGAACTTAGCAAACGTGTCCGACGCTGACCAAGTAGCTGCTCGGCAAAGCTGTAAAGCCGAGACACCCCGGGCAGCTGCCCAAGAAGAACCCACTTTACGGGTAGCGTGGCCCTGAACAGATTTTGGAATCGGCAATCCTGCTGTAGAATAAGCATGCTGGATAGTAAGCCTGATCCAGCGAGAAATCGTCTGCTTAGAAACAGGACACCCAATCTTGTTGGGATCATAAAGGACAAATAATGCAACCGACTTCCTGTGACGAGAAGTTCTCTTCACATAAATCTTCAAAGCACTCTCAACATCCAAGACCTTTGAGGTAATTGAGGTGTCAGTAGCTACAGGCACCACAATAGGTTGGTTGATATGAAAAGCTGACACAACCTTTGGAAGAAATTGCTGACGCGTTCTGAGCTCAGCTCTATCATCATGGAAAATCAAGTAGGGGCTCCTGTGCGACAATGCCCACAATTCTGACACACGTCTCGCAGATGCCAATGCCAACAATGTGACAGCCTTCCAAGTAAGACATTTTACGTCCACCTCCCTCCTGTAACAGTTCGAACCAATCCGATTGCAGGAACTGCAGCACCACATTAAGATCCCAAGGTGTCGTAGGAGGCACAAAGGGTGGTCAGATGTGCAGAACTCCTTTCATGAATGTCTGAACCTCAGGGAGAGTAGCAAATTGTTTCTGGAAGAAAATGGACAAGGCCGAAATCTGGACCTTTATGGGGCCCAAGCGTAGGCCCACATCCACACCTGTTTGCAGAAAGAGGAGAAACCATCCTAGTTGAAACTCCACCGTAGGAAACTTCTTGGATTCACACCAAGACACATACTTTTTCCAAATCCGATGGTAATGCTTAGACATTACTCCCTTCCTAGCTTGGATCAGAGTAGGAATGACTTTGTTTGGAATGCCCCTCCAAGCTAAGATTTGGCGTTCAACCTCCATGCCGTGGTAAGTCTTGATAGACGAACGGACCCTGTTGCAGAAGGTCCTCACGAAGAGGAAGAGGCCTCGGATCCTCCAGCAGTAATTCCAGAAGATCCGCGTACCAAGCCCTTCATGGCCAGTCCGGAGCAATGAGGATCGCCTGAACTTTTGTTCTTTTTATTAGTTTGAGAATCCTTGGGATGAGTGGAAGTGGAGGGAACACATACATTGACTGGAACACCCACGAAGTTGCCAGGGCGTCCACCGCCACTGCTTGTAGGTTCCTTGACCTAGAGCAGTACCTCCGAAGCTTCTTGATGAGGAGAGAGGCCATCATGTCTACTTGAGGTACACCCCATCGGCTTGTTACCTCTGCGAATACCTCCGGGTGGAGGCCCCACTCTCCTGGATGAGATCGTGTCTGCTTCCCAGTTTTTCACTCCTGGAATTAAGATCGCCAACAGTGCCACCGTGTGTCTTTCTGCCCAGAGGAGGATTCTTGTTACCTCTGACATTGCAGCTCTGCTCTTCGTTCCGCCCTGCCTGTTTATGTAGGACACTGCCGTGACATTGTCCGACTGAACCTGAATGGCTTGATCTCGCAGAAGGTGTACTGCTTGTAGAAGGGCGTTGTATACGGCCCTTAGTTCCAGAATGTTTATCGGAAGGATGGATTCCAGACTTGATCACTTTCCCTGGAAGTTTTCCCCTTGGGTGACTGCTCCCCATCCTCTGAGACTTGCATCCGTGGTTAGAAGGATCCAATTCTGAATCCCGAACCTGCGGCCCTCGAGTAGGTGAGAAGTTTGCAGCCACAAGAGGAGTGAAATTCTGGCCTTTGGCGACAGACGTATCCACTGGTGCATGTGAAGATGCGATCCCGACCACTGGTCCAGGAGATCCAGCTGGAAGAACCTTGCATGAAATCTTCCGTACTGGAGAGCCTCGTAGGAGGCTACGATCTTTCCCAGAAGGCGAATGCACTGATGAACTGATACCTGGGATGGCTTCAGGACCTCCCGGACCATTGTTTGGATCACCAACGCTTTCTCCACCGGTAGAAACACCCTCTGCACTTCCGTGCCGAGTATCATCCCCAGGAAGGGCAGTCTCCTTGTCAGCTCCAAATGTGACTATGGAAGGTTCAGGATCCACTCATGATCCTGGAGTAGTTGAGTTGAGAGAGCAATACTCTGCAACAGCTTCTCCCTGGAAGATGCTTTTATCAGGAGATCGTCCAGATATGAAATTATGTTCACCCCCTGCATGCGGAAGAGGAACATTATCTCTGCCATGACCTTGGTGAACACCCTCGGTGCTGTGGAGAGGCCAAATGGCATTGTCTGGAACTGATAGTGACAGTCCTGCAGCGCAAATCTTAGATAAGCCTGGTGAGGCGGCCAGATCGGAATGTGAAGGTACGCATCCTTGCTATCCAGGGTTACTAGGAATTCCCCCTCCTCCAGACCTGAGATCACCACTCTCAGAGACTCCATCTTGAATCTGAATACCTGCAAGTAGGGGTTCAATGACTTTAGGTTTAATAGCGGTCTTACCGAACCGTCCGGTTTCGGTATCACAAACAGGTTTGAGTAATAACCATTTCTGAATGGCTTCCTGTAGGATAGCACTTTCTGTCAGCGAAGCTGGTAAGCCTGATTTGAAGAATCTGTGAGGTGGGAGTTCTTGAAATTCCAGTCTGTAGCCCTGGGTAACAATATCTTTTACCAATGGGGGCTAGGCAAGAAGACGCCCAGAAGTGACTGAATTTTTTTTAGTCTCGCCCCCACCTGCCTGATCTCCAGGCTTGGAGGTCCACCGTCATGCTGAAGATTTTGAGGAAGCAGAACCTGGTTTCTGTTCCTGGGAACCTGTTGGTGCAGGTTTTCTGGACTTACCTCCTCTAAAGAAGGTGGGAGGGGGCTTGGATTTTTTTTACTTTTGCGGTCCGAAAGGGCTGCAGTGTATGCGTAGGATAGGATTTCCTAGCCGGTGCTGATGCTGAGGGAAGAAAAATTTACTTACCCGCAGTTGCCGTGGAAATCCACGCATTCAATGCGTCCCCAAACAGAGAGTCACAGAGTAAAAGGAGCCAGCCACACTGCGCCCCTGTAGGCAGTTATTATGATAAAAGCCTGTCGCTGACTAACCAACCTTAATAGGTTAATTAGTACTACTAACACACTCCCCCCTCGTCAATAACACCCTGGTACCGCAGAGGAGCATCTCTGTCAGCATCTCTTCCTATGATCAGCAGGGAAAAAATGGCGCTGGTGAGTGCTAGGTCTGCTCTAAGAAGAAGCCCCGCCCCCGTAATGGCGCGCGGCTTCCCGCACAAATTGTTTATACTGGCCCGAGAGTTTTATTGCTAACAGCGGGATTAGCCCCTGTTAGCTGCTTGTCCAGTGTAGGGTTATCTGCACTGGCTCAGGACGCCCCTCAAAGCGCCTACACCGTGTGTTGCTGAGCCTTCCTGGAGCGCAACCTGTTCGAGCTGCGCTCCCACCCTTATGCCGCCATTCCTGCCGGCGACCCGCTAACCGGGCCGCCGGCGCTATACTCACCACTCTTCTATCTTCTGGCTCTGTTAGGGGGTGGTGGCCGTGCTGCGGGAGTGAGCGGTCGCCTCGTGGGCTTGCGATCAGCACCCTCAGGAGCTCAGTCTCCTGTCAGTGGACTAGAGAACCATTAACTTCAAGAGTTGGTTCCTACTCCCCCCCTAAGTCCCACGAAGCAGGGAGGCTGTTGCCAGCAGCTTTCCTGTAACCTAATTTACTATATTAAAACAAAAAAACTAAGAAAACTCCTAAGAGCTCCCCTAGCTGTGACCGGCTCCTCCGGGCACATTTTCTAAACTGAGTCTGGTAGGAGGGACAAAGAGGGAAGAGCCAGCCCACACTATTAAACTCTTAAATTGCCAATGGCTCCCAAAGGACCCGTCTATACCCTATGGTACTAAAATGGACCCCAGCATCCTCTAGTACGTAAGAGAAAATCACTGTAATTGCGGCACCTGGCGCAGTAAGTGTGTCTTAATTATGCAAATCACATACTTAAGCGCCACCCCCTGATTGCGGACTCAGGAAATAACGTGGCAGCCCGTCTCCGCCCCGCCCTCCAAAGTAGTTAGCAACGTCTCCAGGCTCTCCTGGAAGTAGGCAAGTATGCTTTAATGACATCACCAACCTATCATATCAACAACTTTATTGGTGGGGCTGCTACTATTTATTTGCCCTGGGGCTTCCACAAAACTTAATCTGGCCCTGCCTATCACTACGCTTTATTCAGTCTGTCAAAACAGAAACATTAAGCAAAAGAGTTACTAATACCCCTTTCAGACAGCCTGCAATAAACCCGGGTTATTACACGTCAAACCGGTTGTGGCGCTGTATGAAAGGGTCGAGTTGAAATAATCTGGGTTGATCGGCTCAGTATTTCATCCCAGGTAGCGACCAGGGTTGAACACGTGTTCAACCAAGATCGCTGTGCTGTGTGAAGTCGGGTTGATGCGACCACCCATTCGCACTATGGCCCTCATTCCGAGTTGATCGGTCGCAAGGCGATTTTAGCAGAGTTACACACGCTAAGCCGCCGCCTACTGGGAGTGAATCTTAGCTTCTTAAAATTGCGACCGATGTATTCGCAATATTGCGATTACTAACTACTTAGCAGTTTCAGAGTAGCTTCAGACTTACTCTGCCTGTGCGATCAGTTCAGTGCTTGTCGTTCCTGGTTGACGTCACAAACACACCCAGCGTTCGCCCAGGCACTCCCACCGTTTCCCCGGCCACTCCTGCGTTTTTTCCGGAAACGGTAGCGTTTTCAGCCACACGCCCCTGAAACGCCGTGTTTCCGCCCAGTAACACCCATTTCCTGTCAATCACATTACGATCGCCGGAGCGAAGAAAAAGCCGTGAGTAAAAATACTTTCATCATAGTAAAGTTACTTGGCGCAGTCGCAGTGCGAACATTGCGCATGCGTACTAAGCGGATTTTCACTGCGATGCGATGAAAAATACCGAGCGAACAACTCGGAATGAGGGCCAATAGTAACAGGCCGCGCTTGGATATCATCTGACGTCCAAGCACCGCCTCCGCATGTGTCAGTGACATCATCTATCCAGCAATATGCTGGGCCGGGGCCGCTGCTAAAAGGGGTCTCTTGCCGAGTCGCACCCAGGCTGTACCCGTGTACAGATACCGGGTGCAACCCGGCAAGGCAGTGTGAAAGGGGTATTACAGACCTCTAAGTCTATCCTAAACGCATGAGAATCTCTTTGGTACTGTTAAATGGATTGGGAAAGCGTTGCCGGCTGCCGGGATCCCGGCGGTCAGCATATAAAGCCCCTTGCGGGCTCGCTACAGGTTCTATTCCCACTTTATGGGTGTCGTGGACACCCACGAGTGGGAATAGACCCTGTGGGTTGGCATTCCGTTGGGCGGAATTTTTGAGTGCTCGGGATTCCGGCGTCGGCATGGGGACCGCCGGGATTCCAAGCGCCGGTCACATGACCGCATCCCCTATTAAACATCTTAAAAATTTACCTACAGTACCACTTTATCATAGGATTTATTTTGTCACTTTGTGCAGGGACAGAGCGGCAGTAAAGTGGTGCTGCTATCACTCTCTGCTATCCCGGCAGGAGGTGTTTGTTACATAGCTCTGAAACTCTTTTCTTATCACTGCAGTAATTATAATTATCTGGCCCCACTGCCACCGATGATAAATATACATTTATGCAGACTTATGCCTCTCTTCTCGCAATTATATATATATATATATATATATATATATATAAGAGGGCTAAGGCTGCTCCTCACCTCTATGGGGGAATTCAAGTGTTTTGCGCACTGGCGACTACTAGGTGGCGCCTGACAGAGCAGTTCCATTGTTGCTTCAATACAAATTCACAATTTGCAGATGCGCGCTCCTTCTGTGATAAAGTCACTGGGAATCTTCAAAACTCATATAGTCTTAGATCAAAAGTAACTCTTCTATAGGGTCTTATCTCTCCTTGTCCATATTCCTCACACAAAAAAACAGAGGTAGGGGGATAATAGTGAAGTACAGTTTATTATAATAATGAATTGAGAAAAACAGCTTATATAAAAACAAATCCACATAAATCCACCAAAGTCCTAGGTCAAGTGTGCGTACCAAAATACGTGGGGTGTCATAAGATGCCCACCCAATAGCGTGTGTTACTAAGGTACCTCCCGGGATATCTGCACCCTTTTACCTCTGGCCGGGCACCTTCTTATTCGTAGTTGGTCTGCCACAGTCTGTCCTAGATACCACCAACGTGTTTCTGCTCCTGAGAGCCTTTTTCAAGGTGTAAAGGCTCTCTACAAGGTGTAAAGGCTCTCAGGTAGGTTATATTGTTTCTGTGCAGGGTAAATACTGGCTGCTTTATTTTTACACTGCAATTTAGATTTCAGTTTGAACACACCCCACCTAAATCTAACTCTCTCTGCACGTTATATCTGCCCCCCCTGCAGTGCACATGGCTTTGCCCATCTGTTACGATCGATGGGGATAATTCCGACTCGATCGCAGCGTGCTTTTGATCGCACAGCTGCGACCGAGTCACTACTGTGCACGCGCAGGGGCCGTAATGCACACGCGCATTGTTGCGGGCAACGACGCTGACTACGAAGAAAGCGGTTGCAGCGGCGACCGCAAGAAGCTTGACTGCAGGAAGGCGTTCCGGGGCGGCAACTCACCGTTTGGAGCCGTTTTCGTGGAGTGGTAAGGAAAACGCAGGTGTGTCCAGGCGAACGGAGGGCGGATGTCTGACGTCAAAACCGTGCCCATCATCGCTGGATCCGTCGCACATGGTAAGTATGTCCAGGGCTGCTCTTGTTTTGCAGGAAACTTTATTAGCATAGCGGGGCTGCACAAGCGTTCACAGCCCTGCTATGCTAAAATACTCCCCCATAGGCAGAGATTAGTTGATCGCACCAGCAGCAAAAAGTTGCTTGGTGCGATCAACTCGGAATGAGGGTCTGAATTAGGCCCATTGTGCTAGTAAATCTCTTTAAAGTACTTATTAAATATGCTTTCAAGAACTGGTAATGCTGCGCTGCTAAATGTTGGAAATAAGTCTATGAAAACATGATTTTTTTTTCATTCCATTGGTAAAAGTGCTTCTAACTATGTATTATTATTTATTATTATTATTATTATTATTATTATTATTTTGCAATTTGTAATATTTCCTCCTTAATGTCTTAGGGGTTTATCTACTAAACATCAGCTTTTCAAAGTAGTCGATTATTTGCGTTTTTGCGTGTAGAACTTATATCCGCAATGCCGGTTTTGCACTTAGTAGTATAACTGGTCATCCAGCAAAACATAGCAATAACCAATGACTTTGGTAAGCCGCTGATAGTAAATAAACCCCTTGGTCTTTGAAGAAAGACTTTTGCACATACTGCATAAAACAAACTGGCCTTCATCGCTGTTGATATATGATTATATCGTAGAAGTCTATCACCTTCTCAAATTAGACGGCGCTGCAGTGGCCACCGGCCCATTAAGACATTTCCATGACACTGTATTTGCACCTAGCTGTAAAGATGTCTTGGAATGACTGCGCTAAAAATATAAATTGCAGCTGTTCAATAGATGCTCGGACAAGTCCATTATGAAATGTACTATGGAATGCAATAATGCTTTGCATAGCAATCAGGCTATTTCTGAAGCCATTGACTCAGTTGTTTTGTGCTTATAAAGTGCTCTTTCAACCTATTCAGGGAACTAATTACGCAATAAATGACTGGCTTATGCTATAACGTTGCTGGGCACAGGCTTTATTAGGTCTGTGGATTCCTTCCAGTAATGTTTTTTTACTGTGAAATTGTAGCTGGCTCCAAAAGCGTAAACACAAAGAGACTTTCAGCAAGGTCAAACCTGAAAAGCACTAAAAAGCAAAAAAAGAAATTCACGCATTAAAGTTGTACTAGTATAACGGTACAGGCATATGATGGGTCACCTCAGTCTCCGCCCCCCCCCACTTAGCCCTGCCCCACCCCCTTCCCCGTTGTTCCCTGTGAGCCCACTTCCTGTTCTATTGCAGCTCTGGCACACTCCAACGCTCCATTGCAGCCCTCCCCCACCTATAATTAGCCCAAGGTTTGTTCCGTCTCCCTCACTGTGGGATCTGTTGGGGTGCTCACCATGCTTCCACTGTGCACGTATTAAGGAGACGGCACCGTCCTCACACAATTATTATGTAACCATAGTGGAGAATAAACTTAAGAAAATCATGACTGAGAGAATTATTTTAGATTAGTATTTGGCGAAAAATGGGGTTACGAGCTGATTGGTGATAATGAGTGATAACTAGAATATCACTCTTTGCTAAATCTCTAAATCTGCCCTAAATGTCTCGGTATTTCCACAAGGGCATTTTTCGTATGGTATCCGTATTGTAGGTTGATTGTACTTAGGTCAACAGTCAATAGGTTGACTACTATTGGTTGACATGGACATGGTTGGCATGGGGAAAAGAACGACACAGTAAAAAGTCGACAAGGGACAGGTCGACACTTGAAAAGGTCAACATGACTTTAAAAAAAAAGATGTGATGTTTAACTTTTTCATACTCCACGTGGACTATGATTGGGAATAGTAACCTGTGTGGGCCATGCAAAGGGTCCCAGTGCACTAATTGGGTTATGTTATGGGAAAAACGACACCAAAAACATTCAAAAGTCTCCTGTCGATCTATTCATGTGTCGACCTGTCCCATGTTGACCTTTTCACTGTCAGCCTTTTTTCCATGTTGACTTATAGTGGTCGACCTAATGACTGTCGACCTTACCTAGGTCGACCCTTTGATCCATAACCATTCCGTATATGGCCTGTATTTTGTTTATATCACACTAGGATCGACTCCATTCACCTATCCCATCTGCTCATAGCTCATACTTCTTTCATGGGCCTTGACTTTTTCCCACGCAACCCTCCATCCTTCTCCTTGCATGCCCATGCTTTCTGTAACATGCCTACGATCCCTAGTCTCACCCTCTCCAATAGTCTACAGTATGTCCCTTTCTCTTCTCAGCCCTGGTTCTTGATCTACCCCTACCTTACAGCATCCTTTATTCTATCTACAACCCCTCCTAACCCTCCTTTATTTTTATTTTTTTCATTTGTCTCCGGTGAAAAAACTATTTCTACCTCACCTCTATGTCACAGCCTACTGCCTGGTCCTTGTCTCTCTGCAACACACCCCTCCTTCTCCTCAAGCACCAAGAGCTGAATTAAGATGACGTCCGTCCAACTGTCCACCATAACAGCAGCAGTTTGATGGACAATGAGATCAGAGGGCAGATTTACTAACGTTTCTAAAAGTGATAGACAGAATCTAATTGGAAGCCAGGAGTAACCACCACTTGTCTGTTTTAGAAGCTATAATAAATCTACCCCTAGGACGAGGTGGTATTCATGTGACCGGCGGTCGGGAGACCGACAGTCACATGACCTCCTCCAGCATCCCGACCCCTCACTATCCTGATGGTCGGCATGCCCTTCCCCGCTGGGATCCCGGCGTCGGTATGCTGCCGGGATCCCGGCGTCGGTATGCTGACCGGCGATCTCCTGACCGCCGGTTAGCCATACTACACCCCCTAGGACAGCAACCACGGCTGGCCATTATCTGCATTAAAGGAAGCTTTATAAAAACCGCACCAAAACTATTTGGCAAAGTGCGTAGAAAGCAGCTGGAGGAGACCGGTTGATTCTTTCCCAGCCCCCAGCCCCACACAGCATGATTCATCTCTCCGCCTATTTATAAAGGTGGCAATTCATACCTTGGAGAGAGTTAAATTTATCAGCGATAAAATAGCAGTGAGCCATCGCTGTCATAACTGGTATTTATAGCCAAGACACTGAAAGCTAATCTCCTTTTATCATCTTGTTTAGTCTTGTCCCTTAATGTTGCTGTTAATCCTTATCTAAGTCACGCAACGTTGTACTCTCATCTGTGAAATCATGTTGTCACTTTTTGCAGTAATTACCTTGTATTACTACTTACTAATGTTCTGTGGATGTGCAAAACTTTCTCATGTCAGAATAAACCCAACCCCGCCGCCACCCCCTTCCTGCTTTCTTATTTTCTTTTTCTTTCCAAAGAAGCTCACACCCTGCACAGGATTTATAGGAGGATGGTTTCACTTTATTCTAGCAGTGGGCAGTAATATACTGTACAGCATGTGATTATAATTAGTGATGTGCACCGGAAATTTTTCCGGTTTTGTGTTTTGGTTTTGGATTCGGTTCCGCGGCCGTGTTTTGGATTCGGACGCGTTTTGGCAAAACCTCCCTGAAAATTTTTTGTCGGATTCGGGTGTGTTTTGGATTCGGGTGTTTTTTTTACAAAAAACCCTCAAAAACAGCTTAAATCATAGAATTTGGGGGTCATTTTGATCCCATAGTATTATTAACCTCAATAACCATAATTTACACTCATTTTCGGTCTATTCTGAACACCTCACAATATTATTTTTAGTCCTAAAATTTGCACCGAGGTCGCTGGATGGCTAAGCTAAGCGACCCAAGTGGCCGACACAAACACCTGGCCCATCTAGGAGTGGCACTGCAGTGTCAGACAGGATGGCACTTCAAAAAAATAGTCCCCAAACAGCACATGATGCAAAGAAAAAAAGAGGCGCAATGAGGTAGCTGTGTGACTAAGCTAAGCGACCCAAGTGGCCGACACAAACACCTGGCCCATCTAGGAGTGGCACTGCAGTGTCAGGCAGGATGGCACTTCAAAAAAATAGTCCCCAAACAGCACATGATGCAAAGAAAAAAAGAGGCGCACCAAGGTCGCTGTGTGACTAAGCTAAGCGACACAAGTGGCCGACACAAACACCTGGCCCATCTTGGAGTGGCACTGCAGTGTCAGGCAGGATGGCACTTCAAAAAAATTGTCCCCAAATAGCACATGATGCAAAGAAAAATGAAAGAAAAAAGAGGTGCAAGATGGAATTGTCCTTGGGCCCTCCCACCCACCCTTATGTTGTATAAACAGGACATGCACACTTTAACGAACCCATCATTTCAGCGACAGGGTCTGCCACACGACTGTGACTGAAATGACTGGTTGGTTTGGGCCCCCACCAAAAAAGAAGCAATCAATCTCTCCTTGCACAAACTGGCTCTACAGAGGCAAGATGTCCACCTCATCATCATCCTCCGATTCCTCACCCCTTTCACTGTGTACATCCCCCTCCTCACAAATTATTAATTCGTCCCCACTGGAATCCACCATCTCAGATCCCTGTGTACTTTCTGGAGGCAATTGCTGCTGGTGAATGTCTCCACGGAGGAATTGATTATAATTCATTTTGATGAACATCATCTTCTCCACATTTTCTGGAAGTAACCTCGTACACCGATTGCTGACAAGGTGAGCGGCTGCACTAAACACTCTTTCGGAGTACACACTGGAGGGAGGGCAACTTAGGTAGAATAAAGCCAGTTTGTGCAAGGGCCTCCAAATTGCCTCTTTTTCCTGCCAGTATACGTACGGACTGTCTGACGTGCCTACTTGGATGCGGTCACTCATATAATCCTCCACCATTCTTTCAATGGTGAGAGAATCATATGCAGTGACAGTAGACGACATGTCAGTAATCGTTGGCAGGTCCTTCAGTCCGGACCAGATGTCAGCACTCGCTCCAGACTGCCCTGCATCACCGCCAGCGGGTGGGCTCGGAATTCTTAGCCTTTTCCTCGCACCCCCAGTTGCAGGAGAATGTGAAGGAGGAGATGTTGACGGGTCACGTTCCGCTTGACTTGACAATTTTCTCACCAGCAGGTCTTTGAACCTCTGCAGACTTGTGTCTGCCGGAAAGAGAGATACAACGTAGGTTTTAAATCTAGGATCGAGCACGGTGGACAAACTGTAGTGCTCTGATTTCAACAGATTGACCACCCGTGAATCCTGGTTAAGCGAATTAAGGGCTCCATCCACAAGTCCCACATGCCTAGCGGAATCGCTCTGTTTTAGCTCCTCCTTCAATGTCTCCAGCTTCTTCTGCAAAAGCTTGATGAGGGGAATGACCTGACTCAGGCTGGCAGTGTCTGAACTGACTTCACGTGTGGCAAGTTCAAAGGGTTGCAGAACCTTGCACAACGTTGAAATCATTCTCCACTGCGCTTGAGTCAGGTGCATGCCCCCTCCTTTGCCTATATCGTGGGCAGATGTATAGGCTTGAATGGCCTTTTGCTGCTCCTCCATCCTCTGAAGCATATAGAGGGTTGAATTCCACCTCGTTACCACCTCTTGCTTCAGATGATGGCAGGGCAGGTTCAGGAATGTTTGGTGGTGCTCCAGTCTTCGGCACACGGTGGCTGAATGCCGAAAGTGGCCCGCAATTCTTCGGGCCACCGACAGCATCTCTTGCACGCCCCTGTCGTTTTTTAAATAATTCTGCACCACCAAATTCAATGTATGTGCAAAACATGGGACGTGCTGGAATTTGCCCAGATGTAATGCACGCACAATATTGCTGGCGTTGTCCGATGTCACAAATCCCCAGGAGAGTCCAATTGGGGTAAGCCATTCTGCGATGATGTTCCTCAGTTTCCGTAAGAGGTTGTCAGCTGTGTGCCTCTTATGGAAAGCGGTAATACAAAGCGTATCCTGCCTAGGAACGAGTTGGCGTTTGCGAGATGCTGCTACTGGTGCCGCCGCTGCTGTTCTTGCTGCGGGAGGCAATACATCTACCCAGTGGGCTGTCACAGTCATATAGTCCTGAGTCTGCCCTGCTCCACTTGTCCACATGTCCGTGGTTAAGTGGACATTGGGTACAACTGCATTTTTTAGGACACTGGTGACTCTTTTTCTGACGTCTGTGTACATTTTCGGTATCGCCTGCCTAGAGAAATGGAACCTAGATGGTATTTGGTACCGGGGATACAGTACCTCAATCAAGTCTCTAGTTGCCTCTGAATTAACGGTGGATACCGGAACCACGTTTCTTACCGCCCAGACTGCCAAGGCCTGAGTTATCCGCTTTGCAGCAGGATGACTGCTGTGATATTTCATCTTCCTCGCAAAGGACTGTTGGACAGTCAATTGCTTACTGGAAGTAGTACAAGTGGTCTTCTGACTTCCCCTCTGGGATGACGATCGACTCCTAGCAGCAACAACAGCAGCGCCAGCAGCAGTAGGCGTTACACTCAAGGATGCATCGGAGGAATCCCAGGCAGGAGAGGACTTGTCAGACTTGCCAGTGACATGGCCTGCAGGACTATTGGCTTACCTGTGTAAGGTGGAAATTGACACTGAGGGAGTTGGTGGTGTGGTTTGCAGGAGGTTGGTTACAAGAGGAAGGGATTTAGTGGTCAGTGGACTGCTTCCGCTGTCATCCAAAGTTTTTGAACTTGTCACTGACTTATGATGAATGTGCTGCAGGTGACGTATAAGGGAGGATGTTCTGAGGTGGTTAACGTCCTTACCCCTACTTATTACAGCTTGACAAAGGCAACACACGGCTTGACACCTGTTGTCCGCATTTGTGTTGAAATAATTCCACACCGAAGAGCTGATTTTTTTTGTATTTTGACCAGGCATGTCAATGGCCATATTCGTCCCACGGACAACAGGTGTCTCCCCCGGTGCCTGACTTAAACAAACCACCTCACCATCAGAATCCTCCTTGTCAATTTCCTCCCCAGCGCCAGCAACACCCATATCCTCATCCTGGTGTACTTCAACAGTGACATCTTCAATTTGACTATCAGGAACTGGACTGCGGGTGCTCCTTCCAGCACTTGCAGGGGGCGTGCAAATGGTGGAAGGCGCAAGCTCTTCCCGTCCAGTGTTGGGAAGGTCAGGCATCGCAACCGATACAATTGGACTCTCCTTGGGGATTTGTGATTTAGAAGAACGCACAGTTCTTTGCTGTGCTTTTGCCAGCTTAAGTCTTTTCATTTTTCTAGCGAGAGGATGAGTGCTTCCATCCTCATGTAAATCTGAACCACTAGCCATGAACATAGGCCAGGGCCTCAGCCGTCCCTTGCCACTCCGTGTCGTAAATGGAATATTGGCAAGTTTACGCTTCTCATCAGACGCTTTAAATTTTGATTTTTGGGTCATTTTACTGAACTTTTGTTTTTGGGATTTTACATGCTCTCTACTATGACATTGGGCATCGGCCTTGGCAGACGACGTTGATGGCATTTCATCGTCTCGGCCATGACTAGTGGCAGCAGCTTCAGCACGAGGTGGAAGTGGATCTTGATCTTTCCCTATTTTAACCTCCACATTTTTGTTCTCCATTTTTTAATTTGTGGAATTATATGCCAGTATCAATAACAATGGCCTACTACTATATATACTGCGCACAACTGAAATGCACCACAGGTATGGATGGATAGTATACTTGACGACACAGAGGTAGGTAGAGCAGTGGCCTACTGTACCGTACTGCTATATATTATATACTGGTGGTCAGCAAACTGTGCAAAACTGAAATGCACCACAGGTATGGATGGATAGTATACTTGACGACACAGAGGTAGGTACAGCAGTGGCCTACTGTACCGTAATGCTATATATTATATACTGGTAGTCAGCAAACTGTGCAAAACTGAAATGCACCACAGGCATGGATGGATAGTATAATTGACGACACAGAGGTAGGTACAGCAGTGGCCTACTGTACCGTAATGCTATATATTATATACTGGTGGTCAGCAAACTGTGCAAAACTGAAATGCACCACAGGTATGGATGGATAGTATACTTGACGACACAGAGGTAGGTACAGCAGTGGCCTACTGTACCATAATGCTATATATTATATACTGGTGGTCAGCAAACTGTGCAAAACTGAAATGCACAACAGGTATGGATGGATAGTATACTTGACGACACAGAGGTAGGTACAGCAGTGGCCTACTGTACCGTAATGCTATATATTATATACTGGTGGTCAGCAAACTGTGCAAAACTGAAATGCGCCACAGGTATGGATGGATAGTATACTTGACGACACAGAGGTAGGTACAGCAGTGGCCTACTGTACCGTAATGCTATATATTATATACTGGTGGTCAGCAAACTGTGCAAAACTGAAATGCACCACAGGTATGGATGGATAGTATACTTGACGACACAGAGGTAGGTACAGCAGTGGCCTTCTGTACCGTACTCCTATATATTATATACTGGTGGTCAGCAAAATTATGCACTGTACTCCTACTATATACTACAATGCAGCACAGATATGGAGTGTTTTTTAGGCAGACAATGTATACTGGTGGTCACTGGTCAGCAAAACTCTGCACTGTACTCCTCCTATATAATACTGCTGGTCCCCAGTCCCCACAATAAAGCAGTGTGAGCACAGATATATGCAGCACACTGAGCACAGATATGGAGTGTTTTTCAGGCAGACAACGTATACTGGTGGTCACTGTCAGCAAAACTCTGCACTGTACTCCTCCTATATAATATACTGGTGGTCCCCAGTCCCCACAATAAAGCAGTGTGAGCACAGATATATGCAGCACACTGAGCACAGATATGGAGTGTTTTTCAGGCAGACAACGTATACTACAAGAAATAATGGAAAGTGTAACTTATCCTGCGCTTGGTCTTTGTTTCAGAATGGCAACACTCAGACTCCCATTATTCAGTATATGTTTTTTAGAACATGCAAAGAAAATTTAGGGAGATGGATATAGTGAAGCACAATTTAATACAAATCAATTCATAAACAATACATATAAAATTCATAGGTTGGTAAAATAATTTATAGCAGCATAATATATTGCACAGTCTCCAATGGGGAAAACAGATGGGTAATTACCAAATCTTTCAGAACTGTAAACAGTTCTTATCCAGCTTGCGGGTTTTATATTTAAAGAGGATCCCGGTAATCCTCTATCTCCACGCTTGAAAAAGACCCCTGTTTTGGGGTGGAAACGCGTTGGTGAGCGCACAGCAAAACGGGACAATATATTGGGGATTTTGCCATCCTGTTCCAGCCAAGCGTGGAGATAGAGGATTACCGGGATCCTCTTTAAATATAAAACCCGCAAGCTGGATAAGAACTGTTTACAGTTCTGAAAGATTTGGTAATTACTCATCTGTTTTCCCCATTGGAGACTGTGCAATATATTATGCTGCTATAAATCATACTTGCCTACTTTTGAAAACTTGTTTCAGGGAGATTTCAGGTGGTACCAGAATGCTTTGCGCGGCGCGCTGTTGAGGGTGTGCCACACTCCGCCCGAAGAGCGTGTCTAGCTCCACGTTTGGGCGTATTTATTGCCACTAAGGGTGGTGCAAGCAGAAAACAACTCTTGGTGGTATAGTGTGCACGCACGGGCGTGGTCACGGAAAACTGGGGTGTGTGAACATGAGGGGGGTAGAGTGAGGCCACAGTGGGGACAGTAGGGGACAAAGGGGGTAGAGTAGGGGACACAGGGGGTAGAGTAGGGGACACAGGGAGCAGAGTGGGGCCACAGAGGGTAGAGCAGGGGACATAGTAGGGAGAGTGGGGCCACAGGGGGAAGAGTAGGGGACACAGTGGGGAGTGTGGGGTCACAGGGGGAAGAGTAGGGGACACAGTGGGGAGTGTGGGGTCACAGGGGGGAGAGTGGGGGACAAAGGGGGGAGAGTGGGGGACAAAGGGAGCAGAGTGGGGGACACAGGGGGAAGAGTGGGGGAAACGGGGGGAAGTGGGGGAAACGAGGGGGAGTGGGGGAAACGGGGGAGAGTAGGGGACACAGGGGGGAGAGTAGGGGACACAGGGGGGAGAGTAGGGGACACAGGGGGGAGAGTAGGGGACACAGGGGGGAAAGTGAAGCCACAGAGGGGAGAGTAGGGGACAGTGGGGAGAGTGGGACCACAGAGGGGAGAGTGGGGGACACAGTGGGGAGAGTGGGACCACAGAGGGGAGAGTAGGGGACACAGGTGGGAGAGTGAGGCCACAGAGGGGAGAGTAGGGGACACAGTGGGGAGAGTAGTGGACACAGTAGGGAAAGTGAAGCCACAGGTGGGAGAGTAGGGGACACAGTGGGGAGGGAGGCCACAGGGGGAAGAGTGGGGGACACAAGGAGCAGAGTGAGACCACAAGGAGGAGAGTGGGGCCACGGAGGGGAGAGTGGGACCAGGTGCAGGCACTCACCTTCAACACTGGCCGTGCACCATGGGTAAATTTATATTATATACAGTATAATTTCTAAAAACAAGGATGAAGAGAGATTGCGCTCATAGTGCAGATCAATTTCTATTAAGTAAAACAATATCACAGGACAGGTCAGACAATGATGGTAAGACTTGTACCCTGATCACCCACACTGTGGGCTGGTTACTACATGGTAGAATGTACTCCACAAGGCTAATGCTGCATACCGCCGTCCGCTACCCGGAACCATACACCGCGCCACCGGCTGTGAATAACAGCCGTGACCCGTCAGGACACCGTGCCACGGGACCTTTCGGAATGAACAATTCAAATTGAGAATAGAGCGTCTGGCAGGCAACGCCCCAACACGTTATCCACAGCCGGCGGTGCGGTGTATGGTCCCGGGTAGCGGACGGCGGTATGCAGCATTAGCCTTGTGGAGTACATTCTACCATGTAGTAACCAGCCCACAGTGTGAGTGATCAGGGTACGAGTCTTACCATCATTGTCTGACCTGTCCTGTGATATTGTTTTACTTAATAAAAATTGATCTGCACTATGGGGGTCATTCCGAGTTGATCGCTAGCTGCCGTTGTTTGCAGCGCAGTGATCAGGCTAAAAATCAGCATTTCTGCGCATGCACCACAATGCGCAGGCGCGTCGTACGGGTACAATGAGCATCGTGGGTTTGCACAGAGTCTAACGAAGATTCCCGTCGCACGGCCGAACGCAGGAAGATTGACATGAAGGGGGCGTTTCTGGGTGGCAACTGACCGTTTTCAGGGAGTGCTTAGAAAAACGCAGGCGTGTCAGGGAAAACGCAGGCGTGGCTGGGCGGGTGTGTGACGTCAAAAGCTGTTTCTCAATCAATCAACGCACACGGAGAGTAACTACAGGGCTGGTCTTGTTTTGCACAAAAGGATTGCAGATGCTCTGCTTCACAAGCGTTTGCACTTCTGCAAAGCGAAAATACACTCCCCGGTGGGCGGCAACAATGTGCTTGCACGGCTAAAAACTGCTAGTGAGCGATCAACTGTGACCCCCTATGAGCGCAATCTCTCTTCATCCTTGTTTTTAGAAAGATTTTACTCTTGGAGTTCGGAGTTATTTAAGGAGAGATTTGCTGCGGTTTTTAAGCATACGTGCTTGAGCCCGGACTGGTGTCCTGTGGACTGGATTTACCAGTGCACCTGTATCCGTTTACTGGAAAAAAAATAATAATAATAATATATATATATATATATATATATATATATATATATATATTAAAAAAAAAAAAAAATATATATATATACACACACACACACACACACACACACACACACACACACACACACACACACACACACACATATTCCATAATATACAGCCCACCTCCCTAGCCCATAGTACACTCAGGACACATAGCACCAGTACACACACACACACACACACACAGTGCACACTACCACATACAGCCCCCCTCCCCCATAACAGACACAGTACACATAGCACCATATATATTGTATTATACACAACCCCCTCTCATATTATACCCAGTGCACCCAGCACCATATTACATAACACAAGCCCCTCTCCCCCATAATATATCCAGTACACACAACAATATATAGTGCACTATACACTACCACTCTTCCCCTCATATTATACCAAAAATACACTGCACCATATGATATTATACACACACATATTGATTATACATAACCCCCCCCCCCCCCTCATTTGACCCACATCACCACGTTAAAGTACTTAATACAAAGCCCCCCTCCCCTATATTAACCCCAGTACACACACACACACACACACACCCACTTACTGTAGCTTTGTTGCCCCGGGACAGTGTGGTCAGTGTGGGAAGGCAGGTCAGGGCAGCCACATCCATCTAGGATCAGGAAGAGGGAGGCTGGGGCTGGGCTGTTACATGCTGTGCACTCAGAGTGTGGTGGGCGGGGCCAGCCACAGTGAAGCAGATCCCTGCCTGCCGGCTCATTGTGCTTCACTGTACGGGCTGTAACACACACTCCGGTTTTTCCCGGATGGCAAAAAGCCGGACAAAGTTTGTCCGGCTTTTTGCCATCCGGGAGAAACCGGCAGTGTCTGTCACACAGGACGGCTTTGAGCCGTGTGGGATGCTGAGCGCATGCGCAGCGTCAGACACGGCTTCAGAAAAAAACGTTGTGTGTGAAAGCTCCCCTTCACACACACGGTTTACTGGCTCCAAAGACGGCCCGGCGGCCGCCCGGCCGCCGGACCTTCCAGTGGTGAGACCCGGCTGCAACCCGGCAGCCGGGCCGGGGCCGTGCAGTGTGAAGGGACCCTAGCCCTCACACTGTTAACTACAATGCCGGCACGGGAAAAAGCCGTCCGGCTTTTTCCCGGCCGGCAAAAGCCGGATAGTGTGTTTCAGCCCTACGGGCTGCACCGCTGGGTGTTCCCCCGACACTGCCTCCGCTCAGACTACCCGGCTCTACCGCACAGCAGAACGACTACCACATCTCCTGTGCAGGCCCCGCCCCCAGCGTTTTTATGGAGGTAACGCTAGAATCCGGGAGGGCTGGCAAGGTTTGCGGGGCAGCGGGAGGCTCCTTTAAAAATCGAGAGCCTCCCGCTGAATGCGGGAGGGTAGGCAAGCCTGCGAAGTATAAATTATTTTACCAACCTATGAATTTTATATGTATTGTTTATGAATTGATTTGTATTAAATTGTGCTTCACTATATCCATCTCCCTAAATTTTCTTTGCATGTTCTAAAAAACATATACTGAATAATGGTAGTCTGAGTGTTGCCATTCTGAAACAAAGACCAAGCGCAGGATAAGTTACACTTTCCATTATTTCTTGTACTATTGCACCTTTGGTGAAGGGTGAGGGATCCTTCGGGAAAGTGTACCCCTTCCAGCTGCTTCATTGCGCACGAGCACTTTCCTTATTACCCACTGTTTTGCAAGACAACGTATACTGGTGGTCACTGTCAGCAAAACTCTGCACTGTACTCCTGCTATATAATACAGCTGCTCCCCAGTCCCCACAATTAAGCAGTGTGAGCACAGATATATGCAGCACACTGAGCACAGATATGGAGCGTTTTTTTCAGGCAGAGAACGTATAATACTGGTGGTCACTGATCAGCAAAACTCTGCACTGTACTCCTCCTATATTATTAATATACAGCTGCTCCCCAGTCCCCACAATTAAGATATAAGTAAGCACAAATATTTGCATCAACAATGAATAAACGGAGAGGACGCCAGCCACGTCCTCTCCCTAACATTTCCAATGCACGAGTGAAAATGGCGGCGACGTGCGGCTGCTTATATAGAATCTGAATCTCGCGAGAATCCGACAGCGGGATGATGACGTTTCAGGCGCGCTCGGGTTAACCGAGCCATACGGGAGAATTTGAGTATGCCTCGGACCCGTGTAAAATGGGTGAAGTTCGGGGGGGTTCAGTTTCCGAGGAACCGAACCCGCTCATCACTAATAATAATACCCCTTTTCCACCAACCCCTCCCCCAAAAAAACCAAGGTCCGACCTGGGTAGTTGAACATGGTTTAAGCAGTGTCACAGCGGCACGAAACCCCGTTCACACTGCAGGATGGAGCCGGGTTAGCAGGTCTTCCCACTGCTGGTCCATGGAGATGATATCATCTCCTAGAGGAGGCTCTCCCTATGCTTTTAGCGTTTACAGTTTACACCACACCGTTCGACCCTGGTAGCTACAAGGAACGGATACCTCAGTAACGTGACCCAGGTTATTTTTCTCAGACCCTTTCCAACCACACTTGGACCTGGGTTGCCCTGGCAATAACCCGGATTATAAGTTTGGTGGAAAAGGGGTATTAGATCATTATAATTTCATATCACCACTTATCATGGTAATAAGAAATGAAGGTTTGCACGAATGTATGAAAAATCACATCCAGGGACAGCGGTCTTTAAAGAGGCTAATACCTGCATGGCCGGACTGTCCCATCTGCCATTTCTAACACATGCCAGAAGGCCCAATGGCCAGAAAGGTGTGAAGTTCTAGCCAAGTAGCTCCACCTCCCGACGTTCTGCTCAGCCAGCATGCTTATGCGGGGGCTAGCCGTGAGGCCTTTTCCACGCGTGCCGTAGTCCATCCATGCATCCCTGCCATGTGCTAGAAGTGCCGTGATCGCTAATGCAATCACTTCACTTCTTTTTTAGGATTACAGTGCCATACTGTGCATGCACGGTCTGATGACCACACATGTGCCATAGGCCACAAGGACTCCCTGTATATTATGCATTATGTAGCCCATAGGCTACAGTGGCTAATACCGTCTGAAGATGGCTTCACATTTCGGAGCTTCGTTAATTTGTCTGTAAAGCAGCGCCTAATAGAAACCTATTTGTGGTCAAAAATAAAAACATTATCTGAATAAATAAATCACAGGCTTGATAGTATCCATTTTGTTAATATACTTAAATAGAACACTGCCCCTGGTGGGCAACACTTGCTAGGATTCCCAAGCAATTCTTTCAGCACAGAGCACCATTAAGATAAGGGACTATGGGGGTCATTCCAAGTTGATCGCTCGCTAGCTACTTTTTGCAGCCGTGCAAACGCATAGTCGCCGCCCACTGGGGAGTGTATTTTCGCTTTGCAAGTGTGCGAACGCCTGTGCAGCCGAGCACTACAAAAATAGTTTGTGCAGTTTCTGAGTAGGTCTGAACTTACTCAGCGCTTGCGATCACTTCAGCCTGTCCGGTCCCGGAATTGACGTCAGACACCCGCCCTGCAAACTCTTGGACACGCCTGCATTTTTCCAACCACTCCCTGAAAACAGTCAGTTGACACCTATAAATGCCCTTTTCCTGTCAATCTTCTTGCGATCGGCTGTGCGAATGGATTCTTCGTACAATCCAGCAACGTTCCGCTTTGTACTTGTACGACGCACCTGCGCATTGTGGTGCATACGCATGTGCAGTAGTGACCTGATCACTGCGCTGCGAAAAACGGTAGCGTGCGAACAGGTCGGAATGACCCCCTATGCTTGTATAATTAGGACCGATTTATCACCATCCGCATCCTGAGTTGTGAATGACAGGTGATAAAATCAACCAAACTCTCAATGTGATTATTGATTATATTGCATGGATGTATCAATAATAATTGCGAGCAAGCTCTGTCCCTGTGATGCCTCTCCGCAGCCTTATCTGGGTATTTTTTTGTATGCTGCACGTGTTCCGCCTTCACCCCTACCGCTGCTGCCGGTTCGACCTTCTCCCCCCCCCCTTTGCAACTACCCCCTCCCCCGCGATGATACTCCCCTCCCTTCCTCGCATACTTACATGGTGATTGGTGGTCCGGTGTGCTCCTTCGGCTCCGGTCTTGTGATCTCCGGCTCCGGCACTGTGTCCCGGTCATCTGACGCTGCAAACTGCTGCAAATTCTGGTTTACAGTGTCAGATGCCCGGGGATCAAAAGACTGGAGTCGGAGGAGATCACTGATCACCTGGAATGTAAGTATATATTTTTTTTAAATAATATATATATATTTTTTTAACTGATATCAGCTTGTCTGTCCATCCGACACACAGTTCACAGGTGCCGGCCATATCGCAGTGAGACCTGTGATAACACCAGCTGGAGCTGACATAATTATCACAGGGCTCATTGCTGTGTTTTTTCACAATTTTTTCCCAGTAAATTCGCCCATTTAGTATGGGAACTGCGATCTGATTACTAAAAAAAATTGAAGGGTTCTGAGCAGTTTTTCATGAAAACTGCTCCAAAAGCCCTTTAATACATTTAAGTGATACTAAAATAATGTGAAAAAGGGTGTGAAAACTCCCATTTTCACATTTATGGAAAAAATAATGTTAATAAAAAATATACACCTTAATCATGAATAGTGATACAGAACATCATTTGTTTTTCAAAATAATTCAGAGTAGCATTGCTTTCATTGCAAATATTCTGGGCAGAACTCATTTTGCAAAAGTGTGGTTTAACTGTCTTCACTCTTTACAGATGAATCGTCTGCAGAGACCTCCTTCCCCCTCTCCTTCCCAAATCTAGATCAGCAGCTTCAGGTAAGCATGGATGGCAAGTTATTCTAAGGAAATTTCCACATGAGGGCTTGTTATGCCAACGTGCACTTAACACTTAATTGCCTGTTCTCTCAGTATGTCCAGGGCCATCTTAACAGCAGTGTAGGTCCCTGGGCAAAGCAATGCACTGTGGCCCCTACCCATCCTCCAGTGGTAGAGGTAGGAGGTGCTATCAGCGGCAGCTTTGATGTCCCACGGGTGGTAGGGGGTGTTCTATCTTCCGCTCAGGATGTAGGACCTGGAGCAGTCATTTCTGGTAATTACTCCTTTACTGCACAGGTGGTGGGAGATGGGGAGGGAGGTAGAACACTAAAGTGTAGGGGCTGAATGAAGGGGCCACCGTTCCAGGGTGGTAAGGGGTGGGTGGGGGATTAATACGCAGCGGAGGGGTGGATAATGGAGTGGGATTACTATTCATCATTTTCTGGTGGGAGGGCAGTTTGCTTGACTGCAGATATCTCCAGTTCCTGGAATTTCTTAGCTATCAATAGGATAAAAAAAACTAGAGAGTCCCACCTCAGGAGGTACTGGGGAGTTGCGGATCACAGTTCAGGAGCCAGAGCAATCCCCTGACAAAATGATAAAACTACATACCACATGGGACCAGCTGCTGGAAGGCTGATATCTCTTGGTCTGGGCATAGTAGATACAAGCTGCCAGTGTCCACCGAAAGAGGAGAGTCCCAGCTGTTAGAGTATACCCATAGAAAAACTCAGACACAACCCGAGATATCTGGCTGGGAAGAGCAATTAACAGGCTTGGATGAGGACCACTGCTTTGAAGTCACTGCTGTGGGTACCCCTGTAAAAAGGGGACCCTCAGCTATCAGCCTAGGGCCCTTCTACTCCTGGGACCCTTGGGCAACTGTCAATTGAGCCCATATGAAAAGATGGCATTGGGAATGTCTAAAAGACTCTTGAAATTTAGGTAGAGCTCCTGGACAGTGGACAGTGAGACCAGCTTCCTGTGCCGCTCCCACTTCCTCTGTGAGGGCTTCGGCTATCCCTGACTACAACAACAGGAATAGGGGTTTGGGTTGGTTTTATTGATAGTTAGTGTACCTATGAGGCATCTTAAGGCTTTTGTGGAGAGGGTTGTTTGCAGTTGGGCCAGATGTACTAAGCCTTGCAAAGTGATACATTTCACGGTGATAAAGTACCAACCAATTAGCTCCTAACTGTCATTTTTCAAACCCAGCTTGTGACATGGCAGCTAGGAGCTGATTGGATGGTACTTTATCACTGTGAAATGTATCACTTTTCAAGGCTTAGTACATCTCCTATGGGTTATGTAGGCTGTCAATTAGCATCTTTCTTCACGAAAACCATTCCTGCCTGACATTTGATGCCAGCTTAGGAGCGGGAAAGAACGTATGTCAGTAATATGCCCACCTTGCTCTATTAGATCTAGAAGCCACTCCCTTCTAGGGCTCTGTTTAGTCTGATTTATACCCTACTGGGGTCAGCGGCAGCATCTGTCCAGATGGGCCTCTCATGATGGTCATAAGAATAGAGTATGGATAGCTACGTGATTCGAGGTCAAAATGGGCCTGCAGAAGGACCCTTTTTCTTAGTCTGATGGGCTGACAAAAAGCTCTCATCTGATTGGGCAGGCAGTAGGCCCCCCATTTCTTAGTCTGATGGGCTTTCAGAAGGCCCCCATCAGACTGGACTTGCAGAAGGCCCCCATTTCTTAGCCTGATTGGCTGGCATAAGGCCCCCATCTGATAGGGCCGGCAGAAGGCCCCCAGCATCGTCCCAGATTGTTGTTAAAAATCCAAGTTATTCTTATATACAGTATAAGTTGCTGCTATTGGTGGGGGGTTGACGGAGGATGGGATTGGAAATGGGCAGTCCCATTAGACATGTTTCGTACAAAGTGGGGCAAATCATGTAAAAAATTATTATTCCCATCGCAATCTGGATTATTAATAATGGTGGCACTATTTCAGGTACTAATACATAGAGGCCATAGTGCTATAATACGATACTCCACTTCAGTAAATTGTACCTCTTAACTTCATACTATATTCCATGGAGCCTTACGATACCATAGGGCAGCAGTGGAAAGCCCCTCTGCCCCCATACTCACAGAGAACATAGAAAAGATAGGATTACATACGTGTATACTACTCTCTTTCAGCCATTGTCCTACATTGATGCATTATATTCATCTTTGCTTCCAGCCTCTTCCGCCATGTAACACTTCCAAGGAGTCCATGCAGGTGTTTAAACAGCACTGCAAAATTGCAGAGGAGTACCACCAAGTGAAGAGAGAAATCGCGCTCCTAGAAGAAAGGAAGTACGTTGTTTAAGGGTTAACATAATTTAGGCTTCATAGGGTTACTTTACGACAGTCAGGTACACTACAGCGGGGGAAGATACTTTAACCACTGGCCTGGTGTGGTCGAATTAGATCCGACTACGCCAGGCTGGGCTTTACCTGACATGTTTGCGTCTGATGCAACCAGTCAGATAGCCATAAATATACATATTCATATTCAATTCTACAGAATTCACAATACTGAGTGATTAAAATTCTTTCAATTACCTTCAAGTCCTGACTCCTGCCGCCTCGGTCCCTACCTGCCCCCCGCCAGCAAGAAGAAAACAAGACGCAGCGGTGACAGAGACACAGCGACCTATACAACATGCCCAGCCAGCCCCCAGGATCCTCTCTGCTTCAGCTGCGGGAGCGTGACTACATCACAGTCACGCTTCCAGCAGCCCGGGAAATGGAGGCGGTGTTTGGCGCCACACTTTCAGGACTTCCCGACGACCTCCGAGCGCATGCGCCGGGGGGACGTTGGAGACTTCTGCCATTACTGGCTTTGTTTTTAAGTAACCCTGAGCAGTCCGCAGTGTACCCCCGGGGATACGCGTACCACAGGTTGGAACCGCTGATCTCGCACCTTTTAGAAAATAATAGCTAGAGTCTGATTGGTTGCTATGGGCAACACCTCAACTCAAACTTGAGTGAAAATACCCCCTTGAGAGCCTGAAGCAATACAAAATAGCACCCCCCCCCCCCCCCCCCGCCCACCCTTAGTAACACTGGCAGTGCATTCCAATGTGAAAATGTAGTGCCCATACATATGACACTACAAGTGCCAGCATGCAGTGCACTTTCATATATATTACCACAAGAGCGGGCACTGTAAGCACGGGCCCCCTTGTTAAATAAATAATATTCAGGACCAGATTAACATTGGGGCAGATGGGACTTCAGCTCCAGGACTCATAAATATAGGCCCATCAGGATGGTTACCAGACGCTCAGCTGGCCAAATAGTCGCTTAGCTGGCCACACCACACATTCGCAGCAGCCTTTACCTCTGAATTAGGCCCTCTGTGTGCCATGATATATATATATATATATATATATATATATATATAAATATATATAGTGCAGAGAGGTCATTTTGTCATAAAGAAGGAGCAGAATTTAGCATTCCTGCAGTTTATTTTGACTGGAGACGTTACAAAACAGTTTTGCACAATAAAAGGATGCTTGCACCAAATAACAATACACAATATGTGGATATTTTTAGATACTATCCCACCGCACAAATAACACATGTAACTGTGACAGGGAAGGTGGGCCCCTCTCAGTTCGGGGCCCCATAGCATCTGCACTCCCTGCACCTATGGTAGCTACACCCTTGTATATAACACATGTAACTGTGACAGGGAAGGTGGCCCCTCTCAGCTCAGGGCCCTATAGCAGATGCACTCCCTGCACCTATTGTAGCTACACCCTTGTATATAACTCATGTAACTTGACAGAGAGGGTGGCCCCTCTCAGCTCTGGGCCCCATAGCAGCTGCACTCCCTGCACCTATGGTAGCTATGCTCCTGTATATAACACATGTAACTGTGACAGGGAAGGTGGCCCCTCTCAGCTCTGAGCCCCATAGCAGCTGTACTGCCTACACCTATTGTAGCTACACCCTTGTATATAACACATGTAACTGTGACAGGGAAGGTGGCCCCTCTCAGCTCTGGGCCCCATAGCAGCTGTACTGCCTGTACCTATGGTAGCTACACCCTTGTATATATTATAACACATGTAACTGTGACAGGGAAGGTGGCCCCTCTCAGCTCTGGGCCCCATAGCAGCTGTACTGCCTACACCTATTGTAGCTACACCCTTGTATGTAACACATGTAACTGTGACAGGGAAGGTGGCCCCTCTCAGCTCTGGGCCCCATAGCAGCTGTACTGCCTGTACCTATTGTAGCTACTCCCTTGTATATAACACATGTAACTGTGACAGGGAAGGTGGGCCCCTCTCAGCTCTGGGCCCCATAGCAGCTGCACTCCCTGCACCTATTGTAGCTACACCCTTGTATATAACACATGTAACTGTGACAGGGAAGATGGCCCCACTCAGCTCTGGCCCCGTAGCAGTTGCACTCCCCGTACCTATGGTAGCTATGTCCTTGTATATAACACATGTAACTGTGACAGGGAATGTGGCTCCTCTCAGCTCTGGACCCCATAGCAGCTGTACTGCCTACACCTATTGTAGCTACACCCTTGTATATAACACATGTAACTGTGACAGGGAAGGTGGCCTCTCTCAGCTCTGGGCCCCATAGCAGCTGTACTGCCTGTACCTATGGTAGCTACACCCTTGTATATAACACATGTAACTGTGACAGGGAAGGTGGCCCCTCTCAGCTCTGGGCCCCATAGCAGCTGTACTGCCTACACCAGGGGTGTCAAACTCAAATTCATCGGGGGCCGCATCAGCAGTTTGGTCCCCATCAAAGGGCCGGTTGTATCTGTAGGTCTATCCAAAATTTACCGCTCCACCTGCCTTATATGTGCCCAGCCATCTGCCCCCTTTTAAAGTGCCCAGCCATGTGCCCCCTTTTATAGTGCCCAGCCATGTGCCCCCTTTTATAGTGCACAGGTCCCCATTTTACACATTGTGGCAGGCACAGGTCCCCATTTTACACATTGTGGCAGGCACAGGTCCCCATTTTACACATTGTGGCAGGCACAGGTCCCCATTTTACACATTGTGGCAGGCACAGGTCCCCATTTTACACATAGCGGCAGGTACAGGTCCCCATTTTACACATTGTGGCAGGCACAGGTCCCCATTTTACACATTGTGGCAGGCACAGGTCCCCATTTTACACATAGCGGCAGGTACAGGTCCCCATTTTACACATTGTGGCAGGCACAGGTCCCCATTTTACACATTGTGGCAGGCACAGGTCCCCATTTTACACATAGCGGCAGGTACAGGTCCCCATTTTACACATTGTGGCAGGCACAGGTCCCCATTTTACACATTGTGGCAGGCACAGGTCCCCATTTTACACATAGCGGCAGGTACAGGTCCCCATTTTACACATTGTGGCAGGCACAGGTCCCCATTTTACACATTGTGGCAGGCACAGGTCCCCATTTTACACATAGCGGCAGGTACAGGTCCCCATTTTACACATTGCGGCAGGTGGTGGAAGGAGGGAGAGAGAGAGAAAGAGAGGAAGGGAGAGGGGCTGACTTACATTTGAAGCGGTTCTCGCCGCTCTTCAGCCGCCTCTCCCTCCTCGTCTGCGCGGCTCCCTCCTCCGATGGGGTTTCGTTGAATGACGCGTTTGCGCCGTGACGTCACGACGCAATCGCGTCATTCCGCGAAACCCCGCCCCCCCCGAGCTGGGCACTCGGGAGAAGGGGGTTTCATGGCGGCGGCACCGCGGGCCATCAGACGAGGTCTGGCGGGCCGGATTTGGCCCGCGGGCCTTGTCTTTGACACCCCTGGCCTACACCTATTGTAGCTACACCCTTGTATATAACACATGTAACTGTGACAGGGAAGGTGGCCCCTCTCAGCTTTGGGCCCCATAGCAGCTGTACTGCCTGTACCTACTGTAGCTACACCCTTGTATATAACACATGTAACTGTGACAGGGAAGGTGGGCCCCTCTCAGCTCTGGGCCCTATAGCAGCTGCACTCCCTGCACCTATTGTAGCTACACCCTTGTATATAACACATGTAACTGTGACAGGGAAGGTGGCCCCACTCAGCTCTGGCCCCATAGCAGCTGCACTCCCTGTACCTATGGTAGCTATGTCCTTGTATATAACACATGTAACTGTGACAGGGAAGGTGGCCCCTCTCAGCTCTGGGCCCCATAGCAGCTGCACTGCCTGCACCTATGGTATCTACGCCCTTGTATATAACACATGGAACTGTGACAGGGAAGGTGGCCCCTCTCAGCTCTGGGCCCCATAGCAGCTGCACTCCCTGCACTTATGGTAGCTACTCCCTTGACACAAATGCTTGCTCATGGGGACACACAGAAGAACGTCAACTTAAGGTTTCTCTCTTCTAATTTCTTCTTTCCAGAAAGGAGCTAATCGCCAGGCTGGATCAATTCGAAAATTCAGATGTTTCTCACTTAGCGGAAGAGTACGAGGACCTCAGCAAGGAGAACCACAGCCTCAACCTGGCTCATTCCCGCTGCAAAGAGCAACTAGAGAAACTGAAAATCCAGTATCAGAAACGTCAGGGGTCGTCCTAACAGTAACCTGACACACAGCCTGGTACAAAGTCATCAACACACCAGCACTTTTATTTAAAAAAAGAAAAAGTGAATGTGTCGCAACAACTTACGCAACACTTACTCAGTGATGCATAAGTGGCGGCACTATCAGTAGTGAAGGACAGAGATTGAGAGCAACATTGGAGTGTACTTACTAGCACACTACAGATGTACAGCAACCCAAAGCAACACCCTAACATTTAGGTTTGACACCTTCAGACAATAATCAGACAATAAGATTATACAACAAAACACAGACCCGCACATTTTATTTTTGCGCGCAAGTGCGCCCCGACCGATTACCTGCCTAGCGCATTTCAAAGCTGTGTGTGTTTGTCTTTTGAGATACAGCCCCCTTTAGCTTCATTTATGTCTTAAATTATTCCTGGGTTGAGAAGTGGATATTGTGAATGTCTTATTACGTGACTTCTGTGTGTTTTATTATGTTGGTCGCAGGGCATCTACAGAAGTGCAGCCGGACCTGCAGAGATTACAGAAAAAGTAAGGGCCTCATTCAGTCTGTCGCAGAACCGTCTGCGAGTACGGATGTCTGCGGCAGCCAGAGTTACTAACTTATGCTAATGTATATATCTGTCCATCTATGCAAGTACCTGGCAGCCTTCATGCAGCTCCCCGTTTTCCCATCCATAGCAGTCCCTATTAGAATTTTAATCTAATTTAAATAACATCCTCCAGCAAAATGAAAATTGTGCATATTGAGGCATTAAGTAGAGTTAGCAATGAACACCTTCAGTGTGCTACCCACTCCTTCCACTGGGTGGCGCAGCAGAGACAGAGAACCATATCTTGCAAATGAATGCACTTCCTATTAATGGGGGTCATTCCGAGCTGATCGCACACTGCCGATTTTTTGCAGTGCAGCGATCAGGTTACTACTGCGCATGCATATGCACCGCAATGCGCACGCGCGTCGTACGGGTACAAACAGCATCGTTGCTGTGCAATGCTTCTAGCGACGAATCCATTCGCACAGCCGATCGCAAGGAGATTGACAGGAAGAGGGTGTTTATGGGTGTCAACTGACCGTTTTCTGGGAGTGGTAGGGAAAACGCAGGCGTGTCCAGGCGTTTGCAGGGCGGGTGTCTGACGTCAGTTCCGGGACCGGACGGGCTGAAGTGATCGCAAGGGCTGAGTAAGTTCAGACCTACTCTGAAACTGCAAAAAACGTTTTCGTCCCTTTCGGCTGCACATGCGATCGCACACTTGCAAAGAGAAAATACACTCCCCCGTGGGCGGCGACTATGCGTTTGCACGGCTGCAAAAAGTAGCTAGCGAGTAATCAACTCGGAATGGGGGCCAGTATCGGGTGCACTCGGACAAAAAAGGATATTTGCGCTTCGCACCTCCGCACTAATGAGCCTTAAAGAGTGTAAACCTCAGGCTGGTTGCTATGGGTTTTTGCACTTTTGAATTTTGTTTGTAAATAACCTCTATGATCTTTATTTAAAGGTGAAGTATAATAAACACAAATAATTTTAATATGTTACATGAAATTAAATATAAAGTGAACATTGTGTGCTTGGAAACACAGCCGTCATTTGTATAATATTTATTGGTTTATTCGGATGCTCCCCAACATGGAAACATTTCACAGGTTACAGGAAGGTAATACTCGAGCAACTTAAAGGAATAAATCAAATCATAATAATAATTTCTTTCATTAAAAAAAAACAAAAAATAGTAAGTATGATTCTATTTAATTTTATACAACATATGAAAAGTTATATGCTAGGAAAATGTATTATTTAAATGTAATGGTAATTTAATGAAACCTGACTTATTTGATTAATTATAAACCTGTGAATGTGTTTTTTTTTCTTTCTCTTTCTTCTAAACAGAATTAATTTTTAGAGATACTGTATGTACGTCAGCTGCTGTGAGCTGTGGCACTATGTTTAGTGGCACTTACACGTCTCGCCCTATAATTTCCAGGTGTATACTCTTATTGGGGAGTAGACTGTCAAATGTGGGAATGTTATCTATCTACGGGGGTCATTCCGATTTGATCGCTAGCAGCATTTGTTCGCAGCGCAGCGATCAGGCAAAAAAAATGGCAGTTCTGCACATGCGTATGCGGCACAATGCGCACGCACGACGTACGGGCACAACGAATTATGTCGTTTTGCACAGGGTCTAGCGATGCATTTCGGTCGCACTGGTTGTCGCAGAGTGATTGACATGAAGTGGGTGTTTCTGGGTGTCAACTGACCGTTTTCAGGGAGCGTTTGGGAAAACGCAGGCATGCCAGAAAAACCGCAGGCGTGGCTGGGCGTTCGCTGGACGGGTGTGTGACGTCAAATACGGAACTGAATAGGCTGAAATTATCGCAAGCGCTGAGTAGGTTTTGAGCTACTCTGAAACCACACAAACATTTTTTGCATGCGCTCTGCGATACATTCATTCGCACTTCTGCTAAGCTAAAATACACTCCCCAGTGGGCGGCGACATAGCGTTTGCACGGCTGCTAAAAACTGCTAGCGAGCGATCAACTCGGAATGACCCCCAATGTACCTGTCACCTACACAAAGTTAACTCAGCCATTCTGTGGAATTAATTAATTTTCAGCCTTTCAATTCACTAGTAACCTCAATGAGGTACAGTGGGCCTAATTCAGATCTGTTCGCTTGCTATCATTTTTCGCTGTGCAGTGATCAGGTAACTACTGTGCATGCGTATGCACCGCAATGCGCAGGCGCGCCGTATGATTACAAAGTGGATCGTTGCTGTGCACTGGTTCTAGCGAAGATACCATTCGCACAGCCGTTCGCAAGGAAGAGGGCGTTTGTGGGTGGCAACTGACCGTTTTCTGGGAGTGGTTGGAAAAACGCAGGCGTGTCAAAGCGTTTGCAGGGCGGGTATCTGACGTCAATTCCGGCCTCGAATAGGCTGAAGTGATCGAAGTGGCTGAGTAAGGTCAGAGCTACTTGGAAACGGCACAAGCTGTTTTTGTACAAGGCGGCTGCACATGCGTTCGCACACTTGCAAAGCTAAAATACACTCCCCTATAGGAGGCGACTATCTGATCGATGCGCTGCAAAAAATAGCGAGTGAACAGATCTGAATTAGGCCCCCGTGTGCATCATGGCTCAGTGATGTCCCTAGTTTCTAATGAATTGGTAGGCTGCTTTCCCATGAATGTTGGTGAGTAGGTGGGGGAACAGTAAAAATCATCACACCTTTATACATTGTTTTAATATTAGTCTGCATAAGTATAATTCACTGGTGTACACATGTTAAATTATACACTGAATGTGAGAGGACAATTACAAAAATTATTATTAAAGGTTATCTTCTTGGTTTTTATTTCATGTTTTAATGAATCATTAAACCCAAAATAAAAAGATGTGGATCTTGAAGGTTAAATACGCTGTAAATACCCTGCATCTCTGTTAAAAAGTTAAGTATTATTACCCCATCATTACTGTACATTACACACAGCTGTAGCTCCTCCCACATCTTTAAGATAATGCTCTGACACAGGTGAAAAAGCTGCTAGTGAACTGCTGAGCTGTCGCTGGCCCTACTCCTGTCTATGAATCCACCAATCCGTATTGGGTATTTATGCACGGCAAGTCTGACAAGCCATCAGCATTCTCTGCCTGAGTTTGCGAAACACCTCTCTCCTAACTTGGCAGCCAGGGCCGGCTCTAGGCATGTTCCACGTGAGCGGCCACGCAACGGCATCACCTGATACTGATATGGGCACGCCAATTCCATCTGCTTACTGTTACTGCTAGCTAGCTGCTGATTTCATTGCCCACCTTCTCCTGCCCCCGCAGCACTTCACTGCCCGCCTTCTCCCTTCCTTGTCTTCACAGTACTTCACCCCCTACCTTCTCCTTCCCCTATCCTCACAGAGCTTCACTGCCTACTTTCACCGACCCCTGTCCTCACAGCACTTCACCACCCGCCTTCTCCCTTCCCTGTCTTCACGGTGCTTCACCCCCTACCTTCTCCCTCCCCTATCCTCACAGAGTTTCACTGCCTACTTTCACCAACCCCTGTCCTCACAGCACTTCACCGCCTGCCTTCTCCCTTCCCTGTCTTCACAGTACTTTACCGCCTGCCTTCTCCCTTTGATGTCCTCACAGCTCTTCACCCCCTGCCTTCTCCCTCCCCTATCCTCACAGAGCTTCACTGCTCACTTTCACCCTCCCCTGTCCTCACAGCACTTCACCGCCCACCTTCACCATCCCCTGTCCCCACATTACTTAACTGCCCGCCTTCTCTCTTCCCTGTCCTCACAGCATTCACCGTCCACTATCTCCCTTCCTAGTCCCCACAACACTTCACTGCCTGCCTTCTCCCTTTCCTAGCCTCACAGCATTTCACTGCCCGCCTTCACCCTCCCCTGTCCCCCAGCACTTCACTGTAATACCCCCAGGGTTGGCAGGGTATGTCTAGGTGGTTGGGAGAGGTATCACAGGTGTTGGGTGTCCCATACCCATTTTTTTTCCCGTACCATGTCTCATAGTACTGTGCTCAGAGAGGTAGGATTGATACGAATCAGAAGTGGGTCATCAATTCCAACAGGAAGTCTTTTTATTAATCTGCAATGAACTCTGGATTTAGGATGATTGGTTGATTTAGGAGGGTTGCTTGGGTGGAAAATTACAAAAAGAAGACTCATACAAGAAAGCAGAATTATGCTATTTCTCTACAGGTACATCACAAAAAGTCATCAAAGAAGAACAATTAGAATCAAGATGAGAAGCAATTCAAATCACAAAATTAACATAAAATCATTGGAATCAGGCAAATCAAATCAGACGCTGTGCATTCCATTCTACAATGTGATCACAAGAAGAATAAAGGCAATACGTTTCAGTAATCCTAGCTTCTGACTTCTAACTTTCCCTAGTCAAGGCAATAAGTATCTTCACGTGCAATTATCATTGGAGCTCTTGTTACAAGGTGCAGTGCCACAGTGTATCAATGTGGAGAAAAGGGGCACACAGTTACTGAGGGGGGATCCTTGGGTCAAGAAAGTCACTTGTACACAGTTCTTTATTTCAAAGAGGATGAAACTAGCAAAGGAATAGCATTGCCTCTTACCAATGACACTTACTGTATGTCACAAAAAGGGGCTTTGGGTATGGAACAAACTAAGTCTCTTTCAGTTGCAGGGCTGGATCAACACTTGTATAATTAGCACAGTACTTCAGCAGTGATTATCTATCTGCATTGCACAAATTCAGTCCTTTTTCTTGCATTAAAAACTCTTCCCTTTAGGTGCATTCACACGGTGAGATTTATCCTTGTGGGGTTGGTATCGCAAGGCTAGATAGACTATGCAGGCAAGTCAATCTTGACTATCTAGTACTAAATTATAGTAAAAATTGGCACTTAGTCAAAATCGCACATAGCCCATATCGCATAGCCAAAATCTCACCGTGTGTATGCACCTTTAGACTTGGAATAAACTCAGTCCTGGTTTATACCTCCTTTTATGGATCTTAGCTGGTACAAAATGGTGCTGCTGGCTGCACCCTTCTTTATCACTGGCTAACTTGTAACGCAGGTTGTGGAGGCTGCACAGTACACTTGCCTGTGGCTGGCTGGCTGTCAGTTTCAAACAGTGCTCACCCAGGCAACTGAATTTCAAGCTGGCTGTTCCCGCTGTACTGGCTTCTCACTCTCCTCTCTAAAATGGCTACAGTGTCCGCGCCTATTACCAGGCCTGGAGGTGTCCAGTCTTCCGGCTGGGGCATCTCAACACCCGCTCTCCGGCAACACTCTGCTGCTCTCTCCAGCAAGGCTGCTCTCACTGCCCAGCATCCTGTGGCTCTCTCTAGCATACAGTTCCTGCTCTGCTCCACGTTCCTCCGCCAGCCAGAACACACCACGTTCTCCATCTTCTTCTTCCAGCACTCTTTGCTTCTCCCAGCAGCCTCCTGCTAATCAGCTGCCTCTCTTCAGGCCACGTGACCGGACCCAGGGCTCAGTTAATTCTTCCTGCACCAACATTTCTCCTGCTGCTGCTGCGGAACACCAGCAAAGCTCTCTTAAAGGGGCACAGACACACACAGTTCTGGGGTGCCACATCACTGCCTTCTCCCCCGTCCTCACAGCACTTCTCTGCCCACCTTCTCCCTCCCCTGTCCCCACAGCACTTCACTGCCCGCCTTCTCCGTCCCCTGTCCCCACAGCACTTCACTGACTGCCTTTTCCCTCCCCTGACCCCACAGCACTTCACTGCCCGCCTTCTTCCTCCCCTGTCCCCACAGCACTTCACTGCCCGCCTTCTCCCTCCCCTGCCCCTACAGCACTTCACTGCCCGCCTTCTTCCTCCCCTGTCCCCACAGCACTTCACTGCCCGCCTTCTCCCTCCCCTGCCCCTACAGCACTTCACTGCCCGCCTTCTTCCTCCCCCTGTCCCCACAGCACTTCACTGACTGCCTTCTCCCTCCCCTGTCCCCACAGCACTTCACTGCCTGCCTTCTCCCTCCCCTGTCCCCACAGCACTTCCCTGCCCACCTCCCTCCCCTGTCCCCACAGTACTTCCCTGCCCGCCTTCTCCCTCCCTTGTCCCCACAGCACTTCCCTGCCCGCCTTCTCCCTCCCCTGCCCCCACAGCACTTCCCTGCCCGCCTTCTCCCTCCCCTGTCCCCACAGCACTTCAATGCCTGCCTTCTCCCTCCCCTGTCCCAACAGCACTTCCCTGCCTGCATTCTCCCTCCCCTGTCCCCACAGCACTTCACTGCTTGCCTTCTACATCCCCTGTCCCCACAGCACTTCACTGGCCGCCTTCTCCCTCCCATGTCCCCACAGCACTTCACTGCCCGCCTTCTCCCTCCCCTGTCCCCACAGCACATCACTGCCCACCTTCTACCTCCCCTGTCCCCACAGCACTTCACTGCCCACCTTCTCCCTCCCCTGTCCCCACAGCACTTCACTGCCTTCTTTTCCCTCCCCTGTCCCACAGCACTTCACTGACTGCCTTTTCCCTCCCCTGTCCCCACAGCACTTCACTGACTGCCTTCTCCCTCCCCTGTCCCCACAGCACTTTACTGCCCGCCTTCTCCCTCCCCTGTCCCCACAGCACTTCACTGCCCACCTTCTCCCTCCCCTGTCCCCACAGCACTTCACTGCCTGCCTTCTCCCTCCCCTGTCCCCACAGCACTTCCCTGCCTGCATTCTCCCTCCCCTGTCCCCACAGCACTTCACTGCTTGCCTTCTACATCCCCTGTCCCCACAGCGCTTCACTGCTCGCCTTCTACCTCCCCTGTCCCCACAGCACTTCACTGCCCACCTTCTCCCTCCCCTGTCCCCACAGCACTTCACTGTCCGCCTTCTCCCTCCCCTGTCCCCACAGCACTTCACTGACTGCCTTTTCCCTCCCCTGTCCCCACAGCACTTCACTGCCCGCCTTCTTCCTCCCCTGTCCCCACAGCACTTCACTGCCTGCCTTCTCCCTCCCCTGTCCCCACAGCACTTCACTGCCCGCCTTCTCCCTCCCCTTTCCCCACAGCACTTCACTGCCCGCCTTCTCCCTCCCCTGTCCCCACAGCACTTCACTGACTGCCTTCTCCCTCCCCTATCCCCACAGCACTTCACTGCCTGTATTCTCCCTCCCCTGTCCCCACAGTACTTCCCTGCCCGCCTTCTCCCTCCCCTGTCCCCACAGCACTTCACTGACTGCCTTATCCCTCCCCTGTCTCCACAGCACTTCACTGCCCGCCTTCTCCCTCCCCTGTCCCCACAGCACTTCCCTGCCCGCCTTCTCCCTCCGCTGTCCCCACAGCACTTCACTGGCCGCCTTCTCCCTCCCCTGTCCCCACAGCACTTCACTGGCCGCCTTCTCCCTCCGCTGTCCCCACAGCACTTCACTGGCCGCCTTCTCCCTCCCCTGTCCCCACAGCACTTCACTGGCCACCTTCTCCCTCCCCTGTCCCCACAGCACTTCACTGCCCGCCTTCTCCCTCCCCTGACCCCACAGCACTTCCCTGCCTGCATTCTCCCTCCCCTGTCCCCACAGCACTTACTGCCCGCCTTCTCCCTCCGCTGTCCCACAGCACTTCACTGGCCGCCTTCTCCCTCCCCTGTCCCCACAGCAGTTCACTGCCCGCCTTCTCCCTCCCCTGTCCCCACAGCACTTCACTGCCCGCCTTCTCCCTCCCCTGTCCCCACAGCACTTCACTTCCTGCCTTCTCCCTCCTCTGTCCCTACAGCACTTCACTGGCCGCCTTCTCCCTCCCCTGTCTCCACAGCACATCACAGTGTGCAGAGCTGGAACCATAATAGTACTTAGTGCCCCATCATCACTGCAGTGGGCATGACTGGACTTTACAATCTACATCCTAACGGCACATCACCACCCATGTTGGGACAAGAGACGCTGCCAGACAGGTGAATTGCCTTCCCTCTGGGGAGTCCCGGAAGTCTCCTTGTAAGCCTTCTGGGGATTCTGGAAAAATAATCAACTATGATATTACCGTCAAATACTTTTTCTCTGACGTCCTAGTGGATGCTGGAAACTCCGTAAGGACCATGGGGCTAGCGGGCTCCGAAGGAGGCTGGGCACTCTAGAAAGATCTTAGACTACCTGGTGTGCACTGGCTCCTCCCACTATGACCCTCCTCCAAGCCCCAGTTAGATTTCGTGCCCGGCCGAGGTTGGATGCACACTAGGGGCTCTCCTGAGCTCTTAGAAAGTAATAGTCTTAGATTTTTTTATTTTCAGTGAGACCTGCTGGCAACAGGCTCACTGCAGCGAGGGACTAAGGGGAGAAGAAGCGAACTCGCCTGCTTGCAGCCGGATTGGGCTTCTTAGGCTACTGGACGCCATTAGCTCCAGAGGGATCGACCGCAGGCCCAGCCTTGATGTTCGGTCCCGGAGCCGCGCCGCCGTCCCCCTTACAGAGCCAGAAGCAAGAAGATGGTCCGGAAAATCGGCGGCATGAAGACTCTGTCTTCACCAAGGTAGCGCACAGCACTGCAGCTGTGCGCCATTGCTCCTCTCACACACTTCACACTCCGGTCACTGAGGGTGCAGGGCGCTGGGGGGGGGCGCCCTGAGGCAGCAATAAAAACACCTTGGCTGGCTAAAATACCTCAATATATAGCCCCAGGGGCTATATATGAGGAAAATACCCCTGCCAGAATTCCATAAAAAGCGGGAGAATAGGCCACGAAAAAGGGGCGGAGCCTATCTCCTCAGCACACTGGCGCCATTTTTCCCTCACAGCTCGGCTGGAAGGAAGCTCCCTGGCTCTTCCCTGCAATCTACAGTACCAGTAAGAGGGAAAAGAGAGGGGGGGCATTAAATTTGGCATTATATATATATATATTTTATTGAAAAGCAGCTATTAGGGACATAACTCAGTTAGTCCCTATATATATATAGCGCTCTGGTGTGTGCTGGTATACTCTTACTCTGTCCCCCCAAAGGGCTTTTTGTGGGTCCTGTCCTCTGTTTGAGCATTCCCTGTGTGTGTGGAGTGTGTCGGTACGGCTGTGTCGACATGTTTGAGGAGGATAATGATGTGGAGGGGGAGCAGATGCCTTTAGCAGGGATGTCACCCCCTGGGGGGCAGACACCTGAGTGGATGAGTTTATGGCAGGAAATGAGTGCACGTATAGACTCCCTACATAAAAAATTTGACGACATGCCGACTGTGGGACAGCCGAGTCTTCAGCTCGTGCCTGTCCAGGTGTCTCAAAAGTCATCAGGGGCTCTGAAACGCCCGCTATCTCAGATGGCACAAGTAGATGTCGACACGGATACTGACACCAGTGTCGGCGACGATGAGTCAAATTTAATGCCCGTTAAGGCCATTCACTGCATGATTGAGGCAATGAAAGAGGTGTTAAATATTTCTGATTTACATCCAGGTACCACAAAAAAGGGTATTATGTTTGGGGAGAAAAAACTACCTGTAGTTTTTCCCCCGTCAGATGAATTAAATGAAGTGTGTGAAAAAGCGTGGGCTTCCCCTGATAAGAAATTGGTAATTCCTAAGAAGATACTAATGGCGTTCCCTTTCCCGCCAGAGGATAGGTTACGTTGGGAAACACCCCCTAGGGTGGATAAAGCGCTCACACGTTTGTCTAAAAAGGTGGCACTACCGTCCCAGGATACGGCCGCCCTTAAGGAACCTGCTGATAGAAAGCAGGAGGCGATCCTGAAGTCTGTATATACACACTCAGGCATTATACTTAGACCAGCTATTGCGTCAGCATGGATGTGCAGTGCTGCCGCTGCGTGGTCAGATAAACTGTCAGAAAATATTGACACATTAGACAGAGACACGATTCTGCTAACAATTGACCATATCAAAGACTCAGTCTTATACATGAGAGATGCACAGAGGGAAATCTGCCGGCTGGCATCTAAAGTAAGTGCATTATCCATCTCTGCTAGGAGATGCTTATGGACTCGCCAGTGGACTGGAGATGCAGATTCCAAAAGGCACATGGAAGTTTTGCCTTATAAAGGGGAGGAATTATTTGGGGATGGTCTCTCCGACCTAGTTTCCACAGCAACGTCTGGGAAGTCAGCATTTTTACCCCATGTCCCCTCACAGCCTAAGAAGGCGCCATTTTATCAGGTTCAGTCCTTCGGACCCAGAAAAACAAGCGGGGAAAAGGAGGGTCTTTTCTGTCTAGAGGCAGAGGTAGGGGAAAAAGGCTGCAGCAAACAGCAGGTTCCCAGGAACAAAAGTCCTCCCCCGCTTCCTCTTCCAAGTCCGCCGCATGACGGTGGGGCTCCACAGGCGGAGCCAGGTACGGTGGGGGCCCGCCTCATGAATTTCAGCGATCAGTGGGCTCGCTCACAGGTGGATCCCTGGATCCTTCAAATAGTATCTCAGGGATACAAGCTGGAATTCGAGGCGGCTCCACCCCACCGGTTCCTAAAATCTGCCTTGCCGACAGCAGGTGATAATCAGGGTACCCCTACTTCAACAAGGCCGGGGTTACTATTCCACACTATTTGTGGTGCCGAAACCGGACGGTTCGGTGAGACCCATTTTAAATTTGAAATCCTTGAACACATACATAAAAAAATTCAAGTTCAAGATGGAATCGCTCAGGGCGGTTATTGCAAGCCTGGACGAGGGGGATTACATGGTATCCCTGGACATCAAGGATGCTTACCTGCATGTCCCCATTTACCATCCTCACCAGGAGTACCTCAGATTTGTGGTACAGGATTGCCATTACCAATTCCAGACGCTGCCGTTTGGACTCTCCACGGCACCGAGGGTATTTACCAAGGTTATGGCGGAAATGATGATACTCCTTCGAAAAAAGGGAGTTTTAATTATCCCATACTTGGACGATCTCCTAATAAAGGCACGATCCACGGAACAGTTGTTAGTGGGAGTAGCACTATCTCAGGAAGTGCTGAGCCAGCACGGCTGGATTCTGAATATCCCAAAGTCACAGCTGGTCCCCACGACACGTCTAATGTTCCTGGGAATGATTCTGGACACAGTCCAGAAAAGAGTGTTTCTCCCGGAGGAGAAAGCCAGGGAGTTGTCTTCTCTAGTCAGAGACCTCCTAAAACCAAAACAGGTATCGGTGCATCACTGCACGCGGGTCCTGGGAAAGATGGTAGCTTCTTACGAAGCAATTCCATTCGGCAGGTTCCATGCCAGAATTTTTCAGTGGGACCTGTTGGACAAGTGGTCCGGATCGCATCTTCAGATGCATCGCTTGATAACCCTGTCCCCAAGAACCAGGGTGTCTCTTCTGTGGTGGCTGCAGAGTGCTCATCTTCTGGAGGGCCGCAGATTCGGCATACAGGACTGGGTCCTGGTGACCACGGATGCCAGCCTACGAGGCTGGGGGGCAGTCACAAAGGGAAGAAACTTCCAAGGACTATGGTCAAGTCAGGAGACTGCCCTTCACATAAATATTCTGGAACTAAGGGCCATTTACAATGCCCTAAGTCAAGCAAAATCCCTGCTCCTACACCAGCCGGTGCTGATCCAGTCAGACAACATCACGGCAGTCGCCCATGTGAATCGACAGGGCGGCACAAGAAGCAGGATGGCAAGGGCAGAAGCCACAAGAATTCTCCGATGGGCGGAGAATCATGTACTAGCACTGTCCGCAGTGTTCATCCCGGGAGTGGACAACTGGGAAGCAGACTTTCTCAGCAGGCACGACCTCCACCCGGGAGAGTGGGGACTTCATCCAGAAGTCTTCCAAATGATTGTAAATCAATGGGGTCGTCCACAGGTGGACATGATGGCGTCCCGCCTAAACAAAAAACTAGAGAGGTATTGCGCCAGGTCAAGAGACCCTCAGGCGATAGCTGTGGACGCTCTAGTGACACCGTGGGTGTACCGGTCAGTTTATGTGTTCCCTCCTCTACCTCTCATACCAAAGGTATTGAGAATAATAAGAAAGCGAGGAGTAAACACAATTCTAGTGGTTCCGGATTGGCCAAGAAGAGCGTGGTACCCGGAACTTCAAGAGATGATCTCAGAGGACCCGTGGTCTCTGCCGCTCAGACAAGACCTGCTACAGCAGGGGCCCTGTCTGTTCCAAGACTTACCGCGGCTGCGTTTGACGGCATGGCGGTTGAACGCCGGATCCTGAAGGAAAAGGGCATTCCGGAGGAAGTCATTCCTACGCTTATTAAAGCCAGGAAAGAGGTCACAGCAACTCATTATCACCGCATATGGCGGAAGTATGTTGCATGGTGTGAGGCCGAAAAGGCCCCAACGGAGGAATTTCAACTAGGTCGATTTCTGCATTTCCTGCAAGCAGGAGTAAATATGGGCCTAAAACTGGGCTCCATTAAGGTACAGATCTCGGCTCTGTCGATTTTCTTTCAAAAAGAACTAGCTTCAGTACCTGAAGTTCAGACATTTGTTAAAGGAGTGCTGCATATTCAGCCCCCGTTTGTGCCCCCTGTGGCACCTTGGGATCTCAACGTGGTGTTGAGTTTCTTAAAATCACATTGGTTTGAACCACTAAAAACCATGGATCTGAAATATCTCACGTGGAAGGTGGTTATGTTATTGGCCTTGGCTTCTGCCAGGCGAGTATCAGAATTGGCGGCTTTGTCCTGTAAAAGCCCTTATCTGATTTTCCATATGGATAGGGCAGAATTGAGGACTCGTCCCCAGTTTCTCCCAAAGGTGGTGTCAGCGTTTCACCTGAACCAGCCTATTGTGGTGCCTGCGGCTACTAGGGACTTGGAGGACTCCAAGTTGCTAGACGTTGTCAGGGCACTGAAAATATATGTTTCCAGAACGGCTACAGTCAGAAAATCTGACTCGCTGTTTATCCTATATGCACCTAACAAGCTGGGTGCTCCTGCTTCTAAGCAGACTATTGCTCGTTGGATTTGTAATACAATTCAGCTTGCACATTCTGTGGCAGGCCTGCCACAGCCAAATTCTGTCAATGCCCATTCCACAAGGAAGGTGGGCTCATCTTGGGCGGCTGCCCGAGGGGTCTCGGCTTTACAACTTTGCCGAGCTGCTACTTGGTCAGGGGCAAACACATTTGCAAAATTCTATAAATTTGATACCCTGGCTGAGGAGGACCTGGAGTTCTCTCATTCGGTGTTGCAGAGTCATCCGCACTCTCCCGCCCGTTTGGGAGCTTTGGTATAATCCCCATGGTCCTTACGGAGTTCCCAGCATCCACTAGGACGTCAGAGAAAATAAGAATTTACTCACCGGTAATTCTATTTCTCGTAGTCCGTAGTGGATGCTGGGCGCCCATCCCAAGTGCGGTTTATCTGCAATACTTGTACATAGTTACTGTTAACTAAATCGGGTTATTGTTGAGCCATCTGTTGAGAGGCTCTGTTGTTTCATACTGTTAACTGGGTTTCATATCACGAGTTGTACGGTGTGATTGGTGTGGCTGGTATGAGTCTTACCCGGGATTCAAAATCCTTCCTTATTGTGTACGCTCGTCTGGGCACAGTATCCTAACTGAGGCTTGGAGGAGGGTCATAGTGGGAGGAGCCAGTGCACACCAGGTAGTCTAAGATCTTTCTAGAGTGCCCAGCCTCCTTCGGAGCCCGCTATTCCCCATGGTCCTTACGGAGTTCCCAGCATCCACTACGGACTACGAGAAATAGAATTACCGGTGAGTAAATTCTTATTTTAAACTACAGAAGCTCTTTTAGCTGCATGGGGAAAAACCTCACAGTCTTGGTTGGTATAGCAACTATGTTCTAGATTGAACCCTCCTATCTCTCCATTCACGCTGCCAGTAACTTGCATGTAGGGGAGTTGAGAAGTTGCATTTCTTTTGCGAAAAAGGTTACTTAACCTATAAGGAATCTACTAATGTTCAATTTCACCTGCCTCCATCACCAAAGCCAGAGACCTCTCCACATAGACAGATGATATTTGGCAGATTTATTGGGATGGCCTGAGGCAAATCTGGCGATGCTGAACTACGAATTTTACAATTGTAGATCTATTAGTATGTGAGTGTATATATAGTAATGCTGACGCTCTCAGCCTTCCTCCTGTCTGCACCTCGGATTACCTTTAACATTTGTTCACTGTTGGTTCAAATGACATTATTGAAGGAACCCTGAGAGGCCTTGGGTGGATAATACCTATTATTCCACAACAACCACCCTAGGCTGGTCAGCAAAGGGTGTGAGTGTACACTAGGCTCACTGAATGCAATCCTCATCACTTGTTGGGTTTTTATAGCATGCATAAGGGGTCCAGCAAGAAGTTAGAGTGCAATACTGCAGGATAGGTCTGCAACATATATAATGACTATATGAGCTTGAAGTTCTTAGGTGGAAGCTGTTATTAGGGGGGTCATTCTGACCTATTCGCTCGCTGCGTTTTAACTCAGCAGTGCGAACGGGTTCCTGCTGTGCATGCGCCGGCACCATAGTGCGCCGGAGCATGCCAGACGGCCGAAGGCCGTAGCAGGGATGCGATCACCTCTGCCTGATTAACAGGCAGAGGCGATCGCTGGACGGGAGGGGGGCGGAACGGCGGCGTTTGGCCGGCGTTTCGTGGGTTTGATCCGGCCAATGCAGGCGTGGCTGGACCGAACGGGGGGCGGGTCGCAGTGGCTGCGTGACGTCACACGCAGCCGCTGCAGGCTGGGGAGCGATGAGTAGCTCCCGGCCAGCACGCTAAAGCTGTGCTGGCCGGGAGCTACTCTTGAAGGGCAAAGGCATTGCCGCTGTGCGATGCCTTTGCACTTCTGCGAGGGGGGTCCGGACTGACATGCGGGGCGGGCTAGCCCTGTGCTGGGCGTCCCCCCGCATGTCAGGGAAGAAGATCGTAGCTGTGCTAAATTTAGCACAGCTACGATCAACTCGGAATGACCCCCCAAGGACTCTTACTGAAATCATGCAGTATTGCATTCACACCAAAACAAGAGGAAAGCGTTCCGACCGGTTAGCTTTGTGTGGGGAGCAGGCATTGGGGCCCACCGGGGGTTTCCCCTGTGAGCCAGTACAACCCTGTCCGGGGCATGATAAACACCATTGTGCTCAGTACCTCATTCTGCTCCCAGGTGAAGACCTGAGAGAGGTTTGAAAGTAAACACAAATATGAACTCTGGGGAAGTATAGTTGGCTCCTTATACCTGAAGGTGTTCCTATTACATCAGTGCCCATACGCATATATGTGAAAGAGGGAGCTCATAGTATATCAGATCAGCTGTGTCTATAACTACTGTATATTTCAGCAGGTGTTAGTGCCCATATTATTCCAAGAGTGGCCATAGCAACTTCGCCGCAATGGTGGCAACATATGTGACAGCAGAGATGGGTATATATTAGCCACAGTGCTGTTGAGTATATGCCAGAAGAGGTGAGTGCCCATGTATACTGTACCCATCTCAGGGACTATGACTGTACCAGCAAAGGTGTGCCCATAAACTAGCAGCATCCAATAAGCCCCCTTCTATGTCAGCATAAAAGCTGCTCGTAATAATTCCTCATGGCTTTCTAGGACCCTTGCTCAAATCACTCTTCAGTGGAAGTCATAAACCACAATTGCTGATTGAGAAACTTGGCTGAAGGAGTCACAAGTGGCATATCCTCCAACACGACCCATTCCATTAGGTACAATGCTCTGTTCCTGGACTTCCTGGCCAATGGCAATAGAGATGAGGCTACAGCGCAGTCCAAAATTCAAATAGGGGAGTCACACCAACTGCCACCCCAAACACTGCCAACATCACCGGACAGGACTCACTGGCAGATGAGAATAGCTGCTGGTGTCTGTAATTGGCTGGCACAGGCTGGTACCCACTGATTCTGCCAACATGGCAATGCTCTGTTTTGCTAATTATTATTTATGTAGCTGTGCCCTCATGACCTCTTATATGATATTCTTGTATGTGACAGTTTTGTTTATTTTAATCAATGAATTCATGATGTGGGAGAGAGGAGGCGCTATTACGGTATAAGTTATGGATTATTAGAGGTCTTCGGAACAAATTAATCACATATGGATGTGTAATTCTTTGTTCTCTGCCAAATGGTAATAAACGTATTTTGTAAACAAGTTTCAGCCTCTTCCTGAAATGGAAAGTTACTTGTCACTAATAGGATCTGTGCTACCGTACCAAAGCTCAACACTTTCTGCATTGTAGCTACTGTACGTTCTGGTTGTAATGACCATTTAACCTGTTGCAGCACCCATGTGGGCAAATGCTGAATTAATAAGTGACTTGTAAAGTGTTCACTCTTTCTTAACAAATAATGACCTACAAAACTTGATTTTGAATGGAATTTTGGTTTGTTTGTTTTTTGTTTGTTTATTTAAGTGGTGTCAGATTATGAATTCTTTATTATACAGCCCTCCCCCATATCTGCAACTCATTGTCAAAACCGAGTTCATTTTTCTATACAGTCATCGGATTTAAATGTAACCCTCACAATCTGCAACGTATTGGAATTACTGGTGCTTCTTTAGGGCTGGTTATGCTATCCCAGCTGTCACATGACTTTGTACAAATAATATTGATATTACTAGTAGAGCAAAATCAATACAGGCGCTATGGTGAAGTTATAACCAAACTGTAAAAATTCACACTAGTATAATGTCATATAAACTGCAGCTCCCATGTGGGGTATCTGTAATCACCCAAATAAACAATATATATTATAGATATAAATATAGTTATACTTATATAGACTATACAAGAGAGCGCAAGATAATGAACCAATAGAAACAATTTATTAAAATATTAAAAATATTGATCATATAAAAACAACAATGTTGCTAAATATATAGAGCATTATAGTCCACTGACCATCACTGATAATCTGTCAATAAAACAATATTGTCCCATATGATTTGAAATGGAATGTCCAATTATTTCTTATGGACAAGGATTGAATATTGGTATATGGAGTATCCCACTTCAGACTCTATATTGAAAAGCAGAAACACAGTGATTTGAAGGTACCTCTGCAAAAGATGTGATCACATATGCATGCTTGTTGTACTTATTTGGAAGCCGCCTGAAAGGAGTATAGCTTTAAAGTCTCCTAGCCAGCGTTCTGCTTCTCTTTTCAACCCCCACACACACACATCCGTCCAGACGGCTGAACGCTCACCGCAGATGAAATGATGATGCACAAGGAAGAACGGACAGTGCGGGAGCAGCAGTGTAGAGACGATGGCAGGTCCCAAGTGTGGTAGTGTGCGGACGTTGGCAGGTCCCGGGGGGAAAGCAGACTCGGCTCAAATGCAGCGGAGACGATCGGCTGTGCGCCAGAAATCAGGTGTGCAGAGGCGGTCAGGAACGTGGAAAATGTAGCTCCAGCCCTAATTAACGCGTTTCTCCGACCTAAGGGCAGTCGGTTTCATCAGAATAGGTTCCTGTGCTTTGGGAGTAGCTGATATTTAAAGGGGTAATTGTCCAATGAAAATTCCTCCCTGGCACTTTCATTATATTGGAAACACATGTGTAGATTAATACCTAGTGTGAACCTTATTACATATGATCAAATATATACAGCATAATATTTATAATATCAAATACATGAACATGAACATTTATTTATAATATACATAAAACACAGATCTATTTCTTTCTATCTAGACAAATGTAACTGTCTAAATTAGTTCAAATAGTCAGCACAGAGAGATATATAGCACATAAGTTTCCTATCTATTTGTTAAATATACCAATTAAAACCTAAGATTACTATGAGACCGTGTGGCTCACTCAGCACACTGATCCCCCAAATACCCAACCATGAAGGCCCGGGTTCAAGTCCCACTACAGAAACTTTTCCATTTTTTATGTATTGTTAATAGTTTGTTCCTAAACTTTTTCATTGTTAATAGTAATTTGGGTATAAGGCTATAATTCTATTTAGGATCCTTTCTATGGGTCCATTATCTAGATTACCCATGGATTATTCATTGCCAATTAAAAACCATAAAGGACCCATAAAAAAAAATATATATAAGACTAATTCATTAATATAACTATAATCATATCCATTTTCATATCATATTTTCATATATTATATATTATTTATTATTGTGTATTAAACACCACTACCATTTTTTTATGTTTTTTTATGGATATACAGAAAAAATTAGAGAATAATAATATATAGTGTCAAATACCATATACATACACGTATGTGTACGCGTGCAAATAGCACCCGTATACATACTCATATGTTTATACGGATCACAAAAGTAGCCCTTTAGATGAGACCACGTGCAATACTTTCATATAATATGATATACTCATATAAAGAGAGCAGTCCGAAAATCCAAACAAATAAATACCTCATGGGTTACCAAGAAGTGAGGAATCAACTACAGCATTTTTTCATAAAGCTAATTACCATCCTACATATTGTGGTCTAGACGGCTACATAACAAATCACTATCATAGACAACATAATATTTAATCTAGTATATTATATTAATGAAATATTCACCACGTTAGTACACCTATAGATGCACACATACAGCAGCCTAGGGCCAATGCAGATAATCAAGAAAATTCAATTTATTAATATCAAACAGATGGCATCTAAAGGCAAATACGGGAATACTATTATATCTAAAACCATTATTTAACAATATATCTTGTTTAGATATTAGATCCCCTAGGTCAAATGTTGTTCATTTTAATGCAGTTATTTAGACCATCTGGAAAGAGAGTACCCAGAGTGTGTATCCAAAAAGCCTCTCGTTTACACAAGCGATTATACCTATCACCTCCCCTAACGGTGGGTTCAATGAGATACCCTGTATACTTATACTTTTAACATCTCCATCGTGAGTATCCAGGACATGTCTAACCAAACTATGTTGACTGGTGCCTCTATTGATATTGTTCTTATATTCTAGAAATCTAGTATGTAGCAAACGTGTAGTTCGACCTACATACTGTATCCCACACACGCAATTTATGGCATACACAACATAACTAGTTCTACAATTAATACTGCCCCGTATCTCGAATTGTGTTCCATAAGTATATGAATGCACCTTGGTAGTCTTATCCATAATAAATAAACAGGTACTACACCTCTGTTTTCTACATTTATAGCACCCTTGTGGCCTTTTTGGTCTCTGTAGCCACATACTCTTGCTGGCTAATGAGTTAGTATCCGATGTTTTAAAATGGCTAGGGGCAAGATAAGTTTGTAGGTTTGCAGCTTTTTTAAAAGTTATACAAGGTTTCTCATCTAAAATAGTAGATAGAATTCTATCCGTCTTCAACACAGAGTAGTTTTTATTTATTATAGTTTGAAGTTCTTTTGAACATGTATTTCAATCTAGTGATAAATCTAGGCTGTTGTACATCAACTTTAGAGAGAAGATCTTTCTCTATCTTAGATGCCAATAATGAATCTCTATCTCTCAACCGTGTCTCTGTTAAGGCATCCTCCATTATTTTGTCCGGATATCCCTGATCTTTAAATGCAGAAGTGGGTTCTAAAGCCTGTCTCTCAAATTGTATCAACTGAGAGCAATTATGGCGGATTCTAAGATATTGGCTTTTAGGGATGTTATTAAGCCACGGACGAAAATGGCAGCTTCTATAATTTAGGAAATTATTAGTGTCCACTTCCTTACGGAAAGTAGAAATAACAATTGTATCATCATTGATTACTAAATCAATATCCAAAAAATGTATATGTGAATCGTGAACAGTGCTAGTGAACTGTAAACCATAATCATTAGAATTTAAAAATGTGAGAAATGATACTGTGGATTGTAAATCCCCATCCCAAATAAAGAACAGGTCTTCGATGTAGCGACCATAGAGTACCAGGTTCACCCCGAATGGGCCCCCCCAAATGAGGGACTCCTCTAATTGACCCATAAAGAGGTTGGCAAAACTCGGGGCGAACCTGGTACCCATCGCCACACCGAGGACCTGTAAATAAAAGGACCCATCAAAAGTGAAATAATTATGAGATAGTAGGAACTTAATGGCATCTATTATAAATTGACGCAATAAGCTATCCATAGATTTATCTGTTTTTAAATAGGATTCCGTGGCCATTACACCCCGGCCATGTGGTATATTGCTATATAGGGACTCGACATCACATGTCCAGAACATATAGTTACTTTTCCATCTTACGTTTTTAATCATGTTTAAAAATTGTGTAGAGTCCCTAATATATGATTTAAGGGAAATGACGTGAGGTTGAAGAAATGAATCAACAAAAGCTGACAAATTAGATGTGGGGGATCCAACACCAGAAATTATAGGACGTCCAGGAGGTGATAGGAGTGATTTGTGAATTTTAGGAAGGTGGTAATATGTGGGGATAATGGGAAATGTGTTAAATAAAAAAGCATGCTCAGTCTTGGATATTGTTCTATCCACCAATGCTGAATCTAAAAATGTCTTAATTTCCCACTGATACTTAGTGGTAGGATTCTCCCTCAATGTTGTATAGAAGTTGTTTTTATATGATCAATATTTTTAATATTTTAATAAATTGTTTCTATTGGTTCATTATCTTGCGCTCTCTTGTATAGTCATATAAGTATAACTATATTTATATCTATAATATATATTGTCACATGACTTTCACTGGCATCCCATTGAGAACCTGTGCACTGTCTAACAGTTTGGCTTCTTTCTTGCCTCCATTCTTCTCATAGCATTGTGATGCTACCCCGTGACATGCAGCCTTGTCCTCATTCAGTCACAGGAGTGGATAATACTCTGTGCTGCTGTGAACATTATGATTTTGCTCAAGGGGTTTCTGTTTAGTTTTCCTTTGATATGAACATAAATTGCACTTTTTCCTGAAACGAAAAACTTTTCAGCAGCTGTGTTTTGGATCGTATGCATCTAAATTTACGGGCATCTGCATTTGTCTGAAAAATGTGACTATCCTCATCATCAGCAACATGGGACATTACGTTAGGCTTATTGGACCCACAACAATACGCATCCTAAAAGGTGTATCTTATTCTTAAGGAGTCAAAATCAGGGGTGCATTTCTAAGGGGTGTGGTTGACACGGCACGCCCTTACTGTTCTTAAATCAGACGTGAATCAGCCTGCCTTTCCAAGCACAAGGGGGGCAAGTGCAAAACACACAGAACTGACAAGATGAAAACAAGGAAGTAGCGTTGAATCTTGACAATGGGTGCACATTTTCTTTTATTTTTATTTTTTTTGCATGCATGGTAAATACCGTCTGATTTTGCATGTAGGCCACAAATGCTGGACAGCTTTATTTTTACACTGCAGTTTAGAGGTCCGCTAGGATCTGCCCCTCCCACATCTAAATGTGAAATATCTCCCAACCCAACCACTCTGCTCTTCACAAGATATACATCTCTCATCCACACTAATTATTCACTCCCATTCATGACTGCAGGACTTTCTTCGGGCTGCACCCACTCTGTAGAATGCCCTCCCACGCACAATAAGACACTCCTCTAGTCTCCAAACTTTCAAGCGTTCCCTGAAAACTCAATTCTTTAGGCAAGCTTATCAAATTCCGGAACCGCCCACATAACCTTCAATGCCTCCTTATCTAATTACATCCCCTCTGTACAGTCAACCCATAACCTCACATATTTTATCTCTTTTTTGAAATAAACTTTTTATTGAGACATCACTTATATTCATATCACATGTTATAGGTGAACAGAGAATGCAAAATACAGTAATATAAAGGAAGTATGATTAGGGGTTATACATCAAATTCACATATATCAGACCACAGAGACTTATGCCATATATTTGGGTGGTCTGTCAATACATTGATGATACTATACATCACTGACATATCTATAAGGGGAGCCGCCACAATTGTCCGTTCCTAAACCAAAGATATGGGTCGGTCCTGCGCAGCCAGTCTAGTTAAGTACCATGTAGTGTTCTTAAGGCTGTTATGAATGTGTAGCCGTGTCGTGAGGGGCAGAGTGGAAATATAAAATTCCCAGAGATTAAAAAACTTGTCTACCTGTTTACCTCTATCAACAATAGCCTCCACCCAGTCCATCCTGAATATATGGTGTAGTTTACTCAAAAATAATGGTATCTGTGGAGGCGTACTATCTAACCACCCCTGCTGAATCGTTTTTTCCCGGCCGCACTAAGGGCTATCAGTAGTTTTTTACATTCTGATGGCATGCGGAGAGTGGAATCGATGATACCCAGAACTGCCCACTCGGGGGTAAAGGGAACATAGGTTATTAAATTAGCCTCTGCATATCTCCTAATGAGATGCCAAAAATATTGTACAATTGGACAAGCCCACAAACAATGATACGTGTTAGCCTCACTCTGATGGCATCTTGGGCAAGAGTGTGTTTCCGACGTTCCCATATGATAGCGTCGTAGCGGGGATAGATAAGTGTTATGATACACATTCAGAAACAATTCAGTGTACATGCTTGCTGGGAGGACCTTTCGGGAGTATAACAGTGCTTATTCCATTGCAGGTATGGTCAGTCCAGGGAAGTGAGCCAACCATTTAGACATGCCACCTGTCACAGTAGCGTGATCTAATATTGTCCTCAAAAAAGTATAGTGTACGGATATGGCCTTGTGTCTCGGTATTGGGTGCAACAAGAGGCTATCCAGAGGATTAGTCCAATCCCCCTCCACAAAATGTGTAAGAATGTGTCTAATGTAAAATTGTGTTTGCAAAAATGGAAGGGGAGAAGAAGCGACCGCAGCATGTCTCGTTGAAACCTCTGAGAAGGTGAGCAAGCAGTGGTTCTCCACAGACACCAATGATCGAATAGACGTTATACCAGCCTCCCTCCATGATGTAAAGGGATGGGCAGCCATGCCGTCCAAAAACCATGGGTTTTTAATTAAGGGCAAGTGCAAGGAGTAGTATTGATTTAATTTCGCATTGTGGCGCAGTATGTGCCACATTTTCCTAGTAGACCACAAAAGTGGGTTTGACCTGATATGGTCTGATATCTCCCAATCATGTTGGTGAAGAAAACATGTCAGACCCACATCTGCTAAAAAATTCTGTTCGAGAGATGTGTTTGTATATACAGAACTATTTTGCAGCCAATCTCTCAAGTGTCTCAGAAGTGCAGCATGGTTATAAGTTACTACATCCGGAAAATTGATACCTCCATTGGACTTAGGTTGGGCAAGTTTACGTAAAGCAATACGTGCCCGGCCTCCCCTCCATACAAAGATTCGGATTAATTTGTTGATCATTTGGATGTCCCGTTTCGTCAGCAGTATGGGAAGTGTCTGTAGTGGATATAGTATGCGTGGTATAGCCACCATTTTTAGCAGGTTAGCCCTGCCTAAATAGGACAATGGAAGACATTCCCATCTCCTAATATCATCAGTTAAGGTGTGTATGGCCTTGTTTACATTGATTTTGTATAGCTCAGACATATAGCGTGGCACCATAACCCCCAAATATATAATATAAGTGGACACCCAGTGGAAGGGAAAGTGTGAGGTCCAACTCGGACATGTCACATTACCATATAACAATAATGCTTTAGATTTGTCCATATTGATACTAAAACCTGAAATGCGGCCAAATAATTGGATCTTATCTAGGATCAAATTAAGGGAATGCTCAGGGTCAGATATATATATAGAAGAATATCGTCAGCGAAAGCAGACAGCTTAATTTCCTGTCCACCCACTTTTATACCCCGAAAAACCGACCAATCCTGCAATGTCCTAAGCAACGGGTCGAGGGCCAGATTAAATAGCAGTGGCGGTAAGGGGCATCCCTGGCGGGTACCCCTTTCCAAAAAGAACCGTTGGCCCCTGATCCCATTTATTGATAAAGAGGCAGATGGATTGTCATAGATGTGACGTACATAATTAATAAATCCCGTATCAAAGCCTCTTCTCTCCAACACAGTAAACAAATGTGGCCACGGGACCATGTCAAAGGCCTTATTGGCATCGAGGCTGAGAAGCATATTCAGGTCTGCACATGGAGACTGGGATGCCGCCACCGCCGCTAGCGCCATGCGGATTGCTTTAACCACATGCCTTCCAGTTACAAAACCCATTTGTGTTGTGGTGAGTATATCAGGGAGAATGGACTGAAGCCACATCGCCATTATCTTGGCCAGTAGTTTGTAGTCCACATTCAATAGACTAATTGGTCTGTATGAGGAAAGAAAGCTGGCGTCCCTACCAGGTTTGGGGATAAGTGTAATAAATGCTTCATTGAAGAAAGGAGACGGAGAGCTCCTTTCATGTATAGCCTGAAACAATTCCAATAGGGTGGGGATGATGTGGGCCTGTAACATGCGGTAGTAATCTCCCGACAAGCCATCTGGACCCGGAGATTTACCATGAGGTAAATTGGAGATAACAGTGTTAATTTCTTCCGGTGTTATTTTACCCACAAGGGCTTCTCTCTGGTTTCGAGTTAGAATGGGCAATGCCTCGGCTGTGAGCACTTGTGATTGTATGTCAGTATCTATCTTTTTTTTTGGGAGGCTGGGAAATGACCGCCAGCAACCTACCAGCCTTATTGCCCCATCTATAAAATGTATTTTTGGTAAAGTCTAAAGAGTGTTTCGCCTGGGTAGCTAAATAAGTTTCAAGCAGGCGCCTAGCCTGCTTGTACTCAGTAAGGGTGAGCTCTGTTGGAGTAGAAGCGTATGTTTGGAAGGCAGCGGACATTGCCGCTTTTAGTGCAGTGTATTCCAGTTTGGATTCCCTTTTTTTCCGGGTGACATAACTGATAATATGACCCCTCATTACTGCCTTGGAGGCATTCCAAAAGATGTCAGTTCTATCCCAGTAATCTATATTTTCATCCACATAATTGGTCCAATGGTATGTAAGGTACAATTTAAAATCTTCTGAGTCTGCCAAGTATTGTGGGAACCTCCAGATACGATCTGTCGAGTGCATATTGGGGTGGGTTAATGCCAACGTGACAGAGGCATGATCAGAGATCAATATGTCAAGTATATCCACCCCAGCAACCTGGAACATTAAGTCATCGGCAATTAAGAACTTGTCAATACGAGACAACGTTCCATGTACCAGTGACAAATGAGTATGCGTTTTGTCGGTTGGGTGTAGCAATCTCCACGGATCAGAAATATCAAGGGAATCCCTAAATGTCAGTAATTGTCTGCTGTGGGAGTCAGTGGTTCTAGGCATAGTCGGTGACCTGTCAACTGTAGGATCGTCTACCATGTTATAGTCGCCCCCCACTATTAGAGAATGATTAGTTCTGCTTAAAAGAGTGTGGGTGATGTCTTGAAGGAATATGTGTGCAAGTAACATTCGGGGCATATAAATTGACAAGGGTAAATTTGGAATGAAAAAGCTCGATGTCCATTATGATATATCTGCCTTCAGGGTCAATGATTTCTGTCAAAACAGTGACGGGGAGATCTTTTCTAAAAAGTATGGCAACCCCTCTGGATTTCGTATGAAAGGGAGCTGCGATACAAGAACCAAGCCATGGAGCTTTCAATACATTTTCCTCGCCAGTCAGCCAGTGTGTTTCCTTTAAGAAAATCACATCCGGGTGAGAACGTTTAAGATGCGTGACCACACGTCGTCGCTTGACAGGGGAATTAAGTCCTCCTACATTCCAAGAAATGAATTGTAGCGGCTTCGGGGGCACAACCTCAGATGAGGATGAGTCTGCTGACAGCATGGCTACCCAATCCCCTCAGGGCAGTGAATTAACTGACAGGTAGACAACATAAACATGCATACAATGGCAGCTCCTCTCATACCCCAAGGTCCCCAGAGTAGTAAATACTTCAACAGCAGTAACATCAGTATAACATGAAATGCAATGCTCAATCTCAGTGTTTCATAATGTCTCATATCTCTATTTTCTAACATTTTCCTAACAACCAAAACTGTGGTGGGCACCAGCTAGGCCTAGTGGTGCGCACACTGAACACCAATAAAATTAATAAGAAAGAGAAAAAAATAAAAAAAATAAAAATGGAATAAAAGCAAAGAAGAAAAATAAATATTAAGGTAGGTTAACACACATCCGCCCGAGGCGGGGGTACCCAAACGTGCAACCCACTGCCCCCTAGCACCTGATATTCTAATTAATAGGCAATCTAGGTGGGGACCCATGAGCTAGAAAGTGAGATCTCGCCACCACCGGGTCTGTGTAAAACATTTGACCTCCACTCTCCAAGACCCGCAGTTTGGCTGGGTACAGTAAGGCGAATCTGATATTTTTACTATGTAAAAAGGAACAAACGTCAGAAAACTCCTTTCATTTCTGAGCCACAGCCGCCGAGAAGTCCTGAAATATCAGAATCTTGTGGCCCTTGACTAACAATTCTCTGGTTTTGCGGTAAGCTGCAAGAATTTGCTCCTTGGCCCTGTAGTCTAAGTAACGGGCAATGACTGGCCGGGAACGTTACCGTGTCCCGTCCTGCATCGCTCCCAGCCTATGAGCTCTTTCAATATGTGGAAGTTCTATATCATCTATGATTCCCAACGAGGCTGGGATGTCTACAGACAGATAGGAGGAGAGGGCTGGACCCGTCAAGGATTCTGGGACACCTATGAATCTGAAGTTATTCCTACGAGATCTATTTTCTAGGTCCTCAACTTTATCCTGTAGTTGTATATATTTATGTTGAGAAGATACTCCTTCTTGACAGGTATGAACCAAGTCCTCACTGTCACCCAGTCTCATCTCCAACGCGGAAATACGCGTCGCATGAGAATCTATGCGGGCTAAACCCGTTTCTAAACGGGCTTGTAGGTCGTCAAATCGCTTATCAAGCAAGGGCATAAGAAAATCCGAGATTTCTTTGGCTGTCAGGGGGGGAGTGTTATCTCTAGGTAAATTATGTGATTCCAACCCATGATCAGCTGGGGAGGGCGGACCTGATTTAGGGGGAACATCCTTCCCCTTCCCTGCCTTGTAGGAGGTGTTGGATTGTTTCGGAGGCATGGCTTTGTCGAGGTATCTGTCCATACCCCAGGGAACGAAACGTGGAGCAGTTAATATCACTCCTAGGTACTAATCCCACAATTACAAGCAATAATAGTAAAGCAGAGGTAAGTACATATAAAACTCGGGCGGAAGTGTGAAACCAGATCAAAGTATTCAAAACATACTGCAACCTGCAGGTAAGCCCACAGGATGGTCCCTGGGACTAATCACAGCAGTCCCCAACTGAAACATGAACGTATATCTGAATACAATTTGGGGTGTCAAGCAATATAGAATAGAGTTATCAAGTAAAAATAACAAATGTCACATACAGGATTCTCCGCAGAGAATAAAGAAATAAAATACAAAATTCAACAAAATATGAAAAATAACAAACAGCACAGATAAGTTCCAAAGGGAACCAACAGTTAGTGGGATAAAACAAGGATATGCAATGAGTCAGAGACTACAAATAAGGCCCGCGGCCGGCAATCAAATAGGCAAAGTGAAAATTACTCTTCGGAGAGTAGGACCCGCCAGAGCAGCACGGTACCACGTAGTATTTTAAATATAATGGTGCTACACACTATGCGGAACAGACTCAAATTTTAACAACAAAAATATATGGATAACTAAAAAAATAAATAAAATAAAAAATAAGGCTTGAGCTCGGTAATCAAGCAGCTGGCATATAGAGTCCTCTCCAGATAAAGGGGTGTCTCAGTGTAGCACCCGCCGGTGCCACATGTTGCCTGTGGGTACAATGGACACTCGAACAGGGGTAGGTGGGGGATTGCAACAAGTGGCAGCGACACAGTCCGTGAGGAACGTTGATACACCCCTATTTTTTGACACAGCTAAAGAACAGAGTTCAGTAAAGGTCCAAATAAGGGGCTAATCTGTCCCACACAGTAATAAATGTTCCCAAACACCCTTTGAGTGCACAAAGGAAATGTGCAATTAGGGGAGAGAAAGAGAGGGGTAAGCAAGGGTAGTTTCAGCTAGGGAGGGAAAAAATGCACCGCAGCTGGGGGGGAAGGGATCACACAAGAGGAGGGACGGTACCAAGTAAGGGGTAGAGTAAAGGAAGAAAGGGAGAAATTGTTAGTAAAAAGTGGAGGGGGAGACAAACAGTGTTAGTACCTTGAGCGGTGGCAAGATCAGTGCCAATTAATCAGTGGCAAGATCAGTGCCAATTAAACGTCCAGCATACAGATCCTCAGACTCTCCTGCAGCCCGGCCCCGTCCTCAGAAAGATAGCGGTCACGTCACCCCGCATGCAGAGAGCGGCGGCAAGCAGCAGAACACTCCCGGGGCCACCAACCAACAGAGGGTCCTGGAGACGGCAGTCCCGGAATCCCCCGGACGTCAGCAACAGAGACGGGCGCACAACCACACCAGTCCCAGCGGTCCCCCTCAGCGGCACGAGTAGGGACGGATCTTCTTGGTCCTAGGAAGTCCAGCTCCACAATCCCGTCGGCTCCGATGTCCTCCCACGAAGACGTGGGCAGCAGCTCAGGGCAGCAGTTCAGAGCATCAGCCGTAGCGGGTGCCAGCGGCAGATCCAGGCACACAGCCGTCGCGGTCCTCGCAGGCACCTCCGGTGGCACTGAGACGGAGCTCCAGCCGGGTCGCGGCTGTTCAGGTGTGTGGTGGGGGGAGAACTGACACTACGCCCCAGTCTCCAAAAAAGAGAGGCGGCAGGGTGCAAGAGAGCCCTCCTGTCCAGCGGGCTGCGGCTCAGTGAGGGTCCATACACCTCGCGGCGGAGCTCCAGCAGCAGTGCCTCCCGCCCGACAGCCCGGGCCACCACAGCTCCGGGAGTCTGCGGGCCACGAGTCGGGTAGAAGCAGCGGGGGCACCACCTCTCAAGGCACAGAAAGGGGTGCTCCTTGCCCTAGACACCCAGATGGAAAGGGCAGCTGTACGAGGCAGTGGAAGGGAAGAAGGGAACAGGGCGATCAGCGTCACATCTCCTCAGGCGGGTTTCGCGCCAAAAGCAGCCAGTCATCCACACCGTTCACATAAAACGGTTTAACTTCGGTGTAAGTCAGGTCCACAGGGGCGAATAGGGCAGCAATCTGATCCTCAGTATTAGGGGAACACACTCCCACCAAGTTAACAGTCCCAAAGGGGTAATAAAAGAAGGATTAAAGTAAATTACTCGAGCCACTGTGCAGAGAAGGAGTAAAAAGCGGCCATGCTGGATGCCCCGCCCACCAGAAGTCACATATTTTATCTCTATTCACTTTCACATCGCCCTGACCCCAGGCCAACATTTTATTTATTATTATTTATTACCAGAAATTTATATAGCGCACACAAATTCCGCAGCGCTTTACAGAGAATATTTTGCCATTCACATCAGTCCCTGCCCCAGTGGAGCTTACACTCTATATTCCCTACCACATGTACACACACACACATTCACGCTAGGGTTAATTTTGTAGGGAGCCAATTAACCTACCAGTATATTTTTGGAGTGTGGGAGGAAACCGGAGTACCCGGAGGAAACCCACGCAAGTACGTTGAGAATATACAAACTCTACACAGTTAGAGCCATGGTGGGATTCGAACCCATGACCTTAATGCTTTGAGGCAGTAATGCTAACCGTTACACCATCCAAACTGCTCTAACATTGCCGTGTGACCATATCATAAGAACCTTTGTAATATGGTGTACCATTATGCAATAGAGAACACCTATCCTTGTGTATCAATTCCTATTTCCCTATAGATTGTAAGCTTGAGATCAGGGCCCTCCTACCTGTCTGTTACTAAACAGTTTTGTTTTATAATTGTTGTTTCCAGTTGCGCAACAGAATTTTCTGCACGTTACATCTGCCCCACCTGCTGTGCAACATGGTTATGCCCAGGTGCAAAGTTACTGTCTCCTTCTTGCTTATTCCCAACTCACAATCAGACCTTAAATGTTCTTCCTTAATTAAAATTTTAATATGCCCTAAAATGCGTGCAAACAAAAGCAGAAATGGAAACATATTGTTGAAATTAAAATTAATAGCAATGACTGTTGAGTCAACAAATAAATTCCCAGAGATGAATACTGACAATGTTGCAATATTTCCTTCAATTCACTGGAACATCTGCTTGTTGCATAAGCTTCCAGTACGCTTTAACTATATTTATACATAATCATTTTGCAATATACGAAATGCTTTGGTTAATTGCCATCGTTGCATTCTCAGTTTAATGAATAATGGATTAAATAGTAACAGACTTTACAATGCATCAAATACAAAATCACAGCTTCCTGTGTGATCTTAAAAGCCTGTATTATTATTAGTCTTTGGATGTGGTAGATGCTAGAATCAAGTTGGAGAAAGGACCTCTGATGTCAGGGAGAGGAACCACGACACAAGGGGAAGGAGCTAGGCCAGCGGGATAGTTCTTCTACTATCCACGCCACCAACTACTCCCTTTAGTAAGCCGGTGGCGAGCGTATAATTTGGGTACCCTGTTTGGGCATGGCTCCTCCCCCTTGTGATGTGGCTCCTCCTCTTGGTGATGTCAGAGGTCCCTTCCCCAACTTGATTTTAGACCAGGGGTGGGCAATTATTTCAGCTGGGGGGCCGCTTAACACTTCCAGCGAATATTCGAGGGCCACACACAAAATACTCAAAAAGAGTCCCCTTTTTACACATTACGGCAGACAGCGTGCCCTTTTTTACACAATACGGCAGACAGCGTCCCTCTTTTTACACATTACGGTAGACAGCGTCCCTCTTTTTACACATTACGGCAGACAGCGTGCCCTTTTTTACACATTACGGCACACAGCGTCCCTCTTTTTACACATTACGGCAGACAGCGTCCCTCTTTTTACACATTACGGCAGACAGCGTCCCTCTTTTTACACATTACGGCAGACAGCGTGCCCTTTTTTACACATTACGGCAGACAGCGTCCCTCTTTTTACACATTACGGCAGACAGCGTCCCCTTTTTACACATTACGGCAGACAGTGTGCTCTTTTTACACATTACGGCAGACATCGTCCCCCTTTTTTACACATTACGGCAGACAGCGTCCCTTTTTTTACACATTACGGCAGACAGCGTGCCCTTTTTTACACATTACGGCAGACAGCGTCCCTCTTTTTACACATTACGGCAGACAGCGTGCCCTTTTTTACACATTACGGCAGACAGCGTCCCTCTTTTTACACATTACGGCAGACAGCGTCCCCTTTTTACACATTACGGCAGACAGTGTGCTCTTTTTACACATTACGGCAGACATCGTCCCCCTTTTTTACACATTACGGCAGACATCGTCCCCCTTTTTTACACATTACGGCAGACATCGTCCCCCTTTTTACACATTACGGCAGACAGCATCCCCCATTTTTACACATTACGGCAGACAGCATCCCCCATTTTTACACATTAAGGCAGACAGTCCCTACCCCCCTTTCCTCCCCTCCCCTAAAACCATATTGCAGTTTTTAATCCCCCTCCCTCCCCACCCCTAAACCTATATGGCATCTTAAGCACTGATCCAGGGGTTGGCTGGACAGGGGGTTTACCTGTTTGTCACCGTGACAAACGATCCCCGCTGTCCGAAGATCCGCGCTGCTGCTGGCCGGAGTCACCACTGATGTGGCCTCTCCTGCTCCGGCTCGCTGCCCGCCGCTTCTCCTCACTGGCCACCGCTTAATCTCCTCCTCACAGGCCGCCGCTCCTGGTCACTGCAGTGCCCGCTCCCCGTGCCGCCCAGCTAACAGAGGAAATCCCGGTCAGCTGACTCTGTGACGTGACCGGGATTTCCTCAGCGGCGCCGCGTCTGAGAGCAGTGCAATGACAAGCGGCCTGTCGGGCCGCTTGTCATTGCACTCTGGTGGGGCACAGCGGGCCAGGCAGGATCGGTCCGCGGGCCACATCCGGCCCGCGGGCCGCCTGTTGCGGCCGCCTGTTGCCCACCCCTATTTTAGACCTAACCCTTTGGGCCTGGCAGATCTTTGTGTTATAATATCTATCATTGTGAGCTTTCAAAATAATCCATAAACTGAAAAAGGAAAACTGGATCTGATATTACAATTCTTATCAAAGATGTCTGATATTTGTGGTTACCTTGCTCTTTATTTTCATAGTTTCATAGGTCTAAGGTCTTATCCAAAACACCCAATACCATGGAATAATGGTGGTCATTCCGAGTTGATTGCAGCCAGCAACTTTTTGCTGCTGCTGCTGCGATCAACTAGTCCACGCCTATGGGGGAGTGTATTTTAGCTTAGCAAGGCTGCGATCACTTGTGCAGCCCTGCTAAGCTAAAAAAATGTAAAGCAAAACATGACTAGCCCTGGACATACTTACCCTGTGCGACGATCTCAGCTATGATGGGGCCGTCTTTGACGTCACACCTCTGTCCTCCGTTCTCCTGGACACGCCTGCGTTTTCTTCTCCACTCCCCGAAAAACAGTCTCCAACGGTCCGGTGACGCCCAGGTACGCCTTCTTTCTGTCAATCTTCCTGCGGTCGGCTCTGCGACTGCTTTCTTCGTAAAACCGCTACGTAACGTCGCGCACGCGCATTCCGGACCCGTTCGCACCGCAGTGACAGACCGCTGCGTGCGAACGGGTTGGAATGACCCCCAATATGCATTATGGTAACGCTCCTGCACTTTCAGATTTATTTGTGTATTGTATGTGTCTTACCAGTTATAATAAAACCTCAAGAAGCTTTGATGCAGATAATGTAACAATTCAATAATGCAATGCACTAAATCATCAAAAATATTGCAACAAACACTGTTAAAAAAGTAAATAAACACAATAAATTGTAAACATACTGTACATATTAATATTTCCTGTTATACTAACTGGGCAGCAAAGTAAATATTCACTTAAGGGCCAGTTTATCACCATCCGCATCTGAGGATGTGATGTAATAAAAATCAACCCAATCCGCAATGCGATTATTGATTACATTGCATGGATGTATCAATTATTGCATGCAGGGACAGAGCTTGTGAGAATGCTCTGTCCCTGTGAATGCACTCTGCAGCCAAATCTGGGTATTTTCCTGACATGGTGCACAGGTAAGCGGTAACCGCAAGAGGTTAAAAACATAAAGTATAAAAATTTACGTAAAAAGGCCTTTTCAGGGAACAAGTAATGAGTTCAAGACTTATAGCTGTCCTGCAGCTAAAGTATGGAGAACCGGTTGGCCTGGGCCATAAAGCACCACCAGTGGACAACTGTAGACTGGAACCAGGTATTGTGGACCAAAGATTGTTAGTGCAGGGTTTTTGTTAAGCTGCTGAATAAGCGAAAGGCTGTCTACTCAGTGTGTGGGGTTCAGGTTGGCTCCTCAGCAGGGTCAAACGCAGGATTTTTAAAGAGGGGTTTCCACATGCTTGATGAAGTGTTCTCTCACGGTCACTGCGTTCCCCCCCCCCCCCATGTTCTGTTCCAGTCACTGCCCCCCCTCTGTGTTCTGTCACTGTGTAACACTTCACCCCTGTGTCCTGTCCCAATCACTGCATCACTACACCTGTGTTCTGTCCTGTCACCCACCCACCCACCCCCGCTGTTCTGTCCCAGTCACTGTCACCCCCCTCTATGGTCTGTCATAACACTTATCCTCTGTGTCCTGTCCCAATCACTGCATCACTACACCTGTGTTCTGGCCCGTCACTGTGACCCCCCCCCCCCCCATGTTCTGTCCCAGTCACTGTGTCATCCCCCTTGTTCTGTCCCAGTCACTGTGTCACACTCCCCCCCCCCCGCCCTCTGTGTTTTGTCGCAGTCACTGTGTCACCCCCCATGTTCTGTCCCAGTCACTTTGTCACCTATACCCCCAGGGGCAAACGCAGGATTTAGTAAGGGGGGTTTCCAGGTGTAGTGTGTGCATATAACATATATATATATATATATATATATATATATATATGTGTATGTATTAAGTTGCCCGGTGCCTTCCGATGTAAATTTAAAGTAGATTGCAATGACGATGGCACTCAATGTCATACAAGAAACATCATATTAAATGTTTCTACGGTTTGGTTTTATTAAAAAACTATCTTCAAAGTGAATGTATGTGAAAATATGTAAATTTAGCATTTAAAACTACGTTTCTTTTATGACTGTGAGTGCAGCTGCCATTGCAATCTACTATATATATATATATATATATATATAAAATACTTGAAGAAAGCGGCACTCAGAGACTGAAGAAATCAAAGTGTATTTCACACTAGTGGGTATATTTACAAAGATTCGTGTTTTTGTCGTTTTTAAGGGTGTTTGATCTCGAATGGTATCGGGTGCATTTTACTGCAACTTTTTGAATCCTGATACGGTCATTCACTAAGCTGCCGACTTTTCCAAATTCGTTTTTTCCGATGTCGATGTGATTCGTAATATCAGGCAGTGTTTTACGGGAGTGATGAGTAAAACACTGCCTGACAAAACACAAGAAATCCCGGCCGGATCTGTGAGATCCGTGCAGGGCTTCATTGTGTACCTTAAGAAGGTGTTTAAAGTGTCAAAAATTTAGAAAAAAATTGCGTGGAGTCCCCCCTCCTAAGCACAACCAGCCTCGGGCTCTTTGAGCCGGTCCTGGTTGACAAAATATGGGGGGGGGGGGGGGAAATGACAGGGGCTCCCCCATATTTCATCAACCAGCACCGGGCTCTGCGCCTGGTCCTGGTTCAAAAAATACGGGGTACAAAAAGCGTAGGGGTCCCCCGTATTTTTTAAACCAGCACCGGGCTCCACTAGCCAGGTACATAATGCCACAGCCAGGGGACACTTTTATTGTGGTCCCGGCGGCCCTGGCATTACATACCCAACTAGTCACCCCTGGCCGGGGTACCCTGGAGGAGTGGGAACCCCTTAAATCAAGGGGTCCCCCCCTCCAGCCACCCAAGGGCCAGAGGTGAAGCCCGAGGCTGTCCCCCCCATCCAAGGGCGGCGGATGGGGGGCTGATAGCCTTGTGTAAAAAATGAGAATATTGTTTTTAGTAGCAGTACTACAAGTCCCAGCAAGCCTCCCCCGCAAGCTGGTAATTGGAGAACCACAAGTACCAGCATTCGGTGGAAAACCGGGCCCGTTGGTACCTGTAGTACTACTACTAAAGAAATACCCAACAAAAAAACAGGACACACACACCGTGACAGTATAAGTTTATTACATACATGCACACCTCCAAACATACATACTTACCTATGTTCACACGAGGCTCGGTCCTCTTCTCCATGTAGAATCCTCGGGGTACCTGTGAAAAAAATTATACTCACATAATCCAGTGTTGCTGGTCTTCTTTGTATAATCCACGTACTTGGCAAAACAAAAAAACGGAAACCCGACCACGCACTGAAAGGGGTCCCATGTTTACACATGGGACCCCTTTCCCCAACTGCCAGGACCCCCCCTGACTCCTATCAAAGAGGGTCCCTTCAGCCAACAGGGAGCGCCACGTCGTGGCACTCTCCTGATTGGCTGTGTGCTCCTGTAGTGTCTGTGAGGCTGCACACGGCAGAGATACAATGTAGCACCTATGCGCTCCATTGTATCCAATGGTGGGAACTTTGCGGTCAGCGGTGAGGTTACTTTCGGTCAACCCCGGCCAGGGGTGACTAGTTCGGTATGTAATGCCAGGGCCGCCGGGACCACAATAAAAGTGTCCCCCGGCTGTGGAGGCCACACACACTACTGAGCCTCATTTTGACTTGTTTTAAGGACATTACATCAAAGTTGGATCAGCCTGTAGTGTGTTTTTCCACTTTAATTTTGAGGGTGACTCCAAATTCAGACCTCCATGGGTTAATAAATTTGATTTCCATTGATAATTTTTGTGTGATTTTGATGTCAGCACATTCAACTATGTAAAGAACAAAGTATTTAATAAGAATTTTTCAGTCATTCAGATCTAGGATGTGTTATTTTAGTGTTCCCTTTATTTTTTTGAGCAGTGTATATATCATATCTGCTAGAAAATCTCTGCTACAGCCGCTTGCCATCTATGTCGATACGTTCCTACAACCCATAGTACAACAGGGAGATAGCTATGTGCGTGACACGTCCGACTTTCTTCAGAAGCTGATGACTTTCCCATACGAACATCGAGGATATGCTGTTGGCTACCATGGATGTCTGTTCCCTGTACACTATCATTCCCCATGATCAAGGTCTACAAGCATTAGCAAACGCCTGGCAACAATACCCACCAACTGGACCGTCGACTAAATTTCTCCTGGAATTGGCCACTGCAGTCCTTACACATAATCACTTCCTCTATCAAGGAAAATACTATCTGCAACGCGAAGGGACCGCGATGGGTTCGAACTTGGCGCCGGCATACGCCAATTTATATATGGCTGAATATGAACAACGACATATCTTCCCGAGATTTGGATCACAGATTTTATTCTACAAAAGATTTATTGATGATGTATTCCTGTTGTGGAAAGGGTCATTAGATTCATTTAACCAAATGGTCAGCACATTGAACGGACTGGATAGTCCAGTAAGATTCACCCATCAGGCAGACACCGTCAGCATCAATTTTTTGGACATTACCATCACACTGGAAGGGGGTCGTATCAACACAAGTCTCTATAGAAAACCCACGGACCGCAACACCTTGCTGCTTGCAACTAGTCAACATCCACCTGCTCTCAAGGACAATCTCCCTATCTCTCAATTTTTGAGAGTAATGCGTAACAACACTAATCAGGATATTATGGAAACACAACTATCTGAGATGACTTCAAGATTCTTTGAGCGAGGATATGACAAGAAAACCGTTATGCAATGTCTGACGAAGGCCAGGAGAACGCTTGACACATCCACAGCTACAACGCAAGTGACACCGTCTTCACGACCACATATGACCATCTGTCCAACAGGGTCCGAGGAGCTGTCCGTAAGAACTGGCCTATTTTAACTTCCGATGACCAGCTCAAACTGAAAAGTACACCCCCCCCCCATTATGGCCTATCGTAGGGCGGCCAATTTAAAACAGTTACTATTAAGACCTATGGCTGGACAGGAATCACCCACAAACACTACATGGTTGCACGAGAAAAGGCCTGGGTGCTTCAAATGCACTGGGTGCACTACGTGCAGGGGTATGCTAACAGGCCCAACATTCCCGCATCCCCATTCGGGGCGACTGATAGCCATTAAGTATAGACTACATTGCACCATGGACCATTTGATTTATATTCTCACGTGCCCGTGCGGACTGTATTATGTGGGAATGACGACCAGACGATTTCGCGAGAGGATGGCGAACCACAGAACGTCAATACATTAGGCGATCACCACGGGGACTGCCACTCTGCCGGTGGCCAGACAGTTTTTTACTTTACGACATCAAGTATCTGATCTCAGGACAAAATTGATAGACTGGATACCCCCATTACAGCGAGGCGGTGACCGTGCTCTCTTGCTTAGAAAACGAGAAAGCTTGTGGATACACAAACTGGACACGATAGCACCAAAAGGAATGAATGAAAACAATCCTTTATCAATTTTTTTGAAATAGACTAATGAACTCTATTGGGATGATTTATAAACTTGTTTCAGCCACAAGGGTGTAATTGTTAATATTCCACGGGCTGTGGGATTAATTATGTATATTTTCTTGTTCCCCTACCTAGTATGTTGTTGTCTGTCCATCTTTCATGCCTCTTTGTATCAGGTACAGTACTAATACAGTGACCTCACCGGCCTCTGTTATACCCAGCTAAGATCGGAATGTGATGACATAATGGTTATGATAATTATACTAATTGTGAATAATGCCCTGTTCTAAATTATATTCGTGGTGGGAGGCAGATTATGAGCTGGATCGCGGGGGGTAATTTACCCATCGCTGCCGGTCCCATATCTGCACGGTAGCCAGTATTGCACACGAGTGTAATAAACTAATATTTTGATGTGGTACCCTGTATTTTGCCCTGATGTCAGTGATACACTCCAATGGCCCTGCGGTGGGTAACTCCCCCAGCGCAGGGCCGTCTTTCCGTATGGGCTCAATGGGCTCTTGCCCAAGGGCCCCAGGAGGATAAGGGCCCTAAACTGATAGCTGAGGGTCCCCTCTTTCCAGGGGTACCAGATTTTTTTAAATCGGCCATGGGGAACCGGAGATATCCGACCTCAAAGTAGTGGTCCCCATCCAAGCCTGTTAATTGCTCTTCCCAGCCAGATATCTTGGGTTCTGTCTAACTTAGAGTTTTTCTGAGGGTATAATCCAAAAGCTGTGACTCTCTCCTTTTGGTGGATACTGGCATCTTGTCTCTACTATGCCCAGAACCAGAAATATCAGCCTTCAAGCAGCTGGTCCCTGCTTCAGCTCCACACGCCTAATATGCAGTTTTAGGTTTTCATTGGTGAATTGATCTGGCACCTGAATTCTGAGCCCTAAGTCCCCAGAACATCCTAAAAGGTGGGACTCTCTAGTTATCTATCCCATTCAAAGCTAAGAAATATATGTTCAGGAACTTGAGATATCTGCAGTCAAGCAAGCTGCCCTCCCACCGCAAAATTATAAATAATAAGCCCACTCCACTATCCACCCCTCCCCTACGTATTAAACACCCCCTACCTCCCTAAAAGTCATGTACCAGGGCTTCTTCATTCAGCCCAATGCCCCCTTCTACAGTTTAGCCCCATTTGTGCAGTAAATGAGTTATTAGCAGAAATGACTGCTCCAGGTCCTACATGCTTAGCGGAAGATAGAACACCCCCTACCGCCTGCGGGACTTCAAAGCTGCCACTGATAGCACCCCCCACCCTTACCACTGGAGGATGGGTAGGGGGCCCAGTGCATTGCTGTGCCCAGGGGCCTACATTGCTGTTAAGACAGCCCTGCCCCAGCGCTGCCGGTTCCACATCTGCCCAGTAATTAGTTGCATACTCCAGTGCAATAAACCAAGTGGCATGCTAACCAGTATTCCACCTTATACCAACAATGTATTCTTTTTACTACACCACTCCAATGAACTAGTACTATGTGGTCAGCGGTAATCACTATTGTGGATACTGAGTTAAAGGCTCACTTCCGGTTAACCCCGGAAGTGACGCGTGCGTTCCAGCGCATGACTTATCCCGCTTCCGGGTTGCGTTCCACGGCGCGCCCGATGCACTGATCAATCACACGGACGCAGCACGCTTCCTGTGAATCAGGAAGTGATGTCTGCGTCTCAGCCAAGCGTTCCACCCCACTTCCTGTAAGTGTGGGGGCGGGACTGGCGCTCTAATGCTGGTTATTTAATGGGGGCCGGTGAGGCAACATCTCTGTAATAACAGTTACCTAATATGCTGACCATGCTGTAATGCTGACTGCTGTGACCACGCTGTAACTCCTTGACAAAGGTCCTGGTGTGGACCGAAACGTTGGAAATGGATATTACATTGGAACTGTGAGATTACCTTTACATTAAATACTTTCTTTGCCGATTTATTGAAGTAAAGTCTGGAGAGTGCTATCTGTTCCACTAGGTGGATAATTCTGTATTATATATATATATATATATATATATATGTGTGTGTGTGTATATATATATATATATATATATACACACACACACATAAACGTGTAGAAAGCAGCTCTCCCAACATATGATAAATCAGCTGGTGCCCTCCTAGAAACCACTGTGGGTCCAATGTACAGAATCGCATTATTGATCTAAGTGCCGCCTTATATATACTGAGTATATATACTTACATAAAGCACACATTCATTTATACATACAAACACACATGCATACCTACACACACACACAAACACACATATATACATACATACATACATACATTTACACACACACACACACACACACACACACACACACACACACACACACACTTCATATATTATACAGTACATACAGTGCTGTATATTTTATACATACCAGGGGACAGAGGCAGGAGCTGGGGCTGGGACAGAGGCAGGAGCTGGGGCTGGGACAGAGGCAGGAGCTGGGGCTGGAACAGAGGCAGGAGCTGGGGCTGGGACAGAGGCAGGAGCTGGGGCTGGGACAGAGGCAGGAGCTGGGGCTGGGACAGAGGCAGGAGCTGGGGCTGGGACACAGGTAGGAGCTGGGGCTGGGACACAGGTAGGAGCTGGGGCTGGGACACAGGCAGGAGCAGATGAAGGCAGTGTGTGTGAGGACAGAGGGAGCTGCTGTGGCTAAGCATGTACCGCCAGCAGCTCCCCCCTCTCCGTGGTTCTCTGCTCTATGCTGCTGCAGCAGCCAGCAGCTACAGTAAGCGGTCGCGGTTGCGCCTTTTACTGAGACGGAGACACTGCTGTCTCCGTCTCAAAAATAACAAAACTGTCTCATCAGGGGGGGTTTCCAGGTACTCTGAAACCCCCCCTGCGTGCGCCACTGACCCCCACCCCCTTACCCTGTCTTCTCATCTGCTGCCCAAGTTGCTATGTCAAACCTCCCCCACATTCTCTCCCAGCCAGTGTGCCTCTCCCGTAGAATCCCTGCAGCCAGTTCAATGCAGCTAGCTTCACCATAGACCTCTCACCTGCAGCTCAGCAGCAGTAGCTCCATTTGTTTCTATGGGGCATTATGGTCTCCTCATTATGGCTCCTGCTCCTACTGCCGGGCTCCTGCTGATGTGCGGGTACCGGTGCCTCACCTCTCCCCTGCCATGAGGCTCCGGTCATCTCAGGCACCATGCAGGACCGATGCCCTGCAAACTGCTCCCTCCCTGTCCCATGCCCGTGTCTTCTGGGCCTCCTGCTCCACCCACATACATGCACGCAGCTCCCCTGGCGGAGGTCCGGTGCATGGGGGACGGACTGTAGTGCAGCGATGGGGTGAGGGGGGGACAGTAATGCGGCTGCCGCGATATTTGGGGGTGGGGGCGGCAGCGATGGATAGTAGTGCGGCTGCGGCGATGGGGCAAGGGGGATGGACTGTGGTTCTGCTGCGGTGATGGGGCAGGGGGGGACGGACAGTGATACGGCTGTGGCGATGGATCGGTTGGCAGGAGGGGTTTCTGGGTACTCAGGAACCCCCCACCCGCATGCGCCACTGCTCAGTGTGTGGGGTTTAGGCTGGCTCCTCAGTGTGTGGGTTTAGGCTGGCTTTTCAGTGTGTGGGTTTTAGGCTGGTCCTCAGTGTGTGAGGTTTATGCCGGCTCCTCAGTGTGTGGGGCTTAAGCTAGTTCCTCAGTGTGTGAGGTTTAGGCTGGCTCCCCAGTGTGTGGGGTTTAGGCTGGCACCTCAGCGTGTGGAGTTTAGGCTGGCACCACAGTGTGTGGGGTTTAGGCTGGCTCCTCAGTGTGTGAGGTTTAGGCTGGCTCCTTAGTGTGTGGGGTTTAGGCCGGTTCCTCAGTGTGTGAAGTTTAGGCTTGCTCCTCAGTGTGTGGGGTTTAGGCTCGCTCCCCAGTGTGTGGGGTTTAGCCTGGTCCTCAGTGTGTGGGGTTTAGCCTGGTCCTCAGTGTGTGGGTTTTAGGCTGGTCCTCAGTGTGTGGGGTTTAGGCTGGTCCTCAGTGTGTGGGGTTTAGGCTAGTACCTTAGTGTGTGGGGTTTAGGCTGTCTCCTCAGTGTGTGGGGTTTAGGCTGGCTCCTCAGTGTGTGGGGTTTAGGCTGGTTCCTCAGTGTGTGGGGTTTAGGCTGGTCCTCAGTGTGTGGGTTTTAGGCTGGTCCTCAGTGTGTGGGTTTTAGGCTGGCTCCTCAGTGTGTGGGTTTAGGCTGGCTTTTCAGTGTGTGGGATTTAGGCTGGTCCTCAGTGTGTGAGGTTTATGCCGGCTCCTCAGTGTGTGGGGCTGAACCTAGTTCCTCAGTGTGTGAGGTTTAGGCTGGCTCCCCAGTGTGTGGGGTTTAGGCTGGCACCTCAGCGTGTGGAGTTTAGGCTGGCACCACAGTGTGTGGGGTTTAGGCTGGCTCCTCAGTGTGTGAGGTTTAGGCTGGCTCCTTAGTGTGTGGGGTTTAGGCCGGTTCCTCAGTGTGTGAAGTTTAGGCTGGCTCCTCAGTGTGTGGGGTTTAGGCTCGCTCCCCAGTGTGTGGGGTTTAGGCTGGTCCTCAGTGTGTGGGGTTTAGCCTGGTCCTCAGTGTGTGGGTTTTAGGCTGGTCCTCAGTGTGTGGGGTTTAGGCTGGTCCTCAGTGTGTGGGGTTTAGGCTAGTACCTTAGTGTGTGGGGTTTAGGCTGTCTCCTCAGTGTGTGGGGTTTAGGCTGGCTCCTCAGTGTGTGGGGTTTAGGCTGGTTCCTCAGTGTGTGGGGTTTAGGCTGGTTCCTCAGTGTGTGGGGTTTAGGCTGGCTTCTCAGTGTGTGGGTTTTAGGCTGGTCCTCAGTGTGTGGGGTTTAGGCTAGTTCCTTAGTGTGTGGGGTTTAGGTTGGCTACTCAGTGTGTGTGGTTTATTTACTTCCAGGCATGCTTTACGTTCAAAATTTTAAATTTAAAACACCCCATATATTGGTATTAAAAGCATTGTCCTTTTACATTTCGGGCTTAAATTAATTGGGAAGTGAATAAACCCAATATCTGTCAAATCTGTGACTTCCATAGAGTGAACAACATCTTGAACCAATTACCGCTGGTATATACCTACAGTAGTTGGTCAAGGGCTCATCCTAATGCCAGCTAATGACCCAAACATACCTCCAGTCCAGTGATGTATCTGGAGAGGAGGGGGCCCGTGTACAGTCTCTGTGTGTGTGGGTCCCCTCCTCTCCCGTAGCCGGCAGCTACAGTAGAGGGGCCCTCCTTGGACCCAGGAGCCTGTGTGCACCGCACAAACTGCACCCATTATATATATGCCACTGCTCCAGTCCTTGTCAGAACTACCTCTGAGGAAGTACTTCCCAGACAATATTCGATTTCCATAGAGGAAAGAATGTCACGTGTGTGTTTTTGGTGGTCATATCGGCAAAAGGTGGCTACTTTCATGGTCAAGCATTTTAATTACATTTTATTAATCACAATGATTCTATGACTTTTTTTATCTTCAATTGTGTTTATTTGTTCTGTGCTTTCACTTCAGAGTACAATGAGACATTGGAGGTCATTCCAACCCGATCGCTCGCTACAGTTGTTCACAGTGCAGCGATCGGGTCGGAACTGCGCATGCACCGGCACTGCAGTGCGCTGGCGCATGCTGGATGGCCGAAGTCCGTCATTCCCTAGCGATCGCCTCTGCCTGATTGACAGGCAGAGGCGGCCGCTGGGCGGGAGGGGGCGGCACGGCGGAGTTTGGCTGCCATTTTGGGGCCGCGGTCCAGCCAATGCAGGTGTGGCCGGACCATTCCAGGGGTGGGCTGCAGCGGCTGCGTGACGTCATACGCAGCCGCTGCGACCAGGGGCAGCGACGAGCAACTCCCGGTCAGCCGCAGGAGTTGCGCTGGCCGGGAGTTGCTGAACAAGTGCAAAAGCATCGCCGCTGTGTGATGCTTTTGTATTTGTGCGGGCGGGTGTGGGGGGTGGACAGACATACGGGGCGTCCCCCCGCATGTCTGGAAACATGATCGTACCTGTGCTAAATTTAGCACAGCTACGATCAACTCGGAATGACCCGCATTAAACGGCGCAAATTTCAATAATCTCTGAAAACAAGCGATTGTTCTTATACTATGCTACATGAATTTCCACCCTTAAACTCTTCTGTTTGCTTTCAATGACGGTTGCGGCTGTGGACGCATATACAATGGGCTGACTGGCACAGATTATGGCATTAGCATATGGCAGTAAGTAAGGCTTCTGCGGCATCACACAAAACTCCCATTGTGCTCACCTATTTATGCAGCGTGTGAACAAGCCTGTAAGCCTACCCAAGGACCAAGCAACAGAGAACTCAGGGGGTAATTCCAAGTTGATCGCAGTAGGAATTTTGTTAGCAGTTGGGCAAAACCATGTGCACTGCAGGGGAGGCAGATATAACATGTGCAGAGAGAGTTAGATTTGGGTGGATTATTTTATTTCTGTGCAGGGTAAATACTGGCTGCTTTATTTTTACACTGCAATTTAGATTGCAGATTGAACTCACCACACCCAAATCTATCTCTCTCTGCACATGTTACATCTGTCCCCCCTGCAGTGCACATGGTTTAGCCCAACTGCTAACAAAAATCCTGCTGCGATTAACTTGGAATTACTCCCTCAGAGTAGACATCCACTGACAGAAACGTCCTATTTAGATACATTGCTGTGTTGGAGTGGCACACATTTGATAGGGTACTGAATGCATTTATAGTAAGGTCTGGGAGTCGCTGGAATACTCTACATGCTGCACATACTACACAGCGGCTCTGACTTCCACCAGTCCATAATTACCCCGCTGTCAGGGTACAGTCCCCATTATAGTCATAGAGGGACAGCTGGCGGAGCTAACAAATTGCTTCATTAAGTTTCTGCTATTTGTAGGGTACAAGAATAGCAAAGCAGCCTAATTGGAAAGTGGTTAATTATTTACCATTTATTTATTTGTCCCAGGCACATGTAATCTGAGCGATCTGACAGCCATTTTATACATACTTGGAAGGCAGCATATAGAGGGTGGGAATGTGAAGCTGGGAAAACTCAATATTATACCTCGCTGAGATGATGAAATACCACAGAAGTTATGCGTTATTAGGCTTCTGGAGAGCTCTTTTCGGTAGACCCAATGTGGCAACTACAATTGTGCTATTCTCATCCATACCGCAATCACCATAATCAGGCGTATGAGGGGTGTGCTTGTGAGAACTGTAGAAAAATCATTATTTGATCTACCGATGAGCTAAATATCATTCAGATGCACTTTTGCATCAATAAAATTACCATTATTGTGATGTTGCGGAGCCTTAAGCTAATGCAAGTTTCCATATGGCTATTGCACAGATCTGTGTCAGGCTGTCAGCACCATTGATTGAATGTCGACGTGGCGAATGTTCACAGTTGGCATGTCAACAATGTGCTTTTTCATTCAGTTGTTAACAAACCTTAACCTCAGCCTAACCCTAACCTCAGCCTAGCCCTAACCTCAGCCTAGCCCTAACCTCAGCCTAGCCCTAACCTCAGCCTAACCCTAACCTCAGCCTAGCCCTAACCTCATCCTAGCCCTAACCTCAGCCTAGCCTCATCCTAGCCCTAACCTCAGCCTAGCCCTAGCCCTAACCTCAGCCTAGCCCTAGTTCTAACCTCAGACTAGCCCTAGTTCTAACCTCAGACTAGCCCTAACCTCATCCTAGCCCTAACCTCAGCCTAGCCCTAACCTCAGACTAGCCCTAACCTCAGACTAGAACTAACTTCAGTCTAACCCTAACCTCAGCCTGGCCCTTAACCTAACCTCAGCCTAGCCCTAACCTCAGTCTAGCCCTAACCCTAACTTCAGCCTACTCCTAACCCTAATCTTAGCCTAGCCTTAACCCTAACCTCAGCCTAGTCCTAACCCTAACCTCAGCCTAGCCCTAACCTCATCCTAGCCCTAACTTCAGTCTAACCCTAACCTCAGCCTGGCCCTTACCCTAACCTCAGCCTAGCCCTAACCTTAGCCTAACCCTAACCTCATATTAGATTTAACCCTAAACTCAGCCTAGCCCTAACCCTAACTTCAGCCTAGCCCTAACCTAGACCTAACCCTAACCTCAGCCTAGCCCTAACTTCAGTCTAACCCTAACCCTAACTTCAACCTAGCCCTAACCCTAACCTCAGCCTATCCCTAACCCTAACCTCAGCCTAGCCTTAACCTCAGCCTAGTTATAACCTCAGCCTAGCCCTAACCCTAACCTCAGCCTAGCCCTAACTCTAACATCAGCCTAACCCTAACCCTAACCTTACCCTAGTCCTAACAATAACCATAAAATAGTCTGTCAACACTCTGAACGCACTGTATACTCTTTTGACCATGTAGGCATACAAGGTTTGAAAAAATAAAATACTTTTTAATATAGTGATATAATTGCAGCTGCCAGTGGTGTAACTGGAGTATCGACACCTGGTGCGCAAAATAGAGCTCCTGAACAGGGACATTGCCTCTTAGCATGCCCATGTTTTCATCACTCTGGGGGCATGCCCAACATCACAGAGATTCTGGGCTGCCGCCGGAGACTCTGGACGCATAGCCGGCTCCTCCTCTGTCACAATACCTGGGCACTGCATGATAATATCACAGCTGTCATCGCTAGTGAATTGCCAAGCATGCATAGTGCAACCAGGAATCATGGACAGTCAGTCAATAATCACTCCACAGATATTGACACTACATTCAACTATGAATCAGGCCCAATGTGCGGACAGAGTTAGAGTTGATAGCTCATCTCTAAATTGCAGTCCAGCTGTCCAGCATTTGTATGCTACATGCAAAAGCAGCCAGTATTTACCCTGCATGCAAAATAAAAATAAAATAAATGCATGTGATCCCCTAGCAATACAACAGGGTTTGCCTAGGAGCATACTTGCAGGGCCGGTTCTTGGGCTTCTAGCGCGTCGGGCGGCCAAAAGGGACTTGGCTTCATACAGGGGGCGTGGTCAGTTACGCCCCCTGTACAGTAGTAGCGCAGCTGAAATGATGTGCGGTGCGCGATGACGTCATCGCGCACCGCACAGCAAAGGTCCTCTACACGAAGGGAAACTAGACGCTACGCGTCTAGTTCCCTTCACAGCGGGGGGCAGCGGCAGCGGGACAGAGCAGGCAGCGGGGGGCACAGCAGCAGCGGATCTTGCCATGGTGCGGCGCCCTCCGGATGGCGCCGGCGCCCTCCGGAAGGCGGCGCCCCGGGCAAAAGTCCTGCTTGCCCGTGGCAAGATCCGCTACTGCATACTTGCTCCTGATTATTCCTTAGCTTCAGATTCTTAATGAGGCTCTATAAACTCACACTTGTAGTTATAGGCTGAGTCGAAGATTCAGTTGAATTTCACTAAACTGGCCAGAAAGTTCTGTGACCTGAAACGTGTGCAAATCACTCACTGCCAATAAAAACCTGCAGCAAAAGATTATACAAGTTACGGTATGCGCAATTAAATACTTCAGTGGGAGGGAGTATGCACATTTTACATCATTTCACTTTTTTAATAGCTCCTGAGCTGAAAAGTGGAAATGAAAATCCCATTATAGGAACTTCTACGGGTCTGCTTTGATAGTGCTGAATAAAATGAAAGAGATCACCAGTGTGCAACAAAAAATATCAAAACCAATGAGGGAAGTGATACAGAAAAGAGGAAATAAAAAGAGAGCTCTAAAATCAGACAAAACATGGGGAATAATTAAAAATACAATGTACAGATGCCAACGCATACTAGAGAATTATAGAATCAGACGTGAACTACCCAGCTTTCTCCCATTCACAAAAAGTAACTAGTTTCCAAATGCAGTGCTGAATGAGATGAAAAAATTGTCTGAATAGAATCACTGGTGGGATGCAGGACGAGGAAGGATTTTCAGTGATAAAGTTGGGTTAGTATTGTCGATTTTTATTTAGGTTTCCATTACTCAAGCAGCCAAATCCAGGGGCCCTGTGACCAAACAGTAAAATTGGCATTTTTAACACACCTGATAGGCCACCCCAGACCACAACAGCCGACCACTTATGCCCTGGAAGTTTTAGGCTGGAACACAAAAGAAACTATTTAACCCTATGTTGTCCATTCTCCTCCAAACCAAGGCACTTAGGCTCCTGTCTAGGGACCGCTAAACATGGAGGGCCCCAGATTATTTTAACCCATTTTTTTATGGGGAAGTATGTGGGTGGAAGTAGAGGTGGTTTGACAGAAGAAAGGAGTAAGGGGGCCCAATAATATTTGACTTTGGGCCATACGGATCCCAATCCAGCTCTGTTTTGGAGGCTGCTGTAATCCTGGCCATGGAACCCCCATGGCTATGCCACCTGAATGGAACTTTGGTTTGACAATTACAAAATAAAATAAAAACATTTCTTTAACCATTTCATGCGTAGAGGTCACTACAGTGGACAGCTGTTTTAAAGTAATTATCTCCTATGGAAACTATATTTTGACATCACTAGTGCATGGTGTCCTCTTCTTAGGAGTTCTACCAAAAGAATGTATGCCACCTAGTGGTAGTTTTTAATTCCTATAAAAGCAATAAGGTAAAAATTAAATGGCTGAGAAAAGATCACCAGCTCTGAGCACTTCAGGCTTCTGTAAAATATTTTTACTCAGATCAGGTACAAAAAATAAATTCAAGGAAAGTAACGTTTAGGGTATAATATGGTAGATGTTTTGATCAAATAGTCAAGTTATTTTTTTTTTACAGTTGATGTAAAATCATTTGTCCATTTCAGTGGGCATCATGCAAAATAAAAATCCATATTGCATGCAGGCTTATCCTGGCACATTGGCAAAACCTAAATATACTGTATTCCTCATATAATAGAAATATATGACAGTTGTGACAGCTAATAGCCTTTTATGTATCATTATATGGCATCTAACTTATTTAAATTGTAAATTATTTATAGAAACATAGAATTTGACGGCAGGTAAGAACCACTTGGCCCCTCTAGTCTGCCCCTTTTTTATCCTTTAGGTAATCTCAACCCTTTTTGAACCTTAATTCTTTGTAAGGATCTTCATATGTTTATCCCAAGCATATTTAAATTGCTTTACAGTCTTAGCCTCTACCACCTCTGATGGGAGGCTATTCCACTTCCACTACCCTTTTTGTGATGATTATTATTATTATTATTATTATTATTATTATCATAGTAGCAGCTGTGGTAGTAGTGGCGGAAGCTTTATTAGTATGGTTTTAGTTTTCTCCAGATATCAAGAGCATCTTGAAACTAAGGCCCTCATTCCGAGTTGTTCGCTCACTAGCTACTTTTAGCAGAAATGCAAACACAAAGCCGCCATCCTCTGGGAGTGTATTTTAGCATAGCAGAATTGCTAACAAAAGATTAGCAATTGCTAACGAAAGATTAGCAATTCTGCTAATATTAGCAGAATTGCTAAAGAAAGCAATTTCCTTGCAGTTTCTGAGTAGCTCCAGACCTATTCCTAGATTGCGATCACTTCAGTCCGTTTAGTTCCTGGTTTGACGTCACAAACACGCCCAGCGTCCGACCAGCCACTTCTCCGTTTCTCCAGCCACTCCTGCGTTTTTACCTGGCACGCCTGCGTTTTTTAGCACACTCCCTGAAAACGGCCAGTTTCCGCCCAGAAACACCCACTTCCTGTCAATCAGCAGAGCGATTGAAAAGCTTTGTTCGCCTGTGAGTAAAATAGCATAGTTTTGTGTAAATTTGCTTAGCGCGTGCTGTGCATACGCATGCGTAGAACTGCTGGATTTTAGCCTATTAGCAATTCTGCTAAAATTAGCAGCGAGCGAACAACTCGGAATGAGGGCCTAAGTTAGGTACAGAGTATGCACATGGGGGTGGAGTGGATCAAATGGATCAGTGGGGCAGATGTATTAAGCCTGGAGAAGTGATAAAGCAGTGATAAGTGCAAGGTGATAACGCACAAGCCAATCATTACAGGTTTGAAAAATGACAGTTAGGAGATGATTGGCTGGTGCGTGATCGCCTTCCACTTACTTATCACTGGTTTATCACTTCTCCAGGCTTAATACATCTGCCCCCGTGTGTGGCGATGTACCCACACAAATGCAACAACAGGAGATGGTACATTCAGGTGTTCTTTCACTTTCTTGATGTGACGTGTAAATGCATGGCTGCTGTCTGGGTTCAATGACAAGAATCAGGGCCTAAATAAATAAGCAGATGGGTTAATCTTAAAACTAGCATCCAGATGTATCCAGAACTTAATGTAGGGGCAAGTTTTACTCCTCTTGTGACTATTATACCATCAGTCAGGTAACTGCAATTGGGACCAGTGGCGTATCTATAATGGCTGCAGTGTGTGCTGTGCACACGGGCCCCTGGTCCAGAGGGGGCCCACACCGCACACACTGCACCCATTTCTTCTATATACTTACCTTTCTGGTATGGGTCCCCTCCTTTCCCGAGTCCTGTAGCCGGCAGCCGCAGCAGCGCTGTTAGTGCTCTATCTGAGCACTAGAGACTCTGGCACAGTGACAGAGTAAACAGCGCATGCAAAGGTCTCCTAAGAAATGGCTGCCGTGCCATTTTTTCTGGAGACTTGCGCATGCGCTGTAGACTCGGCCACTGTGGCATTGTCTCTAGCGCTCAGACAGAGCGCTAACATCGCTGCTGCCGGCTACCGGACGGGAGAGGAGGGGACCCACACCCGGAGACTGCACATGGGACCCCTCCTCTCTAGATAAGCCCCTGATTGGAACACATCATGTAAATTTAGTTGAAGCAACATTACTGTATGCACCAGGTACTGTAATACGGTTTGCAAGAACAGAAATTCCTGTAGCTATAGATTTCATGGGTTCACCAATGAGCTGCCCTTGCTCTGTTGGTTTTCAGCCCGGTAGATTTGCTACAAATACAAACCGCAGGTTCTCTGAGAAAATTTGCTTCACATTAGTAGAAATAAATAAATACATATTTAACGTGGATAGGTACACTGGTCTAGTGCAGTAGGTCCATGTCCTGGAGCCTTTCGGGTGGAGGTAAAAGGTAAATTTGCAGTTACAGTACTTCCACATTTAAATTGTCAGATTGACTATTTTTTTCCTGGTCATATCCACTGTAGAATTCCCAGTCAAACTGTTTTCTTAAAAAGCCATGGCAAGCACATAACAGGAGAGCTAACAAAACGGATGTGGATCATCAAATCAACAGTGTCTAGGTCGAAAATGTTTAGGTCGACCACTATAGGTCGACAGTCACTAGGTCGACAGAGTTTGAAGGTCGACAGGGATTCTAGGTCGACATGTGCTAGGTCGACAGGTCATAAGGTCGACATGATTATTATTCTTTTTTGGTGTCGTTTTCTGCGTACAGGGGTGGTCATTCCGAGTTGTTCGCTCGCAAGCTGCTTTTAGCAGGTTTGCACACGCTAAGCCGCCGCCTACTGGGAGTGAATCTTAGCTTATCAAAATTGCGAACAAAAGATTCGCAATATTGCGAAAAGACATCTCTGTGCAGTTTCTGAGTAGCTCGAAACTTACTCTGCCAGTGCGATCAGTTCAGTGCTTGTCGTTCCTGGTTTGACATCACAAACACACCCAGCGTTCGGCCAGACACTCCTCCGTTTCTCCAGCCACTCCCGCGTTTTTCCCAGAAACGGTAGCGTTTTTTCACACACACACATAAAACGGCCAGTTTCCGCCCAGAAACACCCACTTCCTGTCAATCACATTACGATCACCAGAACGAAGAAAAAACCTCGTAATGCCGTGAGTAAAATTCCTAACTGCATAGCAAATTTACTTGGCGCAGTCGCACTGCGGACTTTGCGCATGCGCATTAGCGACTATTCGCTCCGTTGCGAAAAAAAAATAACGAGCGAACAACTCGGAATGACCCCCAGTGACCGGGAAGCCGAATTAGTGCACCGTGTCCCGCTTCGGGTAGTGTGCCTCGCTTCGCTCGGCACAGATTACCGTTCCAATCGTAGTCCAAGTGGATCATTAAGTATGAAAAAGTTCAAAAAAGGAACATTTTTTGAAAAACTCATGTCGACCTTTTGACCTGTCAACCTAGCACCTGTCGACCTAGTGACTGTCGACCTATAGTGGTCGACCCAAACATTGACGACCTAGACAGTGTCGATCTTCAGACCGGATCCCAACAAAACTAACTACAGAAAACAGAAATTCCAACCTGAAAAGGTAATTTTATCCAATGTAAAAAGACATTTCACAAATGGAATTTCCCTGTAACCAGGAAAAAATAATCCAAAAGTGGAAACAGCATACCTTACCATTGTCAGAACGGAGTCCGTTCCCCCTATAAAAGGAAAAAGAACCTGAGAGTGGAAACTCTGAACTGACCTTTGATGTCACAGCACTGTGCTGATGTCATCCAGTGATGTCACTGCACTGTGCTGATGTCATCCAGGCCTCCTAGTGCTAAATTCTCAAAATGTACCAACCAATCAGCTCCTAACTGCCATGTTACAGGCTGTGTTTGAAAAATAACAATAGTGGTCATTCCGAGTTGATCGCTCGTTATTTTATTTTTCGCAACGGAGCGATTAGTCGCTAATGCAATGTCCGCAGTGCGAGTGCGCCAAGTAAATTTGCTATCAAGTTTGGTATTTTACTCACGGCATTACGAGGTTTTTTCTTCGTTCTGGTGATCGTAGTGTGATTGACAGGAAGTGGGTGTTTCTGGGCGGAAACTGGCCGTTATATGGGAGTGTTTGAAAAAACGCTGCCGTTTCTGGGAAAAACGCGGGAGTGGCTGGAGAAACGGGGGAGTGTCTGGGCGAACGCTGGGTGTGTTTGTGACGTCAAACCAGGAACGAAACTGACTGAACTGATCGCAGTGGCAGAGTAAGTCTCGAGCTACTCAGAAACTGCTAAGAACTGTCTAGGAAATACTTAATAGCAGAATTGCTAATCTTTCGTTCGCAATTCTGCTACGATACACGCCCAGAGGGTGGCGGCTTTGCGTTTGCATTTCTGCTAAAAGTAGCTAACGAGCGAACAACTCGGAATGAGGGCCCATATTGGATTCCTCTCAGGAAGATGCGAAAAAAGAAGCGCATAGGCTTCTACAGGGTAACGCCAGCAAAAGCTCTCCGCACCAAAACCCCACGTCAAGGGCTTAGTACATATGGAAAATGCGGCCAAAGCCCGAAAACAGGGTTTTGGCAGCATGTTTCCTTTAGTACATCCCGCCCTTTATCACTCCCCGAAGCTTAGTACTTCTGTACCTTAATGACCCTGAAAGCAGCACTTCCTATCGGTGACCTCTGAAATCAGCACCAAATGGACGAACAAACGGCCTGATTCACTACCAATTGCTAAGGTGAGACTGCAAGCAGTGAGCGATTATCGGCAGACTGCGCATGCGCTGCATACTCACTGCACGTATGCGAAGGGCAAAATGTGATCGCAGTTGCGTATGCAGCCTAATTGTAAAGTGAACGCATTTTGATTGACAGGAAGTGCCCGATTGTGGTCTTTTTTTGCGTATGCATCAGTGATGTGCGGTGGGGTCAGGCAGGTGAGGCAGAGCCTTTCCTGTCATACTAACGTTTGTGCCAGAGTTTTGACTAGATAAAGTAAATGAAAAATGCAAATAATTTGTTTGAAATATCTTCTTTGCATTATTCTAATCATTTTTATAGCCCAAACTCTGGAGTACAAAAAGTCTATGTCAGGTGAGGCAGTGCCTCACCTGGCTAACTTTTCTGCACATCTATGATCAAAACTCAGTAAACTTCCAGGAGTTTATACTGCTGCACATGTGTATAATGCTCAGATGTATGCTCTGGCTCATATATTGCATGTAAATCTGGCTCTGGGGTTAGCCAGTGCCTCCTGAGCCATTTACCTCACCGCACGTCCCTGGTACTATGCATTGCAATTGTGCTAATTCATACGCAGATTTGGGAATGCATCTGTGGACGTCTATCCTTTCTGGGCGGCTCTTTACATGCAGCTTTTAGCAACAGCAGATCCATAGTGAATCAGGCCCAAAGACCATCACAGGAAAGTAGCTGGGAGATTAGCATAACTGTTGTTTTTTGGGCTGGGTTGCAATTTGAGGCTCAAAATGGGGTTTGTTCTCTTAATATCAAGTATGGAACATGTATGTCTTCTTTGAAAGGGATTTAAAAAAAAGAATACACACAAACCCCAAATAAAAACCATCCAACTATGTAACAGTGCCACACCCGCTTCAGATACCTGACATTACCCATGATCCTCTCAGCAGAACACTCGGGTACAGCTCATTGCATTGGGTATCTGCAGCTATATCAGATGTTTAATGACAACTGTTTTCACGCCACTATCAGCAATGGACTTCTGCTTCCAGACTCCGCTACTGTGGCTATGACTCATAAATGCAATTAATAAACCTGATTTCCTCGCCGTGTAATTAAACAGGAACATAGGAAATAAAAACAGTCTGCTGCTGAGTGGAAATGAAACTAAACACAACTGATTAAAACCCACTAATTAAATGGTGCTTTATAAATTGCTTTTGCGAACTGGTAATATGATATAGATATACTCACATACAATAATGGACACTTACTATTTAGTTTTTGAGAGTGTAGTATGGTATACCGGCAGCCGGGCTCCCGGCTGCCAGCATACTGGCGCCAGAATCCCGACCACCGGCATACCGACAGCTGGGCAAGCGCAAATGAGCCCCTTGCAGGCTCTCTACGCGTGCCACGCTATCTGTTCTCCTTCAAGGGAGGTCGTGGACCCCCAAGAGGGAGAAAAGGTGTCAGTATGCCGGGTGTCGGGATTCCGGCGCCGATATACTGTGCGCCGGGATCCCAACAGCTGGCAAACTGAAGACCACCCATTTTTTGATAACCTAGTAACTTCCAACATGTTAAAACGATTTCCAGGGAAACGTTACTTCTGGACATAGGGGGTAGATCTGCGTCCAACTCCTCACATTCTGGGCGCCGCCCAGCACAGGGCAAGGCCGCCCAACATTTGTGGCGCCGCTTCACGGTGCATTCACAATTAAATTGTGGATGCATCGATTTAAGGTTGACGCCTGCTTGCGCAGCCTGGCTGCCCTGAAAGCGTGCCCAACATGTCCCCATTTCAGCTGCCACGCCCCCATAATGCTGTGTCGATGCTCTCCCCAATGGCCGCCGCTGTCAGTCACCTTCAGGACGCTTCCTAGGATGCGTCCGCTGTGTGCGAACGCGTGGCTGCGTCCAGGTCTGAATGACGCCATAGACCTTTTTGAGCACATTCTGTAGGTAAAATTGTGAAAAATATTAACTATTTTGCATCCCAAATATGGAGCCAGATTATCCGTAGGGTAGTACAGGCGCCCACCAGCATGTGTTGAACAGAATGTTTTAGGGGGGTTTCTATCTAGTTCTAGACTCTGCAGAACAGATGAGGAATGTGGGATTCTGCTGCTCCTGCTGCACATACACAACCAGTCTTCTGAGACGGAGAAGTCTCCAGTCCCGTCTTTGCGATGTCTGATGGGGATGGGGCAGGCAGGTAGGCTGCCATACATACAGGAGATTTGTACACCTTCTGTTATATCCCCCTGTAGGTAAAACACACATTTCTCAGAATGCCATACCTGGGACTTGAACTTACAACCTCATATACCACAGTCAGACATCTAATACATGGGGGGAGGTTTATCAAAACTTGGAGATATGGGGGGTCATTCCAAGTTGATCGCTAGCTGCCGTTGTTCGTAGCGCATCGATCAGGCTAAAAATCGTAATCTCTGCGCATGCAAATGCTCCGCAATGCGCACGGGCGACGTACGGGTACAACACTCTTTGTGGTTGTGCTCAGGTTCTTGCAAAGTTTTCAGTCGCACTGACGGCTGCAAGAAGATTGACAGGAAGGGGGCGTTTCTGGGTGTCAACTGACCGTTTTCAGGGAGTGTTTGCAAAAATGCAGGAGTGTCTGAAAAACGCAGGCGTGTCTGAAAAAACGCAGGCGTGGCTGGGCGTTCGCTGGGCGGGTGTATGACGTGAAATCCAGACACGAATAGGCTGAAGTGATCGCAAGTGCTGAGTAGGTTCAGAGCTACTCATAAACTGCACAAACTGTTTTTGCAGAGCTCGGCTGCACATGCGTTCGCACTTCTGCTAAGCTAAAATACACTCCCCAGTGGGCGGCGGCATAGCGTTTGCACGGCTGCTAAAACTAGCCAGCGAGCGATCAACTCAGAATAACCCCCATAGTGTAGAGACATAAAGTACTAACCAATCAGATTCTAATTGTCATTTTACAGGCTGTGTTTGAAAACTGTCAGGAGCTGATTGGTTGGCTGGACCGCCCCGCATGTTAGGCCCTACCACCCCCACCCCACCCCCCGCACAGGTACAAAAGCATTGCACGGCAGTGATGCTTTTGTACCTGGCGAGTAGCTCCTTACCTGCGCAGCTCCTGCACACTGGCAGGGGGATATCCACCGCATTCCAGGGCGCAGCTGTGACGTCACACAGCCGCCGTGCCCCCCCCCCCCCCCCCCCTATTGGCGGCGCGCGGTCCGGAGACAACAGAGATGTGCCTGAACCGTGCCCCGCTAACGGTGTTCGAACGCCGTTGGCCCACCCCCTTCCACCCCGCAACCACCTATGCCTGTCAATTAGGCAGAGGCGATCACAGCCAGAATCTCACTGGGGTCACAGGGTGCAAACTCGCGCAGTGCGGCAGCTGCACATGCGCACTCCACAAAGTAATTCAGACTGCGATCCCTGCAGCGATGCAGTCTGAATTACCCCCTTTGTCCTCTACGTTTACTGCTTCTCTGACTTTTCTGTAGATCTTGGACCAGGTACCAATTAGCGTCAGAAATGACACCATCCAGCCGCTGAGAACCACCTGTCTGCCCTGTACAAGACGCCAGTGAAAACCTTTTACCAGCTCAGTGGAGAGTAACGAGGGCCTAAGACGAGAGAGTACAACATACGATTGCTGTAATACTTTAATAAATCATATGGAACAGAAATGATAGTGCCAACAATTGTTTGTGCTCTACATCCTACTAGTTACATTTTAGAATCACATAAATGTGTCAGTAAAAAATATTGGTTGCCAGTAAATGATTGTAATAATGTCAATAAACATATTTATATGCTAATTTGGGGTTTTTCCATAGTAATACCGTGGGGGCTATTTATTAAAATGCTGCAATGAGGAACTAGAAAATGGAGTTTGCTTCAATGCTATATAGGGGGGGGCAAATATCACTGGGGCGGTAGATTGATGCTCAACTCCCGTGTTACTTTTACATATACAGTAGCATTACCGGGACACGTGCGCACACAGCACTGGACCCCTGGTCTCATGCTATTCATGTGTAGCATACTTACTGCCTTTGCAGGTCCCCCTACTGGAGAGTCCCAGTTGTGGCGGCCATGTCCGATGGGGGGTGTGTGTTTGTGTGTGTGTGTGTGTGTGTGTGTGTGTGTGTGTGTGTGTGTGTTTGTGTGTGTGTGTGTGTGGTGCCACAATTGTGTCATCTAGGACCCGCTCTCCACTGTGCAATTCAAAGTGAAACGCATCAGCCAACCCCGAGGTTGCCATCTTCAGTTGAAAAGTGGGTGACGTGTTGGCAGAGTGTTGCAGTGTTAGATAGGGATGTTAGTTCACACAACTGCATTAACCAGGATGATTGGTTTATTCAGATAACAGAGATAACAGCTTGTAGTATATAGAAGATGTTCTGCAGCAGCAGGAACTCACAGTATACATGTGAAGCAGTACATCGGTAACACAGTGTCTCAGTACACAAAGGATGTGGCTGTATACACACAGAGTGCGGCTGCGGGGTAGACAAGGTCACACACACAGGAGAGCAGAAGCTGCACATCACTGCAGTTGTCTCTCCCAGGAAGAACTCTCTCAGACTGTGCACTAAGCACCTCCTCCTGCACTGAGCTGACACTAGGAGGGAAAACACTAGAGCAGGGATGCTGCCTCTAGTGCTGGGAACGGAGATACACAGCAGTGTGATCCACTGTCTAACAGCATGGTAGCATCTAGTTTCCCTTCGTGGAAAGGACCTTTCCCATAAGCCCCTGGGTCCATGTCACAAACTATTTGTAATAGTAACCTGTGGCGAGTGAAGCGGAGCGAGACACAGAGCACGAAGCGTGGCGAGCGGACAATGGTGCATAGAAAAAGGAGATTTATGGTAAGAACTTACCTTTGTTAAATCTCTTTCTGCGAGGTACACTGGGTTCCACAGGGATAACATCAGGGTGTATAGCTGGATCTTGATCCGAGGCACCAACAGGCTAAAAGCTTTGACTGTGCCCAAGATGCACAGCGCCGCCACCTCTATAACCCCGCCTCCGTACACAGGAGCTCAGTTTTGTTAACCAGTCCAGTGCAGTAGCAGGTAAAAGAGACGACAACCGTTAGTAGCCACAGACACCACATTCTCACAACAGGAGAAGGTATCAGCGGCTAATGCCATACAAACCCAAAGAAGCTAAGTGTGTCAGGGTGGGCGCCCTGTAGAACCCAGTGTACCTCGCAGAAAGAGATTTAACATAGGTAAGTTCTTACCATAAATCTCCTTTTCTGCAGCGGGGTTCCACAGGGATAACATCGGGGATGTCCTAAAGCAGTTCCTCATGGGAGGGGACGCACTGTAGCGGGCACAAGAACCCGTGCATCCAAAGGAGGTATCCTGGGAGGCGTAAGTATCGAAGGCATAGACCTTATGAACGTGTTCACTGAGGACCATGTAGCCGCCTTGCACAATTGTTCAATGGGCGCACCACGGCGGCCTGCCGAAGAAGGTCCAACAGACCGAGTAGAATGGGCTTTGATGGTAGCAGGAGCTGGAAGGCCAGCCTGTACATAAGCATGTGCAATCACAATTCTAATCTATCTGGCTAAGGTCTGCTTGTTAGCAGGCCAGCCACGTTTGTGAAAACCAAACAGGACAAAGAGAGAATCAGATCTCCAAAAAGTAGCTGTCCTCTTCACATAAATATGGAGAGCCCGTACCACATCAAAAGACCGATCTTTGGAGGATAAACCTGGAGAGGTAAAGGCCGGAATCAGAATCTCTTGGTTAAGGTGGAAAGATGACACCACCTTGGGGAGATAACTAGGCCGAGGTCTAAGAACTGCACGGTCACGGCAAAAAATCAGAAAGGGTGACTGACAGAACAAGGCACCCAAGTCTGAAACCCGTCTAGCAGAGGCAATAGCCAGCAGAAACAAGACCTAAGAGTAAGCCATTTAAGGTCTACAGACTCAAGAGGCTCAAACGGAGACTCATGTAAGGCATCCAGAACAACCAACAAATCCCAAGTAGCCTCAGGCGGGACATAGGGAGGTTGAATTGGTAAAACACCCTGAGTGAAGGTATGAACATCAGGCAGAGTCACAATTTTTCTCTGAAACCAAATCGACAAGGCAAAAATATGAACCTTGAGGGAGGCCAGACAAAGGCCTAAGTCCAGGCCCTGTTGCAGAAAAGCCAAGAATTTGGAGGTACTGAACTTATATGCATCATAATTGTTAGTTGCACACCAAGCAAAATAAGAATTCCAGACCCTATGATATATCCGAGCAGAAGCCGGCTTATGGGCCTTCATCATAGTTTGAATGACCGCCTCAGAAAAACCTTTGGCCCTTAGTACGGAAGCTTCAAGAGCCACACCATCAAAGCCAGCCAGGCCAAATCCTGGTAGACACAAGGGCCCTGAACGAGGAGGTCCGAGCACTGCAGAAGAGGACGCTCTATCGATAGACCCTGCAGGTCTGAGAATCAATGCCAACTGGGCCACGCCGGAGCGATTAGAAGTATTCCTCCTTCTTGCTTGAACTTCCTTATCACCCTGGGCAGAAGTGACACCGGAGGGAACACGTACGGCAGCCGAAAGTTCCATGGAATTACCAGTGTGTCCACGAACGCTGCTTGAGGATCCCTTGTCCTTGCTCCGAAGACTGGAACCTTGTGGTTGTGTCGAGACGCCATTAGGTCTACATCTGGTAGACCCCACTGTTCCACGAGGAGTTGAAAGACCTCCGGATGAAGGCTCCACTCTCTGGCATGTACGTCCTGACGACTGAGGAAGTCCGCTTCCCAGTTTAGGACCCCTGGAATGCACAGTGCCGATATGGCTGGCAGATGGCTTTCTGCCCAACGCAGAATCTTTGACACTTCCATCAGTGCTTTGCGGCTTTGGGTGCCAACTTGATGATTTATGTACGCCACCGCGATGGCATTGTCTGACTGTACCTGAACAGGCCTGTTCTGTACCAAAGGCAGGGCTAGTGTCAACGCATTGAACACTGCCCACAATTCCAGAATGTTTATTGGGAGGAGAGATTCCTCCCTGGTCCACAGACCCTGAAGGGAGTGTGGCCCCAACACCATGCCCCAACCCCACAGACTAGCATCTGTCATCAGAAGGACCCAGTTGGAGATCCAGAATGGACAACCCCTGTTCAGTTGATGGTCCAGCAAGTCAGTGACAAATGAACCTCCGGAGTCAAGAATATAATTTGAGACCTGATCCGGTGAGGCACGTCGTCCCACTCGGAGAGAATTAACCTCTGCAGAGGGCGGGAATGAAATTGAGTGTACTCCACCATGTCGAAAGCCGACACCATGAGACCTAGTACTTGCATCGCAGAGTGAATTGACAAACGTGTGCGAGAGAGGAAGCATCTTATCTTGTCCTGAAGCTTCAAGATCTTCTCCGGAGACAAAAACAACTGCTGGTTGTGGGTGTCCAATAGTGCTCCCAGGTGCACCATGCTCTGAGCAGGAACCAGGGAAGACTTCTTCCAGTTGATGAGCCACCCGTGGGCTTGCAGGAATTGGACTGTCAGTTCCAGGTGATGAAGGGGAACCTCTGGGGAGTTCGCCAGGATCAACAAGTCGTCGAGATACGGTAGGATCCTGATACCCTGACGGCGGAGTAGGGCCGTCATGACCGCCATGACCTTTGAGAAAACTCAAGGAGCCGAGGTCAGACCAAAAGGCAAGGCCTGGAATGGAATATGTAGGTTGACAATAGCAAACCGCAGGTATTGCTGATGCGACACTGCAATAGGTATATGCAGGTAAGCATCCTGTATATCCAGGGATACCATGTAGTCCTTGGGCTCCAGGGCCAGAACAATAGAGCAAAGAGTTTCCATACGGAATTTGGAAACTTTCACAAATTTGTTCAGAGACTTGAGAATGGGCCAAGAAGATCCATTCGGTTTCGGGACTAGGAACAGTGTTGAATAGTACCTCCTGCCTTTCTGAGCCAGAGGCACCAGCACTACCACTCCCGTATCCAGGAGGGATTGTACCACCAAATGGAGAGTTTTTGCTTTTACCGGATCCGAAGGGATGTTTGCTGAGCAAAACTGGCGAGGGGAACGCTTCTTGAAAGAGATGGCGTATCTGTGAGTAACGACTTCCCTTATCCAGGCATCCGAAGTGGTCTGTAACCATACCTGAGCAAACCGTAGAAGTCGGCCTCCCACCCAGGAATCTCCCAGAGGGAGGCCCGCCCCGTCATGCAGCAGGCTTGTCTGTTTTGGCAGCAGGCTGACGGGCAGCCAAGGCACGTTTAGTTTTGGGCTTAGCAGATTTGGAAGTGCGAGCCTGTTTCGGGTACGCCTGACCCTTTGCTTTACCTGGAGGTCGAAAGGAACGAAAGGAAGTACTCTTAGCCTTGGGGCTGAAGGAGTAGTACTAGGCAGACATGCAGTCTTAGCAGACGCTAAGTCAGCGACAATCTTGTTGAGATCTTCCCTAAAAAGAATGTTTCCTTTAAAAGGGATTACCTCCAAGATCTTATTCGAGTCCAGATCTACCGACCAGGAACTCAACCAGAGGATCCGGCGAGCCAGAATAGACGTGGTAGATGCCTTGGCTGCTAGGATACCTAATCCAATGCCGCCTTTTGAATATAATGAGAGGCTGTAACAATGTACGAAAGACACTGTTTTGCATTATCAGGAAAATTTAACGGTAGCTCTGCTTTAACTTCCTGAACCCAGGCCTCTAAAGCTTTAGCAGCCCAAGAGGCCGCAATAGTGGGCCTATGCACAGCCCCAGCCAGAGTGTAAATGGACTTCAAACAATCCTCGACACGCTCATCCGTCGGTTCCTTCAGAGAGGTAACGGTAGTGACAGGCAGAGCAGATGATACCAACAGACGTGCGACCTGTGAGTCCACCGGTGGCGGCATTTCCCAATTTATGCTTAATTCTGCAGCGAGGGGAAAGCGAGCTAGCATCTTCTTAGACAGAGAGAATTTCATTCCTGGATATTCCCAGGATTCCTGACGTATGTCAACTAAATGGTCAGAATTGTTAGGTTCCTGGTGCTCAGAACAAGGGAGATGTTGCGTAGTGAGTCCTGAGCCCCAGAACGTGACGCTGAAATAAGGTGTGGTGTGGAAATGGGAAGGAAATAGCCCCTAGCACCCTACCTCCGTTGTCTTACCCGTGTTATCAATTCACGCCTGAACGACCATGGTTTCTTGGGCCCATGGCAGCCGCGTTTGAAGGGCGGATTAGGTCTGCCCAACTCCGATGCCCCCTCAGGTCTTAAAGAGAGACAAGGCGTGAACTGAGACAGGGTAATAACAAGGGGACCTCTAACTGAAACAACCACGCTAGGGGCTATAAACTACCTAAAAACTAAACGTATGTGCGGCACGCCGCCAAAGTAAAAGAACAACAAAGGAAATGCTGTCCACACGCCGACACAATACTTTTGTGTACCAACGGTCACAGCATAAGCAGAACCCTCTGCAAAACACCAGGAACTAAATATAACAAAAGAATACTGCGGCCTAAGCCAACGGATGCGGCAAAGCCGCTACTCACGGAACCGGTACAAATGCTGGAAAACAGGCAGGAACCCCCAATGTAGCCGACACAGACTCTCAGAACCGGAGGACTGGCAGAATCCCAATACGACAGACCGGTGGACACCAAGAAGCTAGATACTCGACCAGGCAAAGACTAAGCCACAGGACTTCTGGACAGGAATGCTTCACGGCAGGACACGGAATCAGACACAGGAACTGACACAGGAAGCAGCTAGAAAGACACTGCTAGACAGGAGCTCAGGAACTGGCAGGGACTTGCTCAGAACTCAAGAACTCTGGAACCCTAGAAATATCACCAGCGTCTGTGAATTGCACTGAGCCAGAATATAACAGAGAGTCTTAATTAATTATGTCGTGCAGCTGACCTGCTGCACAACTGAGAGGTGCAATCAACAGACAGGTGAGGCTGAACACATGGGAACAAGCTGCAATTACACAGACTCACCACCGGTAGCAAACAAGAGTATTCTAAAACCAGAGCAACGGGAAATCCTGGCCTGCAAGACAACAATAAACATAAAATAGGAATGAACCACTACCTGTGGTTCATAACAGTACCCTCTCTTTAAGGGTGAGCTCCGAACACCCCATGACACCCACGGGAAACAAACAGAAGTATAACATAAAATACATAACCAAAATGCAAAACAGGAATGAGCCACAGCCGTGGCTCATAACATTACCCCCCCTTCCTTGAGGAGGGGTCAAAGGACCTCAAAATTCAGACTTTCCCAAAACAAGGGATACAAAAAAAACCCTGACACACTGGTCTAACAGAAACAAACTGTGGCAACAGCTTGTAACGGTGCCCCCCCTTGACGGTGGCCACTGGACACAAGACAAGGGGGGGGGGGGATTTTTTTTTTTTACAAGGCAAGAGTCAATAATCATTTCTTTTTCTTCTTATTATTATTTTTACAAAGTTCTTGAGGTCTGACCAAGGTAATTCCCCAAACATTGTCTGAACTGATGGTACCACCCAGCAAGGCTGCGTTCAAATCAGAGATAGGTTTCTTAACCTTGGGAGCTGAACTTTCAGGCAAAGTACTACTATAAGAAGAAGACAGAAAAGCACATCCTGCAGTCAAAACAATGGGCTGAGACTCTTGTGCCGAGTTTACAGTATACGGTGAACTCTCAGCAGATAAGACGGGTGACCTAGAGGAACCTGAACCAATTTCTTTGGAACCATATCTTTTAATAACTGCATCACTGAATGCTGGGGGATCCTGAAGAATGGGATCTTCAGCTTTCATTAGGCTGGTCACCCACTCAAAAGGCTCTCCTCTACAGGAATATATCAGATAGAGCACAAGGTTCTCTGGAGTGATGCCCAGAAATGGTCTAGACAACAAAATGGTGTAATAGTGTTTGTAAAGCGCCAGAAATTGGACTAAGTCCCCATCAAAGATTATAGATGTTGAGATATCAACAGAGTCAGGATCTGCTTCCTTCCCATCTGACTGACTAAAGTGCTTAGCTAGGACCTGGTCACTATTGCCTTACTCGAGGCTGACACTTTCTGAACCCCACCTGGGGCAGTGACTTTCTGAACCCCACCTGGGGCAGTGACCCTCGGAACCCCACCTGGGGCAGTGGCCCTCGGAACCTCACCTGGGGCAGTGGCCCTCGGAACCCCACCTGGGGTAGTGACTTTCTGAACCCCACCCGGGGCAGTGACTTTCTGAACCCCACCCAGGGCAGTGACTTTCTGAACCCCACCCGGGGCAGTGGCCTCCGGGAACCCCGCTGGGGCAGTGGCCTCCGGGAACCCCGCTGGGGCCAGAACCTCGGATTCTTTTACTGGGACCGGGCCGTCGGCCTCCCTCACTGGGACCGAGCCGTCGGCCTCCCTCACTGGGACCGAGCCGTCGGCCTCCCTCACTGGGACCGAGCCGTCGGCCTCCCTCTCTGAGTCGATAATTATCGAAACTTCTCCCGGGACTATGACTTCCGGGACTTTTGCTGAAGCTATAACCTTCAGAACCTCCACTAACGCTATGCCTCTTGAGTCCTTTCCTGGGGAAGCGACTTCTAGACCCTTCTTTGGGGCTTTGTCTCTCGAGACCCCACTTGGGGATATTACTTCAAAGATCCCTTCTGGGGTTTTGCTTCTCGAGTTCCCTTCTAGGATTATGGTTTTAGACACCTTCTCTGGAGTTGTACTTTTCAAGTCTCTACCTGGGGTAACAGCTTCTGAGACCCCTTCTGGTATTGACACCTGAGCTAAAATATTCGATGTCCCTCTATAACCTAGAGCATCGGGTACCGCTCCAGGACTCTGGGCTCCGGGTACCGCTCCAGGACTCTGGGCTCCGGGTACCGCTCCAGGACTCTGGGCACCGGGTACCGCTCCAGATCTCCGAGCACCGGGTACCGCTCCAAAACTCTGGGCATCGGGTACCGCTCCAGAAAATAAGAATTTACTTACCGATAATTCTATTTCTCATAGTCCGTAGTGGATGCTGGGGACTCCGTAAGGACCATGGGGAATAGCGGCTCCGCAGGAGACTGGGCACATCTAAAGAAAGCTTTAGGACTATCTGGTGTGCACTGGCTCCTCCCCCTATGACCCTCCTCCAAGCCTCAGTTAGGATACTGTGCCCGGACGAGCGTACACAATAAGGAAGCATTTTGAATCCCGGGTAAGACTCATACCAGCCACACCAATCACACCGTACAACTTGTGATCAGAATCCAGTTAACAGCATGATAACAGAGGAGCCTCTAGAAAAGATGGCTCACTACAGCAATAACCCAATTTTTTGGTAACAATAACTATGTACCAGTATTGCAGACAATCCGCACTTGGGATGGGCGCCCAGCATCCACTACGGACTATGAGAAATAGAATTATCGGTAAGTAAATTCTTATTTTCTCTAACGTCCTAAGTGGATGCTGGGGACTCCGTAAGGACCATGGGGATTATACCAAAGCTCCCAAACGGGCGGGAGAGTGCGGATGACTCTGCAGCACCAAATGAGAGAACTCCAGGTCCTCCTCAGCCAGGATATCAATTTTGTAGAATTTTACAAACGTATTTGCTCCTGACCAAGTAGCTGCTCGGCAAAGTTGTAAAGCCAAGACCCCTCGGGCAGCCGCCCAAGATGAGCCCACCTTCCTTGTGGAGTGGGCATTTACAGATTTTTGGCTGTGGCAGGCCTGCCACAGAATGTGCAAGCTGAATTGTACTACAAATCCAACGAGCAATAGTCTGCTTAGAAGCAGGAGCACCCAGCTTGTTGGGTGCATACAGGATAAACAGCGAGTCAGATTTCCTGACTCCAGCCGTCCTGGAAACATATATTTTCAGGGCCCTGACAACGTCTAGCAACTTGGAGTCCTCCAAGTCCCTAGTAGCCGCAGGCACCACAAATAGGTTGGTTCAGGTGAACGCTGAAACCACCTTAGGGAGAAAACTGAGGACGAGTCCTCAATTCCGCCCTGTCCGAATGGAAAATCAGATAAGGGCTTTTTCAGAATAAAGCCGCCAATTCTGACACGCGCCTGGCCCAGGCCAGGGCCAACAGCATGACCACTTTCCATGTGAGATATTTTAACTCCACAGATTTAAGTGGTTCAAACCAATGTGACTTTTGGAACCCAAAACTACATTGAGATCCCAAAGTGCCACTGGAGGCACAAAAGGAGGCTGTATATGCAGTACCCCTTTTACAAACGTCTGAACTTCAGGGACTTAAGCTAGTTCTTTTTGGAAGAAAATTGACAGGGCCGAAATTTGAACCTTAATGGACCCCAATTTCAGGCCCATAGACACTCCTGTTTGCAGGAAATGTAGGAATCGACCCAGTTGAATTTCCTCCGTCGGGCCTTACTGGCCTCGCACCACGCAACATATTTTCGCCAATTGCGGTGATAATGTTTTTGCGGTTACATCCTTCCTGGCTTTGATCAGGATAGGGATGACTTCATCCGGAATGCCTTTTCTCCTTCAGGATCCGTCAAACGCAGCCGCGGTAAGTCTTGGAACAGACAGGGTCCTTGCTGGAGCAGGTCCCTTCTTAGAGGTAGAGGCCACGGATCCTCCGTGAGCGTCTCTTGAAGTTCCGGTTACCAAGTCCTTCTTGGCCAATCCGGAGCCACGAATATAGTGCTTACTCCTCTCCATCTTATCAATCTCAGTACCTTGGGTATGAGAGGCAGAGGAGGGAACACATACCCTGACTGGTACACCCACGGTGTTACCAGAGCGTCTACAGCTATTGCCTGAGGGTCCCTGGACCTGGCGCAATACCTGTCGAGTTTTTCCCAACGGTTTATAATCATGTGGAAGACTTCTGGATGAAGTCCCCACTCTCCCGGGTGGAGGTCGTGCTGAGGAAGTCTGCTTCCCAGTTGTCCACTCCCGGAATGAATACTGCCGACAGTGCTATCACATGATTTTCCGCCCAGCGAAGAATCCTTGCAGCTTCTGCCATTGCCCTCCTGCTTCTTGTGCCACCCTGTCTGTTTACGTGGGTGACTGCCGTGATGTTGTCCGACTGGATCAACACCGGCTGACCTTGAAGCAGAGGTCTTGCTAAGCTTAGAGCATTGTAAATGTCCCTTAGCTTCAGGATATTTATGTGAAGTGATGTCTCCAGGCTTGACCATAAGCCCTGGATATTCCTTCCCTGTGTGACTGCTCCCCAGCCTCGCAGGCTGGCATCCGTGGTCACCAGGACCCAGTCCTGAATGCCGAATCTGCGGCCCTCTAGAAAATGAGCACTCTGCAACCACCACAGGAGGGACACCCTTGTCCTTGGTGACAGGGTTATCCGCTGATGCATCTGAAGATGCGACCCGGACCATTTGTCCAGCAGGTCCCACTGGAAAGTTCTTGCGTGGAATCTGTCGAATGGGATTGCTTCGTAGGAAGCCACCATTTTACCCAGAACCCTTGTGCATTGATGCACTGAGACTTGGCTCGGTTTTAGGAGGTTCCTGACTAGCTCGGATAACTCCCTGGCTTTCTCCTCCGGGAGAAACACCTTTTTCTGGACTGTGTCCAGGATCATCCCTAGGAACAGAAGACAAGTCGTCGGAACCAGCTGCGATTTTGGAATATTGAGAATCCAATCGTGCTGCCGCAACACTACCTGAGATAGTGCTACACCGACCTCCAACTGTTCCCTGGATCTTACCCTTATCAGAGAATTGTCCAAGTAAGGGATAACTAAAATTCCCTTCCTTCGAAAGAATATCATCATTTCGGCCATTACCTTGGTAAAGACCCGGGGTGCCGTGGACCATCCATACGGCAGCGTCTGAACTGATAGTGACAGTTCTGTACCATAAACCTGAGGTACCCTTGGTGAGAAGGGTAAATTTTGACATGAAGGTAAGCATCCTTGATGTCCCGAGACATCATGTAGTCCCCTTCTTCCAGGTTCGCAATCACTGCTCTGAGTGACTCAATCTTGAATTTGAACCTCTGTATGTAAGTGTTCAAAGATTTTAGATTTAGAATCGGTCTCACCGAGCCGTCCGGCTTCGGTACCACAACAGTGTGGAATAATACCCCGTTCCCTGTTGCAGGAGGGGTATCTTGATTATCACCTGCTGGGAATACAGCTTGTGAATGGCTTCCAAAACTGTCTCCCTGTCAGAAGGAGACATCGGTAAAGCCGACTTTAGGAAACGGCGAGGGGGAGACGTCTCGAATTCTAATTTGTACCCCTGAGATATCACCTGAAGGATCCAGGGGTCTACTTGCGAGTGAGCCCACTGCGCGCTGAAATTGATTGAGACGGGCCCCCCACCGTGCCTGATTCTGCTTGTAAAGCCCCAGCGTATACTGAGGGCTTGGCAGAGGCGGGAGAGGGTTTCTGTTCCTGGGAACTGGCTGATTTCTGCAGCCTTTTTCCTCTCCCTCTGTCACGGGGCAGAAATGAGGAACCTTTTGCCCGCTTGTCCACGAAAAGACTGCGCCTGATAATACGGCGTCTTCTCAAGTTGAGAGGCGACCTGGGGTACAAACGTGGATTTCCCAGCTGTTGCCGTGGCCACCAGGTCTGAAAGACCGACCCCAAATAACTCCTCCCCTTAATAAGGCAATACTTCCAAATGCCGTTTGGAATACGCATCACCTGACCACTGACGTGTCCATAACCCTCTACTGGTAGAAATGGACAACGCACTTAGACTTGATGCCAGTCGGCAAATATTCCGCTGTGCATCACGCATATATAGAAATGCATCTTTTAAATGCTCTATAGGCAAAAATATACTGTCCCTATCTAGGGTATCAATATTTTCAGTCAGGGAATCCGACCACGCCAACCCAGCACTGCACATCCAGGCTGAGGCGATTGCTGGTCGCAGTATAACACCAGTATGTGTGTAAATACATTTTAGGATACCCTCCTGCTTTCTATCAGCAGGATCCTTAAGGGCGGCCATCTCAGGAGAGGGTAGAGCCCTTACAAGCGTGTGAGCGCTTTATCCACCCTAGGGGGTGTTTCCCAACGCACCCTAACCTCTGGCGGGAAAGGATATAATGCCAATAACATTTCAGAAATTATCAGTTGTTATCGGGGGAAAACCACGCATCATCACACATCTCATTTAATTTCTCAGATTCAGGAAAACTACAGGTAGTTTTTCCTCACCGAACATAATACCCCTTTTTGGTGGTACTCGTATTATCAGAAATGTGTAAAACATTTTTCATTGCCTCAACCATGTAACGTGTGGCCCTACTGGAAGTCACATTTGTCTCTTCACCGTCGACACTGGAGTCAGTATCCGTGTCGGCGTCTATATCTGCCATCTGAGGTAACGGGCGCTTTAGAGCCCCTGACGGCCTATGAGACGTCTGGACAGGCACAAGCTGAGTAGCCGGCTGTCTCATGTCAACCACTGTCTCTTATACAGAGCTGACACTGTCACGTAATTTCTTCCAACAGTTCATCCACTCAGGTGTCGACCCCCTAGGGCAGGCCTGGCCAACCTGTGGCTCTCCAGATGTAGTGAAACTACACATCCCAGCATGCCCTGCCACAGTTTTAGCATTCCCTAATAGCAAAACTGTGGCAAGGCATGATGGGACTTGTAGTTTTACAACAGCTGGAGAGCCACAGGTTGGCCAGGCCTGCCCTAGGGGGTGACATCACTATTACAGGCAATCTGCTCCGTCTCCACATCTGTAGTGTAGTGACTGCAGGGGAGAGCCAGGGAGCTTCCCTCCAACAGAGCTGTGAAGGAAAATGGCGCCAGTGTGCGGAGGAGATAGGCTCCGCCCCCTTATCGGCGGCCTTATCTCCTGTTTTTCTATGTATTCTGGCAGGGGTTAAATGCATCCATATAGCCCAGGAGCTATATGTGATGCATTTTTTTTGCCATCCAAGGTGTTTTTATTGCGTCTCAGGGCGCCCCCCCCAGCGCCCTGCACCCTCAGTGACCGGAGTGTGTGCTGAGAGCAATGGCGCACAGCTGCAGTGCTGTGCGCTACCTTGTTGAAGACAGGACGTCTTCTGCCGCCGATTTTCCGGACCTCTTCTGCCTTCTGGCTCTGTAAGGGGGCCGGCGGCGCGGCTCTGGGACCCATCCATGGCTGGGCCTGTGATCGTCCCTCTGGAGCTAATGTCCAGTAGCCAAGAAGCCCAATCCACTCTGCACGCAGGTGAGTTGGCTTCTTCTCCCCTTAGTCCCTCGATGCAGTGAGCCTGTTGCCAGCAGGTCTCACTGAAAATAAAAAACCTAAACTAAAACTTTCACTAAGAAGCTCAGGAGAGCCCATAGTGTGCACCCTTCTCGTTCGGGCACAGAGATCTAACTGAGGCTTGGAGGAGGGTCATAGGGGGAGGAGCCAGTGCACACCAGATAGTCCTAAAGCTTTCTTTAGATGTGCCCAGTCTCCTGCGGAGCCGCTATTCCCCATGGTCCTTACGGAGTCCCCAGCATCCACTTAGGACGTTAGAGAAATCTGGGCTCCGGGTACCGCTCCAGAACTCTGGGCATCGGGTACCGCTCCAGAACTCTGGGCATCGGGTACCGCTCCAGAACTCTGGGCATCGGGTACCGCTCCAGAACTCTGGGCATCGGGTACCGCTCCAGAACTCTGGGCATCGGGTACCGCTCCAGAACTCTGGGCATCGGGCACCGCTCCAGGACCCTGGGCATCGGGCACCGCTCCAGGACCCTGGGCATCGGGCACCACTCCAGGACCCTGGGCATCGGGCACCACTCCAGGACCCTGGGCATCGGGCACCACTCCAGGACCCTGGGCATCGGGCACCACTCCAGGGGCTTGCAACTCTGCTTCAACAGGAAAATCAAGAGAGGAGAGAAACATTCTCCTTTGGTTCCTGAATCTATAATGGGGCTCCCTAGCCCAAGGACCCCAATTATAAGACAGAGTGCTTTTTAGTGTGGGTTGTGTGACAAGTACCTTCGCCACAGTAGAGACAGGAGTAGGTCTTGTATCCTGACTAAACTTGGCCAGAGGGCAGGACTTGTTGCCACACTTTGGCTTGCGCAACTCACAGGTCTGCAAATAGTGGCCTGAACCCCCACAATATAGGCATAAATCTAAGTTTCTGCTACGCAGACGCTCCTCTTCTGAGAGCCTGGGCCGCAGAAAACTTTCAAACTTTTTCTCTCTAATTGAACCAGAGGATTCTCTTGTCACCATATTGTGAGCAAGAGTCTCTTTAGAGGTAGATGAACTCTCCATAACTTCTGGCAAGATAAGCAAAATCTTAGTCAGAAGGTTTTGCAGTTGCTTTAAGAATTGTTGCAAAACTTCCAGTCGCTCAGGTCTCAAAGCACTGAAAGCAGAGTTCAGGGCTGAGAGAGACGCCTGCAGGGTTTGCATAGTTGGCATAGGAGGATTTTAAATTAGACAAGACAAGACTAGATCTTTAAGCTCCGGACTGGATTCTGCACTCAGAATTCAGTCCTGTCTAGAATTCAAACACCGGACTGGATTCTGCACACTGAGTTCTAGACACTGGACTGGGCCAAAAAAAGAAAAAGTTTTATTTCTTTTTTGTGGTAGGGCTGGTGATAATGTTAGGTTCCTGGTGCTCAGAACAAGGGAGATGTTGCGTAGTGAGTCCTGAGCACCAGAACGTGACGCTGAAATAAGGTGTGGTGTGGAAATGGGAAGGAAATAGCCCCTAGCACCCTACCTCCGTTGTCTTACCCGTGTTATCAATTCACGCCTGAACGACCATGGTTTCTTGGGCCCATGGAAGCCGCGTTTGAAGGGCGGATTAGGTCTGCCCAACTCCGATGCCCCCTCAGGTCTTAAAGAGAGACAAGGCGTGAACTGAGACAGGGTAATAACAAGGGGACCTTTAACTGAAACAACCACGCTAGGGGCTATAAACTACCTAAAAACTAAACGTATGTGCGGCACGCCGCCAAAGGAAAAGAACAACAAAGGAAATGCTGTCCACACGCCGACACAATACTTTTGTGTACCAACGGTGACAGCATAAGCAGAACCCTCTGCAAAACACCAGGAACTAAATATAACAAAAGAACACTGCGGCCTAAGCCGACGGACGCGGCAAAGCCGCTACTCACGGAACCGGTACAAATGCTGGCAAACAGACAGGAACCCCCAATGTAGCCGACACAGACTCTCAGAACCGGAGGACTGGCAGAATCCCAATACGACAGACCGGTGGACACCAAGAAGCAAGATACTCGACCAGGCAAAGACTAAGCCACAGGACTTCTGGACAGGAATGCTTCACGGCAGGACACAGAATCAGACACAGGAACTGACACAGGAATCGACACAGGAACCGACACAGGAAGCAGCTAGAAAGACACTGCTAGACAGGAGCTCAGGAACTGGCAGGGACTTGCTCAGAACTCAAGAACTCTGGAACCCTGGAAATATCACCAGCGTCTGTGAATTGCACTGAGCTAGAATATAACAGAGAGTCTTAATTAATTATGTCGTGCAGCTGACCTGCTGCACAACTGAGAGGTGCAATCAACAGACAGGTGAGGCTGAACACATGGGAACAAGCTGCAATTACACAGACTCACCACCGGTAGCAAACAAGAGTATTCTAAAACCAGAGCAACGGGAAATCCTGGCCTGCAAGACAACAATAAACATAAAATAGGAATGAACCACTACCTGTGGTTCATAACAGTACCCTCTCTTTAAGGGTGAGCTCCGAACACCCCATGACACCCACGGGAAACATAAACAGAAGTGTAACATAAAATACATAACCAAAATGCAAAACAGGAATGAGCCACAGCCGTGGCTCATAACAAGAATGTGGTAAAACTAACTTAGTAACCTTCTGACGCTTGAACTTATCTGGTTTCTTAGAGGGAGCCGGAGGTTCTTCGTTGTCATCAATTTGAAGAATCAGCCTTATAATCTCTAAGAGGTCAGGAACATCCACTTGGGTCAGGGATTCCCCATCAGAAGCATCTGCATCAGTGTTTGAGGGATCAGTATATGCGCCATCTTCATCAGAAGAAGTGTCTGTAACATGTGTGGATTGTGAGGACATAATGGCCCGCTTAGATGACCCCTTGGTCTTAGGCGGGCGAGGGTTAGGTTTATGCTTGGCCAAATACTGATTTAATTGCTGTAACTGAGAGGACAGCGTATATGCCCATAGTGGATTAACAGCAGGGACAACATGTGGCTGTAAGGGCACAGGAGGTCCCATAGGGGGCGCAAGTCTAGTTACCAGCATAGTCAGTAAATTAGAAAATGTAGCCCACAGCGGTTCAGTAGTTGCCCCCGTTGTAGTAGACTGATTGAGGGGTACAAAGCCCCCAGCATCTGAACCCTCAGCTGCAATATTTTCCTCAGAGACATCCATGGCATGAACACTGCAGAACGCAGGGTCAGCCACAGAACCCTCACCCTGATGAGCTGACATTATAAGAAAGCTTTACCTTAGGGTGGGACAGTACAATATAAGCAGACAAAGTACCTAACAAAAATCCCCCCGGATAGTGTGACTACAGGCAGAGCACACACAGAGGATTTAAGAGGTATATGGTGACTGTAATACACAGAGAAAATACCAAAAGAGTATATCCTGTGATAACCACTATATTATATGAAAACCCTGACGCACAGAGCCCCCCTCAGGGTACAGAATATAGGGATAGAAGTAGATGTGAGATACACGGAATGGAAATCACACAGCAGCTAATGGCACACACACAGTCACATATACAATGCAGAAATGATCACAAATAACAATAAAACTACACTGGACTAGCAATACTGTAGTACCTGCACTACACGAATAAAGCTAATCAGGCATATAGATATAACAATGCACAGTAAAGACTGGATGTATATCACAGGGTACTTGTACTAAATATCCCTGACAAAGTGCACTTGTTCTTAACTAACACTGTCTAAAGACATGTAGAATACTTACGGTAAGTGTCCTGTAAATGCACAGCACTGATGATGCAGGCGGCTTTACAGGGGAGGCATCACCCAGCAGTCCCAGATCAGCGCAGCTGTGTGTAATGGCGCCCAAACGCTGACAGGGAGTGAGGGAGAGAGAGAGATGCAGCTCCAGGGCGGAAACATTAGCAGTAAATGGCACCCTGGAGCTGCCCTATAGAAACGGATTATTACTAAAATCCGACCTGTGCCCTTGTCCTGGTGGTCTAGTGGGGTCCCTGCACGGCCACAGTGTCCACGCCAGCGCACGCGGTCTGCCTCAAAGAGGCCGCGCTGGATCGCGGTTTGCAGCCGATTCCACCTGGGGAACCCTCTTACCTCCTCCTTGCAGCGGCCATGCGATCCCGGAGAGCAGTGGTGGTGTGTGTGTGCCCTAAGTAAGAACCGGAGCCCTCCGCTGTAGTTACGCGGCAACCAGGGTGCGGCTCTGAAGTCTTCTTTCTTCAATTGAAAGCTCTTTTTAGGGATGCCCAGCGTAGCTCTCCCTGTTGTCAGCCTGCACTGCAGGCACCAACTTAAAAAAACTGAGCTCCTGTGCACGGAGACGGGGTTATAGAGGAGGCGGCGCTGTGCATCTTGGGAACAGTCAAAGCTTTTAGCCTGTTGGTGCCTCGGATCAAGATCCAACTCTACACCACAATGTTATCCCTGTGGAACCCCAGTGTACCCCGCTGCAGAAAAAATAAATAACCTCAAATGAACGGAGAACGGAGAAAACATTTAGGTGCTGTAAGGGCGGAAGTTCTCTCCTGCCCTTTCGTTATGTCACTTCCCGGTCCTGATTACGAAGTGAACATAGACACAACCCTAACAGCATGTGGGGAATACGACAACTTTGTTGGAAGGCTGGGAGAGTCCCCCTCTCCTGGATGATCTGGGAGGGTAGGCAAATAAAAGTGCAGCGTGCGATCGGGTCGGAATGACCCCCTATATTCTCTACCACATGTACACAGACACACGCTAGAGACAATTTTTTGTCAGCAGCCAATTAACCTGTATATTTTTGGAGTGTAGGAGGAAACTGGAGCACCCGGAGGAAACCCACGCAAATATGGTGAGTATATACAAACTCCACACAGATAGGGCCATAGTGGGAATCAAACCCATGACCTCAGTGCTGTGAGGCAGTACCGCTAACCATTACACCATCAGCACTGCCCAGTTTGAGGTTACCAAAAGGTAAAAAAGGAAGACTAAATGGGCCAAGTGGTTATTATCTACAATCAAATTCTATTTTTCTATGTTTCTATGGGAATTAAACCTAAGACCTCAGTGCTGTGAGGCAATAACGCCAACCATTACACCATACACTCCACTTAATAGTCGTCACTACAAACAGGGAAATGAGCAAACACACTATTGCCTAAAGCAGACACTAGAGCAGAGATTTTCAACGTTTTACAACTCGCGGCACACTGAACAAGATTTATATATTGCCAAGGCACGCTGAAATATAATGGTGCTGCATGGTGCAGTTGCGTGTCCTAGGATGTCATGATGCAGCTTCTCCATAGGTAACGCCTGAGCCACATCTGAGAAAGCCAGAAGAGCCCAACACTGCCCGGGCCCAAAATTAGAACTGGCTCTGCAACCACTAAACCCACCAGTATTGATCGTTCCAGGGCCTCAGTAGCGGCAAAACACTGACGGGCCTGGCTGTGCGTCTATGGCGGCACACCTGGAGACTGCTCAGGGCACACTAGTGTGCCACGGCACAGTGGCTGAAAAACACTGCACTAGAGGGTACAATTTGCCAGAGGTGTCTAGTAATGGATATTTCATAGCTTGGCCATACTCTGCTTTTGTCTTTTCCATAGTTAAATAATCTCAGATTTTGAATGCGATCTAATTGCAAATAAGTATCATTTAAACATGGTGCCAGATCAAAAGAAAAATCGCAGCTGTAGGTATTTTAAAATGATGGCTTATTCCATTTTAAAACGGCGTTAAATCATGAACTCTGATCCTTAAATGACAAAATCTACTTATAAGATTAATGGAGCGCTTCCGTCTCCTAGGGAAATGGATTTCGAAGCGATTATTTCAGGAGACTTTTCATATTTTCTTTACCAGAGATTTAAATATAATAACCATTAACATTTTCATTGCAGAATAATTCACATTCATCAGCAGACTGCTCGTCTATGGCTCAGAATTTAACCCAGAAGCCATCCAGTTTTAAGGGTGTGGATCAATAGGTCTACAGTAAACAGATAGTCAATAAGTTGACACCATATGGTCGACATGCAAAACCTTGTGTCAGCCTTTTTGTGCCGACCATTTTAATGTCGATTTTTTAAACCTGTAGATCTTTTAGTAACATTTAAAAATACATAAGTAAGACAGCAACAGGTTTAGGTAAATCTGTAATTATGGGGGATCTATCTATCTATCTATCTCCTATATAATAGCCCAGATCTGTGACTCTGTGCCTGTTTGTCTAACGCTGGGCGTGGCTAGGAGCTCTCATTGGGTTAGTGGCAGGTCTATCACACCCAGTCCACAGCTGATTGGGTGAGAAACGCCCTCCCACACAGGTTACATCCAATGGGAGGCTCTGCCCTTTGGCTGCTGTGTGCTCCCAGACAGGGCCGGTTCTACACCTTGTGGCGCCCAGCGGCAAAACAGTTAGTGGGCGCAAAAAAAATAGGGGCGTGGCTTTATAAGGGAGGGGCGTGGCCACAGTTATGCTCCCAGTAGCTGTGCCCCCAGATTTGCCCCAAGTAGTTGTGCCCCCCAGTTGATTTGCCCCCAGTAGATATGCCCCCTGTAGCTGTGCCCCCAGTAGATATGCCCCCTGTAGCTATGCACCCTGTAGATATGCCCCCTGTAGATATGCACCCTGTAGATATGCACCCTGTAGCTGTGCCCCCAGTAGATATGCCCCCTGCAGCTATGCACCCTGCAGCTATGCCCCCTGTAGCTGTGCCCCCAGTAGATATGCCCCCTGCAGCTATGCACCCTGTAGATATGCCCCCTGTAGCTGTGCCCCCTGTAGATTTGCCCTAGTAGTTGTGTCCCCTATAGCTATGCCCCCAGTAGTTGTGCCCCGTTGCTGTGCCCCCAGTAGTTGTGCCCCCTGTTGCTTTGCCCTAGTAGTTGTGCCCCCTGTCGCTGTGCCCCTGTTGCTTTGCCCCCAGTAGTTGTGCCCCCTGTTGCTTTGCCCCCAGTAGTTGTGCCCCGTTTCTTTGCCCCCAGTAATTGTGCCCCCTCTTTCTTTGCCCCCTGTTGCTTTTCCCCCTGTCGCCGCTTACAAACACACACAAAAATAAAAATAAAATACTTACCACTGCCCCGCTCCTGCTTCCTGACCGCTCCTGCTGCTGCTCCGTCTGGCCGATGGCTCCTCTCTATGGGAGAGACGTCATGACGTCTCTCCCATAGCAGCGCCGCACAGACACTAGAGGTCAATACTGACCTCTAGTGTCTGTCCCTGGAGCCGGCTGCAGCGGACGCCCACACAGTCCACGGCGTCTGCTGCAGCCGTGGAGCGGAGTGCGGGTAGGCGGTGGTGCCTGCGGCCGCATCCCCAGGCTGCAGTTCCCCGGGCGAAGGCACTGCTTGCCCGCACCAATAACCGCTCCTGTTCCCAAAGCAGGATTAACAATGGGGCTGATGGAGCTGCAGCTCCAGGTCCACACCCCAAAATAGGCCCACTGCATCTGCAGCAACATACCCTCCAACAATTTACACATAAAAATCGCTACAAATTCGAAAAGGGGGCGTGGCCACGGGTAAAATGCGTGGCCATGCCCCTTTTCCTATACTTTCAATGAAAGTTTGGAGAGCCAAAAATCGGTACAGACCATAAAAAAAAGGTCCTGTACCTGCCAAAAAGGTACAGCTGGAGGGTATGCCACTGCATCTGCAGCAAGTCTCTGTGTAATACCCTGGAACTGCAAGGGCCTGCAAGCACAAATTAACTGTGGCACTACGGGTGCCAGCATGACTGTGTAATAAAAGTAAAAGGTTCGTTAGAGCTGCATACAACTGAGCCAGCAGCCTACAGCTTGCAGCACAGAAGGGGTTAACAGCCCAACTCACAGTAAGACAGATCAGTCTGCAAAAAGCAAAGGCATGAATCACCTATTTGCAGCACAGGGTGGGAAATCTCAGGGCGGGAAATCCCAGATGGAATGTCTCCCTGGGAGTAAAAGGTTATAAAAGGCTGTCATGCAGCAGCCAGCAGCATGGTCTTTGCAGCCTGGTGTCTGCAGCCCAGAAGCAGGAAGTGTTAGCAGGAGAAGCACGTGTTAGCTAGCAGAAGCGTGGTGGATTAGCCAGAAAGATGTAGCCTTAGTGAGGACTCCTCACATAAACATGTGGGGAGAGCAGCCAGACCCAGCCAAACGCAGCAAGGCACCTGACAGAGGTAGACACCGCAGTGTGAGAGCAGCAGTACTCAGAATCCAGTGAAAGGGTGATGCCAGGAGAAGTGTGTGCTACAGGTGTGAGTCTCGAGAGAGGATGTATCTGGGTGAGTGGTCGGAAGCCTCGCGGCATGATTAGAAGCCCCCCATGGACAAGAGTTCTCGCTATGACAGAGAGAGAGACGGTAACCTGGTATGTGTAGCACTACTGGTCACAGAATGCCCTGGTCCGTAATGCTGTTCGCCATATTCATGCCGCTGCGATTAAGTGATACGCTGGAGGAGGTGCCCTGATGTATAATTGAATGTAACCATTAAGCTTTGTGCTGGAGGAGTGTTAAGAAGTTATCCCTGCTATATCCCTGCTTTGATGTTAAATAAAACCGTTATTCTGTTTATGAGATGGCCTGGCGCCCAATTCTTTATGCGCTGCACCGACACTTGTAGTCCACTCCCACAATGCAACTGTAATTAAACACCTGATTATTCAGGGGACCCTCTGGTATCTGTGCCTGAACCCATGACTAGCCGGTGCAGAGTAAGTGTGATGCACTATATACAGTGACTGCAGTTTTTTCCATACCTAGTACCAGTGGGGTTTTACATCTGCGCTGTAGATATTGGAAAAAAATTCCTTTTATTGTAGCGGCCTGTGTCCTGCTGCCAGTCCGCCTGCCCCCTCCAGCATCAACAATCCCCACCCCCTAGCAGCGGCGCAGGTGGAACAAAAGCTGCTGCGGCCACCGGCATAGATGTGTATGAAAGCGGCGCAACGGAAGGCTTTCAGAGCCCTCCCTGCACCACATACTCTGAGCCCCAGAGCCTGCTCTGCGTGTGATGTCACAGAAGTGCCTCCCCACCACAGCCACGCCCGGATCTCCAGAGGACCTGACTCCGCAACACAGCACCTGGGCTGCCAGCCTGGAAGCCCCGAGATGGCTAATGTAACGCATAGAGTGGGTGATATCACGGAGGGCAATGTCTGGGCGCTGATTCAATGTAAAAGGTGACTGTGCAGTGCAGTGCAGTGCAGTGGGTGTGCAGTGACACTGACACTGCACAGCACTCCCACCTTTTACATTGATTCAGCGAGTCAGTCAGTTCTGCCAGCCAGTCACTATTGTTAGCGCTGGTGTCCCACCGTGCCGCATTACAGGGAAGTACACGCACTAAATAAACTACAGCTCCCAGCATCTCTTAGCGCCGAAGCATTCCGGCGCTAAGGGCTGCTGGGAGCTGTAGTTTATTGAGTGCATCTTCTTCCCTGTAATGCAGTGCGTTGGGACACCGGCGCTAACAATAGTGACTGGCTGCTGTGCGAGTCTCCGGGAGAGCCACTGCCAAAGGGAGGACAGCAGCTTAGCTGCTTCCAGGAGCAGAAGCAGGAGAAGCATTACCCGCCCCTCCTCCACTCACAGTACCTCCGGGCCCCATCTGCGGCACCCCCACACCTGCACTCCAGCACCCGCCGTGCTCCGGACCCCCTCCCCCACTCGCAGCACCCCCGCACCTACCCCTCCCCCACCCACTGCACCCGCCCCTCCCCAACCCGCGGCATCCCCACAACCGCTCCTCCCCCACCCGCGGTGGCTTCGGACCCCCACCCGCAGCACCCATTCCTTCTTAGTGGGTGCCTACGTCGCAAATGCAAGCTACTGTCCAAATGTCAAGTTCCTAGTCCTTATGGTTCAGGAGATTTTGTGATGAGTCACTGGTATTTGCCTTTTATATATACAGTATAGAGAAATAAATACATATAGAAATAATTAAATAAATAAATATATATATATATATATATATATATATATATATGATGCATATACAGATGGTTCTACGGTTATCTTGACTAGTTTTCTGCGCCTAGTCACAACATGACTTATTAGCATAAACCCTTCATCTATTGTTCTCAACTGCAATACAATACAGAGAACAATACAGCAGGGGATTAAGGGAGTCATTCCGAGTTGATCGCTAGATGAAAATGTTCACTGCGCAGCGATGATGCCAAAAAATGGCACTTCTGCGCATGCGGCGCAATGCGCACGCGCAACGTACTTTCACAACGGCCGATGTAGTTTCAAACAAGGTCTAGCGAAGCTTTTCAGTCGCACTGCTGGCCGCAGAGTGATTGACATGAAGTGGGCGTTTCTGGGTGTCAACTCACCGTTTTCAGGGAGTGTTCGAAAAAAACGCAGGCGTGCCAGGAAAAACGCAGGTGTGCCAGGAAAAACGCAGGCGTGACTGGGCGAACGCAGGGCGTGTTTGTGACGTCAAAACAGGACCTGAACAGTCTGAAATCATCGCAAGCGCTGAGTAGGTCTGAAGCTACTCTGAAACTGCACAAAATTATTTTGTAGCCGCTGTGCGATCCTTTCGTTCGCACTTCTGCTAAGCTAAAATACACTCCCACTGGGAGGCGGCATAGCGTTTGCACGGCTGCTAAAAACAGCTAGCGAGCGATCAACTCGGAATGGCCCCCTAAGTCATTACAGCAGGGGATTTAGGGGGTCATTCCGAGTTGTTCGCTCGTTGCCAATTTTCGCTATACTGCGATTAGTCGCTTACTGCGCATGCGCAAGGTTCGCAGAGCACATGCGCTTAGTTATTTTACACAAAACAAAAAACTGCAACAAACGAGCGCCTAATCATCAAAATAAAAAGTGAAAACCAATACGTGTTTCATAGAATTAAATAATCACAATTTTATGTTCCTGATAGTCTGCGCTTGCCGGAATACTATGTGTAGTATTGTGGTGATAGCATAGAAAAAGAACAAACGGCTGCGCTGAATATCAGGAACGAAACATAATGTACAGAGAGCCAACGTAAAAAATAACAATGTTTATTAATAAAACATATAAAAAGATTATTTATCAAATAACCGGTGAATAATATATATAAATATATATAAGAACAATCACTAGACGTGAACTAGTGGTATATTGTAATAACTCAGCTTATTGGGGTGAAAAGTTCCGTGATTCACTTGTTAAATAGTTGATAAATACCAGGTGTGTTGGTAGGATCCTAATGAATTAAAAGTCCCTCAGTTGAAATTGATATTCAATACCTTTCCAAAATGGGCTGGTAAGAGCCGAGCGTCCTCGGCTTCAATGTCCTGCAATGCCCATATACGCTGTGCAGCGGAAAGGAATGGACCGTCTCTCTCACAACCCGGTCGTGGCGGCGTGTGCGCTGAAGCCGCTGATGTCGGATGCTGTAGACGGAGGGTGCAGCGGGGACCAAGGAACACCTGGAAGATTTCACCTGAGCTGAGTGTGGATAGGGGCGGGTCCTGACGCGTTTCGTCACGTTCACGTGACTTTCTCAAAGGTAGATACCTGCCTCCTAGGTCATCCGGTATTTAAAGGCTGAGTTGATTAGTGTGGACAGGTGAATGTCATCAGCAATGTTAAAAGCAATAAAAATGCATAAAACGAAGGCTCTCATGTACTAACACATAACATTATATATAGTTGGCAGAAATGACTAGAGAAAGATACATTTATAATAGACTTATTGGTGTCAGAGAAAGGTGTAAATTTAATGTGGTTATACTTTATATTGTAGTAAATAGTAAGCCATTGCAGATCATGGTTTCAGTTCAGGTGTCATGACAGGTGTATTGATTCACCACAAATTAGATCACCTAATAGCTTCACCTATAATGAGTAGCAGACATTTATCACAAGGTTCACTGGACAAATGTTATTATCCGTGTATATACTAGTGGTGCCGTTTTAGGTTAAGAGAAGTTTAATCAAAGGGAAAAAAAGTATATCTATTTATATAAATCACCTCTGCATAAAAAATAGGACCAAGAGGGAAAACTTTTTAAATGTTAGTATAGACATGATTCGAACTCTAGGATTCAAAACTAATGCTGGTCTGTCCTCTAACCTGATGCACCACTGAGTCTGATGATTAAATAGAGGACAGACTGAGAGATAAACACAGTAATTAGCTTGTTTCAATATATTGTAACAAGGGTAAGAGTAGTCTAACAAATGGATATCTCATATAGAAGGACATATTCCTAATTCTATAGATGAATCTGATTAGTGATTAGAACATCCTTTGTATGCAACATCGTTATTAGATATAGTAAAAATATCTTCTTTGTTATGTTATGATAAAACTAAAAAATAAAAGATAAATATAAACAAAAGAAAAAGGAAAAAATATATAAACAAAAAATAGGAAAAAAAGAAGAACAGTCCTACATATGATGATGATAATGTATTGCAGATGGACTTCCTTCATCAACCTCTAGATATTTCAGGGAATCATCACCAGACAGATGATACCAAAGTGTGTATTCATAATACAGATGTTTTATTTCATGTAAATATGCACTATAGGGTTGGGAAAGGGGGGAGGGGGGGGGGGGGAGATAGTTTCTATACTTGGAATTATTGGACAATCTGCACAGATGTTACTCAGATGTAATATAAGGAGAGTCGGAATAGAAATGAATTTTCATGAAAGATCAAATTCTATACTTTCATTGAGCCCTTCCGGTGTAAGTGTTCTTAATTTATGTATCCAATAATTTTCCCTAAGACATAGTTTTCTATATATAACTCCCCCCCGTATTGTGGGTTTGATGATCTCTATACCCACTAGTTGGATGTCATCCGGATCTTTATGATGCTTTTCTAAAAAATGTCTGGAGACACTATGGAATATTAGGCCCTTTTGGATGTTACGTCTATGCTCAAGAAACCTCGTCCTGAGTTTACGAGTTGTTCTACCTACATACATTAAATTACATTTACAAACCAATATATAAATCACAAAGGAACTATTGCAATTGATATGAGAACATATCTCAAATTCAGATGAATCTGAGGCACCAAAGCTTTTTGTATTATTCTGAATATATGAACATGTCTGCTACTCATTATAGGTGAAGCTATTAGGTGATCTAATTTGTGGTGAATCAATACACCTGTCATGACACCTGAACTGAAACCATGATCTGCAATGGCTTACTATTTACTACAATATAAAGTATAACCACATTAAATTTACACCTTTCTCTGACACCAATAAGTCTATTATAAATGTATCTTTCTCTAGTCATTTCTGCCAACTATATATAATGTTATGTGTTAGTACATGAGAGCCTTCGTTTTATGCATTTTTATTGCTTTTAACATTGCTGATGACATTCACCTGTCCACACTAATCAACTCAGCCTTTAAATACCGGATGACCTAGGAGGCAGGTATCTACCTTTGAGAAAGTCACGTGAACGTGACGAAACGCGTCAGGACCCGCCCCTATCCACACTCAGCTCAGGTGAAATCTTCCAGGTGTTCCTTGGTCCCCGCTGCACCCTCCGTCTACAGCATCCGACATCAGTGGCTTCAGCGCACACGCCGCCACGACCGGGTTGTGAGAGAGACGGTCCATTCCTTTCCGCTGCACAGCGTATATGGGCATTGCAGGACATTGAAGCCGAGGACGCTCGGCTCTTACCAGCCCATTTTGGAAAGGTATTGAATATCAATTTCAACTGAGGGACTTTTAATTCATTAGGATCCTACCAACACACCTGGTATTTATCAACTATTTAACAAGTGAATCACGGAACTTTTCACCCCAATAAGCTGAGTTATTACAATATACCACTAGTTCACGTCTAGTGATTGTTCTTATATATATTTATATATATTATTCACTGGTTATTTGATAAATAATCTTTTTATATGTTTTATTAATAAACATTGTTATTTTTTACGTTGGCTCTCTGTACATTATGTTTCGTTCCTGATATTCAGCGCAGCCGTTTGTTCTTTTTTTATTTTACACAAAAGTTAGGTATTTTACTCACGGCATAACAAAGCTTTTTCATCGCTGTGCTGATCGTAGTGTGATTGACAGGAAGTGGGTGTTTCTGGGCGGAAACTGGCCGTTTTATGGGAGGGTGCGGAAAAACGCAGGCGTTCGAGTTGCAAAACGCAGGAGTGGCTGGAGAAACGGGGGAGTGGTTGGGCAAACGCTGGGTGTGTTTGTGACGTCAAACCAGGAACGAAAAAAGGACTGAGCTGGTCGCAATGGCTGAGTAAGTCTGGAGCTACTCAGAAACTGCTAAGAAATTTCTATTCGCAATTCTGCTAATCTTTCGTTCGCACTTCTGCTAAGCTAAGATACACTCCCAGATGGCGGCGGCTTAGCGTGTGCAATGCTACTAAAAGCAGCTAGCGAGCGAACAACTCGGAATCACCCCCTAAGTCCGACTGGCCAGTCTCAGTTAATCCTATTAAAGGTCAAGATAAATGTGGACCTATCTGTATATTGTGGCGATGCGGAGTAATTAGCTGCGGTGGAGGGGTGTATTGGTGCAGTGTCTAGGTGCTTAATCAGGGTCCACATACAACTTCTCCGGTGAATAAGGATGCAATGTTTAGGTTTAACTTTTCACTACACATTGCATTCTTATTTCAGGTTTTTTTTCATATTTTTAACAGAATACACTAATACTTACCTGTTCCCTGATGCGATGCAGTATTCGGTTGATCTACGATCCCGGCTTCTACAGTCTTCTCTCTTCATATCACGGCTGGGATTTTTCTGCGCATATGCAGTGTGTTTCCTGCTTCCTGGTGTCTTCTGTGCATGCGCCGGGGAAACGAGCACTGCAGCGCGGCGGCGGGACACAGGGTAAAACGGGGGAGCGGAGAGTGGGGAGTGAGCCGGGTGCAGGGTGGGGACAAAGGACAGTCAGAAGCGGTGGTAGGGTGCAGACCAGAATGGCAGTGTGGTGGAGGGAGAGAGCCAGCAGCAGGCTGCTAGAGTGGGGTGGGGGCGGTAAGAAGGAGGTGACCTGGCATATAGATATGTCGGGTCACATTACAGAAGCAGCGGACAGTCAGGAGACCCGGCATATGCACAATTGCATATGCCCTGGGCTCGTCCGATTGACCGACAGCAGAGAAGGGGTGGAGGCGGGGAGACAGCAATCTCCGCTGCCCTTCTCCGTTCTGCTGCCCGCCTACGCCATCCTGAAATGGCGATTACAAAGTCATGGGCGAAGTGGAAAGCATAGCTTTCCGTGCCTACATGAATTGCAGTAACCATTCAGTAGAACGGTGTTGCGATTCATCTGCCAGGACTGGTATGCAGTAAGAGGAAACAGCTGCTAGACGGCACTACCTCACTGCTTGGCCCCTCTCTATATGGGCAGCTAGTCTGCACTCTGCAACAAAGTCTCTGGTATAAAGACTCCCAGTCTGGCCTGCTTCTTGGTAGTCCACCTTGTCACATGCTGGTTTAGACTGGCTTCCTGACCCTCAATAGCCTACAAGCTCACTGAGCTCTGGCTGGACTCTCTGCAAAGTGCAGCCCCTTTTCTTCTCTGTGTGGGCAGATCACTGAAGCCACACACAATATCACCTGTTTCTCTTACGTCCTAGAGGATGCTGGGGTCCACATTAGTACCATGGGGGTATAGATGGGTCCATACCCCCATGGTACTAATGTAGACCCCAGCATCCTCTACAGACTACGAGAAAAGGATTTATCGGTAGGTAATTAAAATCCTATTTTCCCTGCACAATCCCTGCTAATACTGCCACAATATATACACATTGCAATGCCATTCCAGCTTTTGGGTCAAGGCCCCTATCCTTTTAAGGCTGTTAGTGTGCCTTGAGGACCACGGTTGGGAAACACTATTCTAAGGGAAGAGGGGGTGGGTCTTTTGATGACCGCAATAACTGAGGGGATACAGCTGTAAAGGTGAGAGTTCTTGTAGTTAATTAGTTTGGGTGCTCCTTGTAGCACATTACAGCTGCAAGTTATCAGTATTCACTGAGCAGGCTCTTGAGAAAGGTGTGTTATGCACACTGAAACGGCTGTCGGGCTGGGGCTCATTGTTATGCTGCATTGAATTTGGACTGCTTGAACTGCCTCTGATAAGTACAGCAAATACAACCTATGAATAACAATGTAGTAACTTGTGCTTAAAATACAGGCCCTCATTCCGAGTTGATCGCTCGCAAGGCGAATGTAGCAGAGTTACACACGCTAAGCCGCCGCCTACTGGGAGTGAATCTTAGCTTCTTAAATGTGCGACCGATGTATGCGCAATATTGCGATTACAAACGAGTTAGCAGTTTTTGAGTAGCTTCAGACTTACTCTGCCTGTGCGATCAGTTCAGTGCTTTTCGGTCCTGGCTGACGTCATAAACACACCCAGCGTTCGCCCAGGCACTCCCACCGTTTCCCCGGCCACTCCTGCGTTTTCTCCGGAAACGGTAGCGTTTCCAGCCACACGCCCCTAAAACGCCGTGCATCCGCCCAGTAACACCCATTTCCTGTCAATCACAATGCGAACGTCGGAGCGATGAAAAAGCCGTGAGTAAACTTACTTTCTTCATAGTAAAGTTACTTGGCGCAGTCGCAGTGCGAACATTGCGCATGCGCACTAAGAGAATTCTCACTGCGATGCGATGAAAATCTCCGAGCGAACAACTCGGAATGAGGGCCCCAGTTTCTAGAGTCCAACCCAAGGGTCACCCACCCTAAAAGCTAGAACTAAAAAGGAACAGGAAGGCCAAACAGCACTGTGCCTAGCTTGAAAGAAGTCTGTGTGAGGTTTCCTCCCACTGGAGAGGAAGGTCCAATCAGCTTCTCATAATTCCACTGTGTGCTATATGGAGAAAAGAAGGAAACAGAAGATAGTGTAATCTTAGTCAGATATGGGCCTCCTAAAAGTATCGCACTCACCTACTAGAGGTGGGATATGAACACTGAAAGATTTCTTTTAACCAAAAAGTTTGTCTTCAGTAGTTCTTAATGTTTTTGTTTTTTTTACATGTATATGCTTTCTTCATTGTGGGTTGGGGATGCACAGCATAATGCGAGATGGGGGAATGGGAGCACAGCACCACAACGCCAAGCCCTTTCTATAAGTTCACAACCTTTCAGATGCAAAGGGACCCATTGGGGGGACCAGACAAAATCTTGCCTAGGGTACCAAATTGTTCAGGACAAAACCTTAGAAGGAAAAGCACATGAGGGAAGAGTAGCCTACTCATGAGCATAGGTGTGCGCAGGGGGGGTGCCTGGTGCGCACAGGCACCCCCTAATATCTGGCACCCCGATCTCACATGCCTGATGCAGCGATCGCCGAGCAGGCTGATTACTGTCCCCTCTGCGCTGCACCCTGTCAGGACTGCATTACTGACCGGACGCCTGGATTAATCAAGGGTGCCACTGACACCGGCTTTCAAATTCCCAGCTCCACCTCCATGTACAAAAACAGTGTTATGTGACATGATTACGTCATGCTGCTCGCACGCCCACCCGTCACAGCCACCACACGCCCACCTCTCTCCTTCTATGCTATGCCAACGCCAGCCACTGATGAGGAGCAGCATGCAGCCAGCGTTCCTCTTAGGAAGACAAATTCAATACTGGCAGACGACCGGCAGCAGCATTGACACGTCACTCGTTTTTCCAGCAGCAGCAGTACTAGTCTGCGACTGTCAGTGAGTGACTGACTTGTAAGTAAGCTGCTGCAGCTTGCAGGGGAAAGAGAGGGGGAGCCAGACCAGGCTGAGGAGGAGCAGTGTAATTGCAGGGAGTGCCATCAGGGGTGTTTGTTTGGTGCACACCACAACATCTGACAATGTATCTGCTTTATTAGGATTGGTACAAAGGTGGAAATTTTATATGTGTTGACCATCAATAGATGGTGCTAGACACGCCCTAAAGGCGGTGCTAGACACTCCCCTCCGACGGTGCACCCCCTAATAAAATGTGCTGCGCACACCAGTGCTCATGAGAGCTTACAGTCTAAAGAGGAGGGGCAGACAGACAGGGGCTTGAAAAGAGGGAGGAGACAGTGAGCAAATTGGGTTCTGAAAGGGAAGGAGGCCAGAGAAGGGCTTGTAAGAGAGGGGAGACAGATTTTAGAGAGGAAGATGAGTAGCTTTGAAGACAGATTGGAGCGGAGAGAGGAAGGAGACAGGTGGCCAGATAAGGGTTACAATACACCAATCTGGAGGTGACCAGTGAGTAGTGAGGGTCTTAGTTGCCTCCAGTATGAGAAAGGGTCTGATCGTGAAGATATCTCTGAGAAAGAAATGGCAGGGCTGTGAAAGGTACTGAATGTATAATTTGAAGGAGGGAGGAACCAAGGATAACTCCAAGACAGCGCACATGCAGGCTAGAGGAGATAGTGGTGCAGTCAACAGTGGAGTAACTTGACATTCTGGTAATCTGTGCCAGAAAGGGTATCTCCCCCCCTCATGATTTAAATTGGGGCATTGGCGAGTACCAAAAAAAGGGTGTGATCTCATGAAGGAAGGGCATAGTATGATGTTGTAATTGCAACCTTGTGACCCCGCCTCCTGCTACACGATACAGCGGTTACCGACATTGTAGAATTGGGGTCAGGGCCATGATGATCAAGCTGCCTGCTTCGCCCACCTCGCTCAAAAAGTGACTGGCACCAGGTGGCCACAAGGTAGGTTTGGGAGACTTGCTCACTTTTCAGGGAGTCCAAGAGCATGGCCGCAACTAGGGGGGCCTAAGGGGGCATGCGCCCCGGGTGCAGAATCTGAGAGGGTGCAGAGATGGGTACTCTGCCTCCCCTCCTTCCTCTCAGCTCTAAGGGCTACCTTCTGCCGGGTCCAAGAACCCTAGCTGCAGGTTCCCGCTCTAGAATGCTAATGAATAAGGCAGGGGCAGTGACCATGGACTCTCCAGCTGCCCCCTTTCATTTCCCAAGTGCTGGTCCATGGCCACTCACACACTGCTGTGCCTGTGTAAGTGATGTCTGCCCCCAGGCCTGTTCTCCAGCACCTCCCCCTTCCCACACGCAGCTCCACCTAAGGGGCTACCTGCTGCTGGTCCCAAAACCTTTGCTGCAGGTCCCCGCTCCCCAGTACCACCAATGTGGACTCCTGGGAACCAAACCCCCCCCCCCCCAGCAACAAGAACAGGTATGAATGAGGCGGGGGTGGCCGTTAACACACTCCAGTGCCTGTGTAAATTATGTCTGCCCCCAGCCCTGTTCCTCAGGGCCTCCCCCTACCTGCACGGCAGTTCCACCAGAGGAGGACAGGGCGAGAGGAAGCAACAGCAGCTGATAATTAGTCTGGCCACTGAGGTGAGGTCTCTATACGTCAGTACAGCTGCTGCCTCCCAAAGTGTGGTCCTAGGTCCCAACTTGCATGCAGGGCTTTGTAGTACTACAGCAGTTGGCCAGTTGGAATCCAGGGTAGCAGCCTGAGTTTAAGGTGCATGGCCAGCGTCCTGAGGAGGTGTGGACAGCCACCACAGAGGGATTGAGGCAGCCATTAGAGGGGACATGCAAAGAACCTTTATAGTGTACTTACTGTTCTACCCGGGAGTTTCTGATTGTGACGGTTGTAAATATAAATGAGTGCTAAAAATTTGGTAACTCTATAGAGATGGAAATTTGAGACGTCTTAATGTAAGTAAATATTATTCCATGGCTCTTGCCATTACCCGAGGAGCACCCGTAGCAGATACGGTAAAAAGTGACAGGACCTTTTTTATAGTTTATTAAATTAAAATCCAAATTTTTATGTGATTGACCGTTTTGGCGTTATCGTTCACGCAATGCAAGCCACTCATCGGTAATGACGTCATTTATGTCAACCACCTTTTCATCCCCTTAGGGGACGTTTATTAAAATTCTAATTATGTTGTTTTCCTGTTTCCCACCTGAAGAATACCTATGTTACATATCATCTCCCTAACATATCGGGAAGTGAGAGAATGAGTGATGAGTCAGTCAGTGAGTGAGGGCTTTCCCATTTATGTACAGTATATAGATGGGACAAAGGTATGTCAGGACGGGATGTAGTTGCTTTTTACTGGTGGTGGGGATCCGGCAGTCAGGATACCGATGATCGAATCTGGACCGCTTACAATGCTGGCACCGGAATAACGACAAACAGGGGCTATTCCCACTCATGGGTGTCCACAACGTCCCTAGAGTGGAAATAAAACCTGTGGCGAGCATTCTGGCGGCGCCCCCCCCCCCCCCCCCCCCCTTCCCCGATAGGGCATCCAGGAGTATATAGCAGAGGGACAGCTGGAGATATGAGAAGAGAGGAGGAAAGGGCAGGGGAGGAGGGGTAAATCTGAGTGTCATCAGCATAGAGATGATATTGGAGGTGACCGGATGAGCTAAATGACCCTATGTTTTTTTGTGGGAACTACCCTAGGATGCCTTTGATGAATTTGGGGTGAGGGAAGCGTTGTCTGTATTGACTTATGTATTTTTAATGTCCAGTGATTATCCCATTTTATTCCAAACCTCATTCATTTCGATGAGGTTCCTACATCTGTCACACCCTGGATAATCCATTAAAATGAACGGGCTATTGGAATAGGTGGAAAACGTCCAGCGAATATAAGTCATAAGCATACCGCATGTAGGACCCTTTTCAGAGATGGACGTAGATCGCAGCATACGCGGCAAGATCTGCTTCCATCTCCTCACATGCTGGGGGCAGCCCAGCACAGGGCAAGGTCGGCCAACCTGTGTGATGCCACCTCACAATGTAATTGCGGATGCATCAAACTAAGGTTGACCCTTGGCAGCGCTGTCAGGAGATGTGCCACCATTTTTTTAATCAGATCGCCTGCGTGTGACATCTCACAGCCAGCCTGTAAATGCTCCTGCCACGCCCCCGTTCAGCTCGCCATGCCCCCGCAATACCACTTTGCCGCCCTGCGAATGCTCGTCACTGTCAATCCCAGAAGGATGTGTACGATCGGGCAGGCGTGATGCGGCCACTGCGTGTGCGCAGGTTTAACGATGTAAGCAAACTGCGCTGCGGACCGCATTAGCGGCCAAGTCTGCGTAAGGCCCGTAATCCACATATCAAAAGGATTTGTAAATGCATAATGTGTATCATACTTTTCACATGTCATTTGTAATGTGAGTGAATGAGCCTAAATAAGCAGCTTTTACATTATAAACTTATGTTTTACTTTTTTTCCATTAAAATTTGGACGAGTCTATGATGCTCACAATATTAGTGACACAGTTATACTCTGGAGAAGAAGAGTTTGGGTGAATTCCGCAGTGTGATACATCCTGAAAGTGTCTCTTTCATCAGCTGACTTCCACACTGCTGGCTGCAGGAGATTAGCATGGGCGAGACTCTCGCTTACTACTTTTCTCCGTTAGTTATCTCTTGTTAATATTTCAGCAGAACACTTTCTCCCGTAACAGATGAGCACTTCCAGAGAAGGCACCCAGACAGCTCCACATTTATTGGAAGCAAAACTTCAGTGTGGAAGTGAATATATTTCACAAGGTAAGTACTGTAATAAAGTCATGTAGGAATTTACTGCCTAGATATAGAGTGATGAATTGAATAGGATTTAGGTATAATGTATGGTTGGAAGTAGGTATGTAGTGACTGGTTGGAGGTAGATACTGCATATAGTGTATGGTTTGGAGGTAGGTATATAGTGTGTGGTAGATGTATAGTGAATAGTTTGGAGGTAGGTGTATATAGTGAATCTTGGAAGTAGGTATATAGTGAATAGTTTGGAGGTAGGTGTAGTGAATAGTGTTGAGGTAGGTACAGCATATAATGTATGGTTTGGAGGTAGGCGTATATAGTGAATGATTTGGAGGTAGGTATACAGTGTGTGGTTTGGAGGTAGATGTGTATAGTGAATAGTTTGGAGGTATGTGTATATAGTGAATAGTTGGAGGTATATATAGTGAATAATTTGAAGGTATATAGTGAATAGTTTGGAGGTAGGTATATAGTAAAAGGTTGGAGGTAGGTACATAGTAAAAGGTTGGAGGTAGGTACATAGTAAAAGGTTGGAGGTAGGTACATAGTGAGTGGTTGGAGGTAGGTATATAGTGAATGGGTAAAGGTAGGTATATAGTGAATGGTTGGAGGTACTGTAGGTATATAGTGAATGTTGGAGATAGGTATATAGTGAATGGTTGGAGGTAGGTATATAGTGAATGGTTGGAGGTAGGTGTATAGTGAATGGTTGGAGGTAGGTGTATAGTGAATGGGTAGAGGTAGGTGTATAGTGAATGATTTGGAGAAATTAATGGTTTTCTAGATTGTTAGGTGAACTGGTAAGGTGTAGGTAGATACCCATTGGCTCTCCAGCAACTGAAGAACTATAAGTCAGGGCCATTACTAGGTGTGTGCAGAAGGTGCATTGCCCACAGCGCACTTGCCCTGTGGGTGCATCTTCTACATACATCCCGAGTGGCCGCATATTCCTCCCTCTGACGGACGGCCTCCCGCTACCCTGTGCCCGGCGCCGCAGCCCCAAGCTCTGACCAACTGGAGCCTCTGACGCTGATCACTATGTATAGTCAGCGGCAGCGCAGGACAGTAAATCCCTGTGTGCTGCTGTGCTCCCGCGACTTGCCTCTTCTGTGTCTGTGAAGTCTACAGAGGAGTCAGTTCTGTACAGGAGCCGGCAACAGCGCAGGAAGAACGTAAACATCACGTAAGAGCTTACAAAGACACTACATTACACTATATTACACTACACTACAGGTAAAACTCAGAAAATTAGAATATCGTGCAAAAGTTAATTTATTTCAGTAATTCAAATTAAAAGGTGAAACTAATATATTATATAGACTCATTGCATGCAAAGTGAGATATTTCAAGCCTTTATTTGTTATAATTTTGATGATTGTGGCGTACAGTTTAAGAAAACCCCAAATCCAAAATCTCAGAAAATTAGAATATTACATAAAATCAATAAAACAAAGATTTTAAATACAGAAATGTCGGCCCTCTGAGAAGTATAATCATGCATATGTACTCAGTACTTGGTTTGGGCCCCTTTTGCATGAATTACTGCCTCAATGCGGCGTGACATGGATTCTATCAGCCTGTGGCACTGCTGAGGTGTTATGGAAGACCAGGATGCTTCAATAGCGGCCTTCAGCTCTTCTGCATTGTTCTGTGTCATGTCTCTCATCTTTCTCTTGGCAATGCCCCATAGATTCTCTATGGGGTTCTGGTCAGGCAAGTTTGCTGGCCAATCCAGCACAGTAATCCCACTGTCATTGAACCAGGTTTTGGTACTTTTGGCAGTGTGGGCAGGTGCCAAGTCGTGCTGGAAAATGAAGTCAGCATCTCCATAAAGCTTATCTGCTGAAGAAAGCATGAAGTGCTCTAAAATATCCTGGTAGATGGCTGCGATGACTCTGGACTTAATAAAGCACAGTGGACCAACACCAGCAGATGACATGGCTCCCCAAATCAAGACAGACTGTGGAAACTTCACACTGGACTTCAAGCATCTTGGATTGTGTGCCTCTTCATTCTTCCTCCATAGCCAGTGTGAAGTTTCCACAGTCTGTGTTGATTTGGGGAGCCATGTCATCTGCTGGTGTTGGTCCACTGTGCTTTATTAAGTCCAGAGTCATCGCAGCCATCTACCAGGATATTTTAGAGCACTTCATGCTTTCTTCAGCAGACAAGCTTTATGGAGATGCTGACTTAATTTTCCAGCAGGACTTGGCATCTGCCCACACTGCCAAAAGTACCAAAACCTGGTTCAATGACTGTGGGATTACTGTGCTGGATTGGCCAGCAAACTCGTCTGACCTGAACCCCATAGAGAATCTATGGGGCATTGCCAAGAGAAAGATGAGAGACATGAGACCGAACAATGCAGAAGAGCTGAAGGCCGCTATTGAAGCATCCTGGTTTTCCATAACACCTCAGCAGTGCCACAGGCTGATAGAATCTATGCCACGCCGCATTGAGGCAGTAATAAATGCAAAAGGGACCCAAACTGAGTAATATCTCCTATATAATAGCCCTATTCTGTGACCTTGTGATTCATTTGCTAACGCTGGGCGGAGTTACAGCACTGGGCGGAGTTAGTCAAATGAGTCACAGAGATCTGGCCAAATCTACAGGAGACTAGGAGCAGAAGCAGATAGCATGGGCATTGGGCATGGCACAGGCAGGGGTGCAGACCTCCCAGCTTTCTGCAGGAGCTTTATCCAGGCAGAAGGAGGGAAACACACTCGGCGAAAAGGGGGCGTGGCTTCACGGGAGGGCCCCGTTTTCGTCAGTGAGGGAGCATGCCCAGCGCTCTGTGAGCTGCTGGCATGCTCCCAGGGGCTGATTATGAGTCCGGGGGGCCCAGGGCACTTGTGACAGGGGAGCCCTATCTCATTGCTGTGCCTGCTGTGGGTTGGGGGCGTGGCCTAATCGCGGCCCGCACGGCCACGCCCCCTTATGCAAATTTCAATTTTTATTTTTTTTGATGGGATTTTGGCCCCTCAGCTAGGGCTAAATCCAGAGGAGGTGGTCACTCCCCCCTACACACCCGCACAGGGAGAAGAAAGCAGGGAGGCTGCTGCCTCCCTGCAACACCACAGACCTGCCAATATGCAGCAGCGTGTGCTGACTGTAGCACAAATGCTGCCGCTGTTGCTGGCAGGACAGGGGGGGGCTTCTGGGCTGGAACAGAGCTACTCCAGCCGGGGGGCCCCCTAAAACTGTGGGGCCAACGGTACGTATCCCCTGCCCCCCCCCCCACCTTGATCCGGCTCTGCTGCTGGAACCCCCCCATTAATCCGTACCCCCTGATGCCCCCTCTCCCTCTGTCTCCACTTTTCACCGCTGCTCTGCTAAGCAGAACAGCGAGTACAGGAGCTTTCCAACTGACCCCCCCGTTACCGCGGGACACTGCGACCCACGGGTGGGACAGCGGGACAGACCCCAAAAAATGGGACTGTCCCGCGAAAATCGGGACATTTGGGAGGTATGGGGGTGTGTGAGGGGTATGTCATACAGACAGACGGGCACCGGCTCACTGTGTGCTTGACCCCCCACATCGGCATACTCAGCATGGTCTCTTTGGTGCGGAGGAGCGTCACTTTCTGGCACACTCCACGCTTCTTAGCTGCAGTTTAGTGGGGCACCTGCCGCTGTGCAGGTTCCGTACTGCCTCTGTTATCTCCAGCCCCAGCAACCCCACCGCTAGCTGCAGCACTGCCACCCGCAGTGAGGTGCACCCAGCTCCTTCACACACTTTAGCTGGCGGGTAGCGCTGCAGAAATCCGAGCTGCTTGCAGGCTCTGACCCACTCTTCCCTCCAGCCGCAGCGTCTCCTGGGAGCTAACCAGTCACTCCAAGTCTTCCCTTACCACAGTGCCCGGAAGCCGTGAGGTCCGCGCCACGTGCATGCTATGACCCCCTCCTCCCTCCAGCCGCAGCATCTCCTGTGGGCTCATTTCCAGTCTCACCTTACCACAGTGCCCGGCAGCTGCGCGAGGTCTGCGGTGTGTATTATATGGAGTATTACCTGCATTCCTTTGTTAGTGGTTAAATATTGCACAATGAAAGGGCGTGCGATGGTGAAGGAGGCGCAGCCCCTTGCGACGGCGTGAACAGCACCTGCAGGGCACGATGTACAGAATGTAGCGGGTGCGGAGGGGACTGCGGATGGTGTCTGTAGATGCTGCGGGTGGAGGGGAGGCAGAAGTGGGGGTGGGGCCCGGATGGGGAAGGTTCGGGAGGTGCTGCGCGTGGGGGAGGGGCAGAGGAGTGGGGGATGCAGTAAGTATATATGCATGATCATACTTTTCAGAGGGTCGACATTTCGGTATTTAAAAAAAAATTATTTCGTGACTTTATGTAATATTCTAATTTTCTGAGATTTTGGATTTGGGGGTTTCTTCAGCTGTAAATCACAATCATCAAAATTATAACAAATAAAGGCTTGAAATATCTCCATGTAATGAGTCTATATAATATATTACTTTCACCTTTTAAGTTGAATTACTGAAATAAATTAACTTTTGCACGATATTCTAATTTTCTGAGTTTCACCTGCACACTATGGCCCTCATTCCGAGTTGATCGGTCGCAATGCGAATGTAGCAGAGTTACACACGCTAAGCCGCCGCCTACTGGGAGTGTATCTTAGCTTCTTAAAAGTGCGACCGAAGTAATCGCAATATTGCGATCACAAACCTCGTAGCAGTTTTGGAGTAGCTTCAGACTTACTCTGCCTGTGCGATCAGTTCAGTGCTTGTCGTTCCTGGTTGACGTCACAAACACACCCAGCGTTCGCCCAGGCACTCCCACCGTTTCTCCGGCCACTCCTGCGTTTTTTCCGGAAACGGTAGCGTTTTCAGCCACACGCCCCTGAAACGCCGTGTTTCCGCCCAGTAACACCCATTTCCTGTCAATCACATTACGATCGCCGGAGCGATGAAAAAGCCGTGAGTAAAATTACTTTCTACATAGCAAAGTTACTTGGCGCAGTCGCAGTGCGAACATTGCGCATGCGTACTAAGCGGATTTTCATTGCGATGCGATGAAAAATACCGAGCGAACGACTCGGAATGAGGGCCTATATTACACTACACTATACTACAACACACTACACTACACTATATTACACTACACTACACTACACTATATTACACTACACTACAGTAAACTCAGGGGCGTTTTAAGAGAGGAGGAGGCCCGTGTGCAGCCTTCTGCTTCAGGGGCCCCCTCCTCTCTGAATGATGCACAGGATTTAACACTTACCTCTCCGGAGTCCCCCGGCGGTGCCATCCTTCTCTGCAGCACTCCAGAAAAATGGCCGCTGTGCCATTCTTACGGAGTTTTCAGCAGGCGCAATAGAGTTTGTTCCCCCTAGTGTTTAAACTCTGTTGCACTGCTGAAAAGGGATGGCTTCGACGGGGGACTTCAGTGAGGTAAGTATTAAGCAAATGGGTGCAGTGTGTGCGGGGTGGGCCCCCCTGGACCTGGGGGCCCATGTGCCTCGCACACAATGCACCCATTATAGAAACGCCAATGAGTACACTACACTATACCCTAAGGGAAGGGGGGGGATGTAAGATGCTCTGCCTGCCGTAATGTGTAAAAAGGAGCTCTGCCTGCCGTAATGTGTAAAAGGGGACTCTGCCTGCCGTAATGTGTAAAAGGGGACTCTGCCTGCTGTACTGTGTAAAAGGGGACTCTACCTGCAGTAATGTGTAAAAGGGCACTCTGTCTGCCGTACTGTGTAAAAGGGGACTATGCCTGACGTAATGTGTAAAAGGGGACTCTGCCTTCCATTCTGTGTAAAAAGGGACTCTGCCTGCCATAATGTGCAAAAAGGGGCTCTGCCTGCCGTAATGTGTAAAAGGGAGAATCTACCTGCCATAATGTTTAAAAGGCGACTCTACCTGCCGTAATGTGTAAAAGGGGACTCTACCTACCATAATGTGTAAAATGGGGCTCTGCCTGCCGTAATGTGTGTAAGTGGCGCTACTGTGTGGCATAATTTGAATAATGGAAACTACTGTGCAGCATAATATGAATTGGTATTTTTTGTGGCCACGCTTCTTCCCCGTGAAGCCACACCCCTATATATTTGGCATGTGCCTACGGCATGCATCGGCCCTGTTTTAAATATGATGGGGGGGGGGTGCCAATGCTGTTTCTTGCACAAGCGCTAAAATGTCTAGTTACGGCACTGCTATAAATCTCAGTATTCCCTGTCTGGTAGATGTCCAGGCCTGTGGTAAGGAATACATATTTTCTGCTGCCAGTTTTCATTGGACTAAAAATATGATGTACTAGCTGGAGTACTCGGCGTTGCCCGGGATTTTAAGAATGTCTGTTTACAAAAATAAAGTTAAATATTAAACACACAGTATAAATAACATTGTAGATAGCCGAGTACCCGTGCTTCGCTACGGGATAAGGATGGTAAATTAGAATGATAGTTGTTTGTTAATTTACGTTGATTGGAGATCTAGTATATAGGCATATCTTGCTTCCCTGATGCACTTTGTGTAGTGGCCGGGACCCTTTTTGGTCCCCCAAGGGACCCTGCTCTTCCCACTATACAACTCTCAGTCTGTGGCTTCCTGCTGCCTCCATTCCCCTCCTCACTTCATGTCAGTGCCCCTGTGAAATTATCGATTTTTTCACAGTTTATTATATAGCGCAGCACATTATGTATAGCCTGATATACTCTGTGCTGCTGGGGGACCATGCTACTTCCACTATACAACTCTCAGTCTGTGGCTTCCTGCTGCCTCCATTCCCCTCCTCACATCATGTCACTGGCCCTGTCACATGCAGCCCTGTCCTCACTGACATATCATGCATGTCCTGATATAGTCTGTGCTACTGGCCCACCCCTAGGGGTGATAGTGGTGTGTTACCCTCACAGTGTTTGTTCCCAGAGTGTAAGTCATATGTGTAGCAAGTTTGGTGTAAATTGCTCCAGGCATTAAAGAGTTATGCTGTCTGCTGAAAAACTCTGTGCTGCTGCTTCACCCCTAGGGGTGCTAGGGGGTGTCTTACCACGGGTGGTCTTCAGTATGCCGGCGGTCGGGCTCCCGGCGACCAGCATACCGGTGCCGGGAGCCCGACAGCCGGCATACCGACACTTATTCTCCCTCGTGGGGGTCCACGACCCCCCTGGAGGGAGAACGCGCCACCGTGCCCGTAGCGTGGCGAGCGCAGCGAGCCCGCAAGGGGCTCATTTGCGCTCGCCGGCCTCCCGGCGCCGGTATGCTGGTCGCCGGGAGGCCGGCCACCGGCAGATCGTAGTGAACCCCTTACCACCACAGTGTTTGTTCCCAGCCTGTAAGTTATATGTGTACCAAGTTTGTTGTAAATAGGTCCAGGCATTCTGGAGTTATGCTGTCTTCTGAAATACTCTGTGCTGCTGTCCCTCCCCTAGGGGTGCTAGATGTGTTACCCCTACAGTGTTTGTTCCAAGAGTGTAAGTCATATGTGCAGCAAGTTTGGTGTAAATTGCTCCAGGCATTTCAGAGTTATGCTGTCTGCTGAAAAACTATGTGCTGCTGCCTCACCCCTAGGGGGGCTAGGGGTGTCTTGCCCCCACAGTGTTTTTTCCTAGCCTGTAAGTCATATGTGTACCAAGTTTGTTGTAAATAGGTCCAGGCATTCGGGAGTTATGCTGTCTCCTGAAATACTCTGTGCTGCTGTCCCACCCCTAGGGGTGCTCGGGGTGTCTGACCCCCATGATGTTTGTTCCCAGCTTGTAAGGCATATGTGTACCAAGCTTGTTGTAAATTGGTGCTGGCATTCGGTAGTTATGCTGTCTCCTGAAATAATATGTGCTGCTGTCCCACCCCTGGGGGTGCTAGGGATGTCTAACCCCCACAGTGTTTGTTCCCAGCTTGTAAGTCAGATGTGTACCAAGTTTGGTGTAAATTGCTCCAGGCCTTCCACAGTTATGCTGTCTGCTGACATACTCTGTGCTGCTGTCCCACCCCTGGGGGTGCTAGGGGTGTCTAACCCCCACAGTGTTTGTTTCCAGAGTGTAAGGCATATGTGTACCAAGTTTGTTGTAAATTGCTGCAGGCATTCCAGAGTTATGCTGTCTGCTGACATACTCTGTGCTGCTGTCCCACCCCTGGGGGTGCTAGGGGTGTCTAACCCCCACAGTGTTTGTTTCCAGAGTGTAAGGCATATGTGTACCAAGTTTGTTGTAAATTGCTGCAGGCATTCCAGAGTTATGATGTCTGCTGACATACTCTGTGCTGCTGTCCCACCCCTAGGGGTGCTAGGGGTGACTGACCCCCACAGTGTTTGTTCCCAGATTGTAAGGCATATGTGTACCAATTTCTGAGTACATTGCTCCAGCAATTCCGGAGTTATGCTGTCTCCTGATATACTCTGTGCTGCTGCCCCCCCCCCCTTCCAAGGGTGCTAGGGATTTCTAATTGTTTTAGTTGCATCCGCCATGTTTTAATACACTTGTATATCAAATTTCACGATCTTCGCTTGTAAACTGGGGATGTGTGTAGAAATACAGACAGAAGGACAAATTTTCACTTTTATATAGTAGATGTCACAGTTATCCCATCCCTGGGACTGACCCACGCACTGTGGTCATCACCCTGTAATGTGAATTCTAACAGCAGTGTATCACAAATGGCCCAGGGCACACGTATAGTTTCACTAAAGGCAGAGCCTCTTCTAAGAAACGTAGGTGCCGTTATATAACTACAGCTACGCGCTGATCAAAGACTTACAGCAGCTCCCACACTCCGGGTAAGCGCGCAGATACTAATTTTATGCATTTCTGAAATGATGTCACTGATTCCTTCCTGTTTATTAAAAAAAAGGACCCAACACAAAAAGCGCTGACCAAAGGTAATACGGGTTGAACCCTCCATATCCAAGGTTCCGAAATGCGGAATATCCCAAAATAAGACATTTTTTGAGAGTGACTGAGATACTAAAATCTTTGCTTACTTATAGCTCACTGTGAACAAACTTTGTTTCATTCACAAAATTATGAAACATATTGTATAAAATAACCTTCCGGCTACGTATATTATGGGGGTCATTCCGAGTTGATCGCTCGCTAGCAGTTTTTAGCAGCCGTGCAAACGCATTGTCGCCGCCCACCGGGGAGTGTATTTTCGCTTTGCAGAAGTGCGAACGCCTGTGCAGCAGAGCGCCTGCAAAAACATTTTGTGCAAAACAATAACAGCCCTGTAGTTACTCTTCGTGTGCGTTGATTCTAACGTTGGAGGGTTGGCTTTTGACGTCACACACCCGCCCAGCGTCCGCCCAGCCACGCCTGCGTTTTCCCCGGAACGTTTTTCCAAACACTCCCTGAAAACGGTCAGTTGACACCCAGAAACGACCCCTTCCTGTCAATCTTCTTGCGTTGTGCCGTTCGACTTAAAGCTTCGCTAGAACCTGTGTAAAACCACAAAGGTCTTTGTACCCATACGTCGCACGTGCGCATTGCGGTGCATACGCATGTGCAGAAATGCCGATTTTTAGCCTGATTGCTGCGCTGCGAACAACAGCAGCTAGCGATCAAGTCGGAATGACCCCCTATGTGTATATGAAACATAGATGTATTTTGTGATTAGACTTGAGTCCCATCCTCAGATCTCTCACTATGGTGCAAATATTCCAAACTATTGAAAAGTCCAATATCCTGTATACATGTAAATCCACAAGTATGTTATTCCGTACCAAGCGTTACATTTACTAAAGCTTCTAAAACATACAAATACTGGCGTAGCCATAACAACCAATCACAGTGTGGCATTTCTTTATTGCATTCTATAAAATGTTAGACAGAATCTTTTCGGTTGCTATGGGCAACACACCACTTGTCTGTTTTAGAAACTTTTGTAATTTGACCCCCAAATGCCTGTTGTGATGAATATCTATTCACGTTCGATCTAGTAGGTTTTAGATTTCACCATGAATCAATAGAGGGGGCTTATCAAGAACTACTGTACATGCCTTAGAGGTACTATTAACATGCCTTAGGGGTACTACTCATGTCTTAGGGTTACTATTAACATGTCAGGTATTCTACTCACATGTCTTAGGGGTACAACTCACATGTGTTAGAGGTGGAGTATGTATAGAGGTGGAGTATGTTCGGGATACTGATGTGCCTGGGATTTGAACCAGTTGCCTATGACATTGCAGTCGGACACTCTGTTCATTGAGCTACAGTATCTGCCCTTGCATAGAAAGCTAGAGAATTCCAAGCTGGAGAGTTCTAACTATTTGAAGCTTACCTTGTACTGTAGGGGTGATCAGCATTGCAGCTGCAAATTATACATTTGCGAACTGCCATACTTCACAAAGGGTCAGTGCGCGCCGGAAAAAGGGGTTTGGTCTTGCAAGGAAGGGGCGTGGTCACACAATAGTACCTCCATATTCAAATTATGAAACACAGTAGCACAATCTTATTCATATTACACCGCACGTAGTAGTGCTGCTCATTCACATAATGCCCCCAATAGTACTGCTGCATATACACATAAGGCCAACAGTAGTGCCACGTATACATACTGTATGTTGCCCACAGTAGTAGTGCCACTTATACAAATAATGCTCCCAGTAGTAGTGCCGCTAATACACATAATACCTACAGCTGTAGCACCCCTTATACATAATGCTCACAGTATGCCGTTTATACCAGTGACGTGCGGTGAGGTGAGGCAGAGCCTTTCATGTCATGCTAACATTTGCACCAGAGTTTTGACTATATAAAGTATATGAAAAATACACAGATATGTTAGAAATATCTTCTTTGCATTATTCTTATCATTTTTATAGTCAAAACTCTAAAGTAAAAAGTTTATGGCAGGTGAAGCAGTGCCTCACCTGCCTATCTTTTCCGCACATCTCTGATCAAAACGCAACAAATTTCCAGGAATTTATACTACTGCACCTGTGTATAATGCCCACATGTACCCTTTGGTTCATATATTGCGTGTAAATCTGGCTCCTGAGCCATTTAGCTCACCGCACATCCCTGATTTATACACATAATGCCCCCAGTAGTAGTGCCCCTTATACACATAATGCCCCCAGTAGTAGTGCTGCTTATACATAATGCCCATGGTAATAGTGCCGCTTATACACAGAATGCCCATAGTAGTAGTGCCGCTTATACACAGAATGCCCATAGTAGTAGTGCCGCTTATACACAAAATGCCCATAGTAGTAGTGCCGCTTATACATACTGTATATTGCCCACAGTAGTAGTGCCACTTATACACATAATGCTCCCAGTAGTAGTGCCGCTAATACACATAATACCTACAGCTGTAGCACCCCTTATACATAATGCTCACAGTATGCCGTTTATACCAGTGACGTGCGGTGAGGTGAGGCAGAGCCTTTCATGTCATGCTAACATTTGCACCAGAGTTTTGACTATATAAAGTATATGAAAAATACACAGATATGTTAGAAATATCTTCTTTGCATTATTCTTATCATTTTTATAGTCAAAACTCTGAAGTAAAAAGTTTATGGCAGGTGAAGCAGTGCCTCACCTGCCTATCTTTTCCGCACATCTCTGATCAAAACGCAGCAAATTTCCAGGAATTTATACTACTGCACCTGTGTATAATGCCCACATGTACCCTTTGGTTCATATATTGCGTGTAAATCTGGCTCCTGAGCCATTTAGCTCACCGCACATCCCTGATTTATACACATAATGCCCCCAGTAGTAGTGCCCCTTATACACATAATGCCCCCAGTAGTAGTGCTGCTTATACATAATGCCCATGGTAATAGTGCTGCTTATACACAGAATGCCCATAGTAGTAGTGCCGCTTATACACAGAATGCCCATAGTAGTAGTGCCGCTTATACACAAAATGCCCATAGTAGTAGTGCCGCTTATACATACTGTATATTGCCCACAGTAGTAGTGCCACTTATACAAATAATGCTCCCAGTAGTAGTGCCGCTAATACACATAATACCTACAGCTATAGCACCCCTTATACATAATGCTCACAGTATGCCGTTTAAACTAGTGACGTGCGGAGGGGTGAGGCAGAGCCTTTCATGTCATGCTAACATTTGCACCAGAGTTTTGACTGTATAAAGTATATGAAAAATACAAAGAATATGTTAGAAATATCTTCTTTGCATTATTGTAATCATTTTTATAGACAAAGCTCTGAAGTAAAAAGTCTATGGCAGGTGAAGCAGTGCCTCTTTTCCGCACATCTCTGATTAAAACTCACCAAATTTCCAGGAGTTTATACTACTGCACCTGTGTATAATGCCCACATGTACCCTTTGGTTCATATATTGCGTGTAAATCTGGCTCCTGAGCTATTTAGCTCACCGCACATCCCTGGTTTATACACATAATGCCCCCAGTAGTAGTGCCCCTTATACACATAATGCCCCCAGTAGTAGTGCTGCTTATACATAATGCCCATGATAATAGTGCCGCTTATACACAGAATGCCCATAGTAGTAGTGCCGCTTATACACAGAATGCCCATAGTAGTAGTGCCGCTTATACACAGAATGCCCATAGTAGTAGTGCCGCTTATACACAGAATGCCCATAGTAGTAGTGCCGCTTATAAATACTGTATATTGCCCACAGTAGTAGTGCCACTTAAACAAATAATGCTCCCAGTAGTAGTGCCGCTAATACACATAATACCTACAGCTGTAGCACCCCTTATACATAATGCTCACAGTATGCCGTTTAAACCAGTGACGTGCGGAGGGGTGAGGCAGAGCCTTTCATGTCATGCTAACATTTGCACCAGAGTTTTGACTGTATAAAGTATATGAAAAATACAAAGAATATGTTAGAAATATCTTCTTTGCATTATTGTAATCATTTTTATAGACAAAGCTCTGAAGTAAAAAGTATATGGCAGGTGAAGCAGTGCCTATTTTCCGCACATCTCTGATTAAAACTCACCAAATTTCCAGGAGTTTATACTACTGCACCTGTGTATAATGCCCACATGTACCCTTTGGTTCATATATTGCGTGTAAATCTGGCTCCTGAGCCATTTAGCTCACCGCACATCCCTGGTTTATACACATAATGCCCCCAGTAGTAGTGCCCCTTATACACATAATGCCCCCAGTAGTAGTGCTGCTTATACATAATGCCCATAGTAGTAGTGCCACTTATACACAGAATGCCCATAGCAGTAGTGCTGCTTATACAAATAATTTCCACAGAAGTAGTGCCGCTTATACACATATAGCCCACAGTAGTACCACCGCTTATACACATAATGCCCACAGTAGTAGTGCAGCTTATACATAATGCCCACAGTAGTGCCGCTTATATATTATGCCCCAAATATCATAACTAATGGGCATCATCATGCTGGGTGTGCCAGGGCATGCTGATTAAGGCCCAGATTTATCAAGCCTTGGAGAGTGATAAATTGCACGGTGATAAAGTACCAGTCAATCAGCTCCTAACTGTCATGTTGCAGGCTGTGTTTGAAAAATTACAGCTAGGAGCTGATTGGCTGGTAATTGATCATTGCAATTTATTAATCTCCAAGTCTTGATAAATCTGGGTTTAAGGGTCCAACAACTGTATAGATGTATCAATGCCAAATTGCAAAACTATCAAAATATATCTTAATAAGGTTCCACTGTAATCAGATCCGATTTCTGCAGTATGCAGCAGCTGCTTCTCCACAGTCTCTGCAAACTCACATTCACGCAAACTTAATATTCTTTGCACCAGTTTGTGAGACGTTTACAAACAGAGCTCCAAATAACAATAAATTGTTATCCAGCTCATATGCAGTACTATGGGGGTCATTCCGAGTTGTTCGCTCGCAAGCTGCTTTTAGCAGCTTTGCACACGCTAAGCCGCCGCCTACTGGGAGTGAATCTTAGCTTATCAAACTTGCGAACGAAAGATTCGCAAAATTGCGAAAAGACTTCTCTGTGCAGTTTCTGAGTAACTCGAGACTTACTCGGCATCTGCGATCAGTTCAGTGCTTGTCGCTCCTGGTTTGACGTCACAAACACACCCAGCGTTCACCCAGACACTCCCCCGTTTCTCCAGCCACTCCCACGTTTTTCCCAGAAACGGTAGCGTTTTTTCACACACACCCATAGAACGGCCAGTTTCCGCCCAGAAACACCCACTTCCTGTCAATCACATTACGATCACCAGAACGAGGAAAAAACCTTGTAATGCCGTGAGTAAAATTCCTAACTGCATAGCAAATTTACTTGGCGCAGTCGCACTGCGGACATTGTGCATGCGCACTAAGCGGAAAATCGCTGCGATGCGAAGAAATTTACAGAGCGAACAACTCGGAATGACCCCCTATATTTTTACATATTACTGAGTACTAATATACTGAGAGAAACAAAGTATCTGCTTATAAAGTACATGATCCATCCATCTCTTTTCACAATGAAAACAAACTTTGTCGTTGTCCGTTCTTCTGCTATAATAAGAGCCCATTCTGTTAATCACATGGTGCACATTTCTGGTAATTGTGCTGTAACCTGTGATGAAATATTCAGCGTTACACAACTGCTAGTGTCCTTGGGTAAGAAAGGAAATGCTGATTCATCCTTTATCAGCACTTCACAGTGAGTCAGCACCCCTGGGCCCCTCCAGCACTGGCTGCTGGCAGCTCACAATCCCGGACAAGCGTGTTTCATGTTCCCCTGTTTAAACTTACTGAAATGGACCCATATTGTTCAAACAATAACATTGATGTAGTTATATGGAACTGTGGGGCAGATGTATTAAGCCTAAAGAAGTGATAAAGAGGTGATAAGTGGAAGGTGATAACGCACCAGCCAATCATTAAGGGTTTGAAAAATAACAGGAGCTGATTGGCTGGTGCGTTATCACCTTCCACTTAACACTTCTTTATCACTTCTTCAGGCTTAATACATCTGCTGTATGTCTGTATAATTACACAATATAAGGGGAGATATACCACAATTTTGAGAGAGATAAAGAGGAGAGAGATAAAGTACCAACCAATCAGCTCCCAACTGTTATTTTTCAAACACAGCCTATAATATGGCAGTTAGGAGGCAATTGGTTGGTACTTTATCTCTCTCCACTGTATCTCTCCTCCATATATTTGTATTACAAAATGCTTATTGTGGAAATGAGCTTGGCCTTTCTGAGCGGTCTTTAGGACCCATCAGCGGCATGGCTACTTATTGTGGCATGTGACAGTAAGGTGCCAGATAATAAAATTACTAGTTTAAGCAAAGCTAGATCATCCACGGGCATCCCAGGGCACAGCGTGAAATAAAGGGCCAGATTACCATAACCCATTTGCTTACCTCCCAACATTTCTTAATCCGTGAGCGAGGCAACTGCGCAGAAAAGCCGCGCCCATTTCCGAAAAGGGGACATGTACTATGTGAAAGGGGTGTGGCTTCACTGGAGCCCCACCCCCGTTTTCCAGCACTGAGGGGGCATGCCCAGCACTCTGTGAGCTGCTGGCATGCACTCTCTTCCTCTGTCTCCCGTGAATAGATGCTGTGCGCAAGCGCAAAGCGTCTATTCACTGCCGCTCTGCTGAACCAAGCAGTGAGTGACAGGAGCCTCCCAACTGCCCCCCTCCCCCCCATCCCACCGCGGGTGGGACAGCAGCATACCTCCCAACTGTCCCGCTTTCAGCGGGACAGTCCCGCTATTCGGACCCTGTCCCGCTGTCCCACCCGCGGGCAGCAGTGTCCCGCGGGCGGGGGGGGGCAGTTGGGAGAGCCTTTGATCACCCGCTGCTCTGCAGAGCAGCCGGTGATCCCTGAATACATGCTGTGCGCACGCGCACGGCATGCATTCAGTGCTAGGAGGGCAGCGGGGGCTTCCCAGCTGCTCGGGGAGCACTGACCACGCCCCCAAAAGGCAGGAAAATGCCCCGTTTGTCAAGACCACGCCCACTTGGACGAGGCCACACCCCCTTTTCGGATCGGCGCGCGGCTACGCCGCGCGAGAGTCCCGACTTACTCAAGCCGAAAGTTGGGAGGTATGCAGCAGGACAGTCCCAAAAAATGGGACTGTCCCGTGAAAATCAGGACAGTTGGGAGGTATGCATTTGTATACTGTTTTTTTTGTTTTGTTTTTTGGTAGGAAGGATGTAGTAAGGGGGAGCCCATGTATAAATTGTTCTATACATGAAGGGCATTTATAAAAGGGCTTTTACAAACATAGGGGCATATTTATTAAATAATATTTGCGAGATATTCCCCCATAACGCTGGTTTATGGGGATGCATGCAAATATTAAGTAACGAGAAGAAAGCACAGCAGATATCTCAGATACCAGCCGCTGACCCATATTTCCGACCACAAAAGCAGCCCTCATAGGTATCTATGGGGACTGCTGAATTGTCTGAATAACGAAGCATTCTGGAGCTTGGCCCCGCCCACTAATCTATGCTGATACGCTACTTTTTAATGAAAATTCCCTACCCGACAGCCCACACTGATGCACGCGCAGGCCAAAGTCTGCGCAGTACACGTGCAAACTGCAATCCGGGAAGCAGTATCATAGCATCCGCTACCACTCTCCCATCTCTGTGTCAGGACAGACTCTTACCGGAGCCTGTGTCCCAGCAACAGATTTATACTAAAGTCACTTGAAAAGTTCAATATTCACTTTGTGATTTTAGGCCCTCATTTCGAGTTGATCGCATGTAGCAACTTTTTGCTGCTCATGCGATCAACTTGACGCCGCCTATGGGGGAGTGTATTTCTGCATAGCGGGGCCGCGATAGCTTGTGCAGCCCTGCTATGCTAAAAAAGTTTCCTGCAAAATAAGACAAGGGTCAGACTTACCTACCCTGTGCGGCGAATCCAGCGACGAAGGTCCCGAGATTGACGCCCTCCAAACGCCTGGACACGCCTGCGTTCGGATCTCCACGCCCGGAAAATGGTGAGTACGCCTCCCCGCTGTCGATCTTCTTGCGATCGTGTTAGCGATCACTTTCTTCTTTATTCTGGCTGCTGCCCAATGACACGCGTGCGCAGTGCGGCTGCCGCGCATGCACAGTTCCAACCCGTGCGCACCGCAGCGAAGAACCGCTGCGTGCGAACGGGTCGGAATGACCCCCTTAGTGGGTATCACATCCACACTGCATTTAAAATGTGGGATATGATAAATGAACCCCATAGTCACTCGCACTGTATGGTGCTCAGTAGAGTGCCATAACGACAGGACGTGAATTAAGCATTGATGGCAGAGGATCCGAGCAGGATACTAAAAAATAGCGTTACTTGCGACAAAAAAAACACCTTTTTTTCTAAATATTTGTCATTTTTTTCACATTATTTGCACACCTTTCTATAAAGCAGTAATTATATTCCTCCCTTTGCATTGCATTGTAATGCCTGAGCTCTTTGTACACAAACTGCGCTATTAATGAATGGGCGGCCTGCAGGACTGCAAAGAGGTTTCTTGCGGGCCATTCAATCACGACCACAAGCCATTGTCAGTTCTGTGAGCCACTGCAGACACTGTGCGCCATGTAGTGTAAGTGGGGGCGAGTTTACACCTCCCCAGCAGGCACAGGTACTTTGTTGCCATCCCAAGCTTGGTGCCCCTGTCGGAATGTGATTTGCAAATTTGAACAAATGTGGCTTAATGTTTTCTTTGTACTTTGTAAAATGACACAAATTGAGAAATAGATAGATAGATATGCAATGTGCATGTAACAAGATACATATTTTATGTCGGCAGTTATAATATAGACTGCATGTCGACATGTACTGTATGTCAGAGTATGTTAGCATGTTCAATGTCAACTTGTAATATGTCGACCCTAACCAGGTCCATAACATCAAGGTATATGTCAACATTTTCCATATGTTGACATCTTAGATGTCGACTTTTTAACCATGTCGATATCACTGCATTCAACATTCCGGTGTCGAGATAATGAATGTTGATTTTGTGAATGCAAAGCCATGTAACTAGGGAGGGAAGACAAGACAGGGCTGCTCAGTGCTGAATTATGGCCCTCATTCCGAGTTGTTCGCTCGGTATTTTTCATCGCATCGCAGTGAAAATCCGCTTAGTACGCATGCGCAATGTTCGCACTGCGACTGCGCCAAGTAACTTTACTATGAAGAAAGTATTTTTACTCACGGCTTTTTCTTCGCTCCGGCGATCGTAATGTGATTGACAGGAAATGGGTGTTACTGGGCGGAAACACGGCGTTTCAGGGGCGTGTGGCTGAAAACGCTACCGTTTCCGGAAAAAACGCAGGAGTGGCCGGAGAAACGGTGGGAGTGCCTGGGCGAACGCTGGGTGTGTTTGTGACGTCAACCAGGAACGACAAGCACTGAACTGATCGCACAGGCAGAGTAAGTCTGGAGCTACTCAGAAACTGCTAAGTAGTTAGTAATCGCAATATTGCGAATACATCGGTCGCAATTTTAAGAAGCTAAGATTCAATCCCAGTAGGCGGCGGCTTAGCGTGTGTAACTCTGCTAAATTCGCCTTGCGACCGATCAACTCGGAATGAGGGCCTATATTCCCTGATTTCCCTCATTTACTGGGAGATACAATTTTCCTCTAATCTATATTTCCAGCATTTTGTAACTACAAGTCCTAACTTGCTGACTGTGGCTTGCTGGAACTTATAGTTCCACAGCAGCTTGCTTGTTGCAGCAGCTTTATAGCAGTGCACTATATTGCTGTCACCTGCAGTTGGTTACAAATACTCTATATAACATAAGCACCAATGCTTTATAGAAAATAGAAATGCACTGTTTATGTGACAGACACTTCTTGTGAAATGTGCACTGCGCGCGCAGTCAGTATAACACTGCTGGAGCTGCGTTCGAAACTGAGGAGATTTGTGCCAACCGAGCCCCTGTAGCCGGTGACATCACCCTATGACGTAATTACAGGAGGCCCCCAGACAAGCCAGGAAGCTGGCAGAGTACAAGGAAGAAGAGTCTGGGCTGATATGTATCTGTCTCCCCGGCTGGGGTGAGTCTGCGAGGGGTTTATCCGGGGACTGTCCTGTGCTAGAGAAGCTGCAGTAAGGGCAGTATGGGTCACTCACTTCCGGGTCTGCTGCCAGTAACCCTTGTGTGCCTGGCAGTTGTATTTTCAGCTGTCTTCTTGAAGGGAGTTATTATTGTACATGCAGCACCAGGAGCCTGCCTGCTGGAGGGGTATTATTGTACATGCAGAGCCAGGAGCCTGCTGCTGGAGGGTTATTATTGTACATGCAGAGCCAGGAGCCTGCCTGCTGGAGGGGTATTATTGTACATGCAGAGCCAGGAGCCTGCTGCTGGAGGGTTATTATTGTACATGCAGAGCCAGGAGCCTGCTGCTGGAGGGTTATTATTGTACATGCAGCACCAGGAGCCTGCTGCTGGAGGGTTATTATTGTACATGCAGAGCCAGGAGCCTGCTGCTGGAGGGTTATTATTGTACATGCAGCAGCAGGAGTCTGCTGCTGGAGGGTTATTATTGTACATGCAGCAGCAGGAGTCTGCTGCTGGAGGGTTATTATTGTACATGCAACACCAGGAGTCTGCTGCTGGAGGGTTATTATTGTACATGCAACACCAGGAGTCTGCTGCTGGAGGGTTATTATTGTACATGCAACACCAGGAGTCTGCTGCTGGAGGGTTATTATTGTACATGCAGCAGCAGGAGTCTGCTGCTGGAGGGTTATTATTGTACATGCAGCACCAGGAGTCTGCTGCTGGAGGGTTATTATTGTACATGCAACACCAGGAGTCTGCTGCTGGAGGGTTATTATTGTACATGCAACACCAGGAGTCTGCTGCTGGAGGGTTATTATTGTACATGCAACACCAGGAGTCTGCTGCTGGAGGGTTATTATTGTACATGCAACACCAGGAGTCTGCTGCTGGAGGGTTATTATTGTACATGCAACACCAGGAGTCTGCTGCTGGAGGGTTATTATTGTACATGCAGCAGCAGGAGTCTGCTGCTGGAGGGTTATTATTGTACATGCAGCAGCAGGAGTCTGCTGCTGGAGGGTTATTATTGTACATGCAGCAGCAGGAGTCTGCTGCTGGAGGGTTATTATTGTACATGCAGCAGCAGGAGTCTGCTGCTGGATGGTTATTATTGTACATGCAGCACCAGGAGTCTGCTGCTGGAGGGTTATTATTGTACATGCAGAGCCAGGAGCCTGCTGCTGCAGGGTTATTATTGTACATGCAGAGCCAGGAGTCTGCTGCTGGAGGGTTATTATTGTACATGCAACACCAGGAGTCTGCTGCTGGAGGGTTATTATTGTTAATGCAACACCAGGAGTCTGCTGCTGGAGGGTTATTATTGTACATGCAGCACCAGGAGCCTGCTGCTGGAGGGTTATTATTGTACATGCAGCACCAGGAGCCTGCTGCTGGAGGGTTATTATTGTACATGCAGCAGCAGGAGTCTGCTGCTGGAGGGTATTATTGTACATGCAGTGCCAGGAGCCTGCTGCTGGGGGGGTATTATTGTACATGCAGTGCCAGGAGCCTGCTGCTGGGGGGGTATTATTGTACATGCAGTGCCAGGAGCCTGCTGCTGGGGGGGTATTATTGTACATGCAGTGCCAGGAGCCTGCTGCTGGGGGGTATTATTGTACATGCAGTGCCAGGAGCCTGCTGCTGGGGGGTATTATTGTACATGCAGTGCCAGGAGCCTGCTGTTGGAGGGGTATTATTGTACATGCAGTGCCAGGAGCCTGCTGTTGGAGGGGTATTATTGTACATGCAGTGCCAGGAGCCTGCTGCTGGGGGGGGGTATTATTGTACATGCAGTGCCAGGAGCCTGCTGCTGGGGGGGTATTATTGTACATGCAGTGCCAGGAGCCTGCTGCTGGGGGGGTATTATTGTACATGCAGTGCCAGGAGCCTGCTGCTGGAGGGGTATTATTGTACATGCAGTGCCAGGAGCCTGCTGCTGGAGGGGTATTATTGTACATGCAGTGCCAGGAGCCTGCTGCTGGGGGGGGTATTATTGTACATGCAGTGCCAGGAGAAGGAGCGGGGGGTTGTTATTATGGGATATGCAGCGCCAGGAGCCTGCTGCTGGGGGGTTATTATTGCATATACAGTGCCAGGAGCCTGCTGCTGGGGGGGTATTATTGTACATGCAGTGCCAGGAGAAGGAGGGGAGGGGGGGGTTGTTATTATGGTATATGCAGCGCCAGGAGCCTGCTGCTGGGGGGTTAGTATTGCATATACAGTGCCAGGAGCCGGCAAGTGGTAGATTTATGTGTAGTCTGTTGGTAGGTTACTCTGCTGCACATGTTTCTTGTGTGTCAGTGTGTGATAAATATGCACTTCCTTGGTGTCTGGGTGGGATCACCAGTACAGTATGTGGTATGTTTAGTATTCTTGGTTTAAGTGCCATAAACGTCTCTCCTGGTATATTATTCATGGAACTTGCATACATATATGTGCTGAGTGTTCTATAAATGTGTTTATATAATGCTAGCTTGTATTTCTCTAACGTCCTAAGTGGATGCTGGGGACTCCGTCAGGACCATGGGGAATAGCGGCTCCGCAGGAGACAGGGCACAAAAATAAAGCTTTAGGATTAGGTGGTGTGTACTGGCTCCTCCCCCTATGACCCTCCTCCAAGCCTCAGTTAGGTTTTTGTGCCCGTCCGAGCAGGGTGCAATCTAGGTGGCTCTCCTAAAGAGCTGCTTAGAAAAAGTTTTTAGGTTTTTTATTTTCAGTGAGTCCTGCTGGCAACAGGCTCACTGCATCGAGGGACTTAGGGGAGAGAATTTCAACTCACTTGCGTGCAGGATGGATTGGATTCTTAGGCTACTGGACACCATTAGCTCCAGAGGGAGTCGGAACACAGGTCTCACCCTGGGGTTCGTCCCGGAGCCGCGCCGCCGACCCCCCTTACAGATGCTGAAGATTGAAGGTCCGGAAACAGGCGGCAGAAGGCTCTTCAGTCTTCATGAAGGTAGCGCACAGCACTGCAGCTGTGCGCCATTGTTGTCACACACTTCACACCAAGCGGTCACGGAGGGTGCAGGGCGCTGCTGGGGGCGCCCTGGGCAGCAATATTTAATACCTTTATGGCAAAAGAATACATCACATATAGCCATTGAGGCTATATGTATGTATTTAACCCATGCCAGATATCTAAAACTCCGGGAGAAAAGCCCGCCGAAATAGGGGGCGGGGCTTATTCTCCTCAGCACACAGCGCCATTTTCCTGCTCAGCTCCGCTGTGAGGAAGGCTCCCAGGACTCTCCCCTGCACTGCACTACAGAAACAGGGTAAAACAGAGAGGGGGGGCATTTTTTGGCGATATTTTGATATATTTAAGCTGCTATAAGGAACAACACTTATATAAGGTTGTTCCCATATATATTATAGCGCTTGGGTGTGTGCTGGCAAACTCTCCCTCTGTCTCCCCAAAGGGCTAGTGGGGTCCTGTCTTCGATAAGAGCATTCCCTGTGTGTCTGCTGTGTGTCGGTACGTGTGTGTCGACATGTATGAGGACGATGTTGGTGTGGAGGCAGAGCAATTGCCGATAATGGTGATGTCACCCCCCAGGGAGTCGACACCGGAATGGATGGCTTTGTTTATGGAATTACGTGATAATGTCAGCACATTACAAAAATCAGTTGACGACATGAGACGGCCGGCAAACCAGTTAGTACCTGCCCAGGCGTCTCAGACACCGTCAGGGGCTGTAAAGCGCCCTTTACCTCAGTCGGTCGACACAGACCCAGACACAGACACTGAATCTAGTGTCGACGGTGATGAAACAAACGTATTTTCAAGTAGGGCCACACATTATATGATCACGGCAATGAAGGAGGCTTTGCATATCTCTGATACTGCAAGTACCACAAAAAGGGGTATTATGTGGGGGGTGAAAAAACTACCTGTAGTTTTTCCTGAATCAGAGGAATTAAATGATGTATGTGATGAAGCGTGGGTTAACCCAGATAGAAAACTGCTAATTTCAAAAAAGTTATTAGCATTATACCCTTTCCCGCCAGAGGTTAGGGCGCGCTGGGAAACACCCCCTAGGGTGGATAAGGCGCTCACACGCTTATCAAAACAAGTGGCGTTACCGTCTCCTGATACGGCCGCCCTCAGGGATCCAGCTGATAGGAGACTGGAAACTACCCTAAAAAGTATATACACACATACTGGTGTTATACTGCGACCAGCCATCGCCTCAGCCTGGATGTGCAGTGCTGGGGTCGTCTGGTTGGATTCCCTGACTGAAAATATTGATACCCTGGATAGGGACAGTATTTTATTGACTATAGAGCAATTAAAGGATGCTTTCCTTTATATGCGAGATGCTCAGAGAGATATTTGCACTCTGGCATCGAGAGTAAATGCGATGTCCATATCTGCCAGAAGGAGTTTATGGACGCGACAGTGGTCAGGTGATGCGGATTCCAAACGACATATGGAAGTATTGCCGTATAAAGGGGAGGAATTATTTGGCGTCGGTCTATCGGATCTGGTGGCCACGGCAACTGCCGGAAAATCCACCTTTTTACCTCAGACCCCCTCCCAACAGAAAAAGACACCGTCTTTTCAGCCGCAGTCCTTTCGGTCCTATAAGAACAAGCGGACAAAAGGACAGTCATATCTGCCTCGGGGCAGAGGAAGGGGTAAGAGAGGGCAGCAAGCAGCCCCTGCCCTGGAACAGAAGCCCTCTCAGGGTTCTGCAAAGCCCTCAGCATGACGCTGGGGCCTTACAAGCGGACTCAGGAGCGGTGGGGGGTCGACTCAAGAATTTCAGCGCACAGTGGGCTTGCTCACAGGTGGACCCCTGGATCCTGCAGGTAGTATCTCAGGGTTACAGGTTGGAATTCGAGAAGTCTCCCCCTCGCAGGTTCCTAAAGTCTGCTTTGCCAACGTCTCCCTCAGACAGGGCGACGGTATTGGAAGCCATTCACAAGCTGTTTTCTCAGCAGGTGATAGTCAAGGTACCCCTCCTACAACAGGGAAAGGGGTATTACTCCACGCTATATTGTGGTACCGAAGCCGGACGGCTCGGTAAGACCTATTCTAAATCTGAAATCTTTGAACCTGTACATACAAAAATTCAAGTTCAAGATGGAGTCACTCAGAGCAGTGATAGCGAATCTGGAAGAAGGGGACTTTATGGTGTCCCTGGACATAAAGGATGCTTACCTGCATGTCCCAATTTGCCCTTCACATCAAGGGTACCTCAGGTTCGTGGTGCAAAACTGTCATGATCAGTTTCAGACGCTGCCGTTTGGATTGTCCACGGCACCTCGGGTCTTTACCAAGGTAATGGCCGAAATGATGATTCTTCTGCGAAGAAGAGGCGTATTAATTATCCCTTTCCAAAATCTCAGTTGACCCCGACGACACGTCTGCTGTTCCTGGGAATGATTCTGGACACGGTTCAGAAAAAGGTGTTTCTTCCGGAGGAGAAAGCCAGGGAGTTATCCGAACTTGTCAGGAACCTCCTAAAACCAGGGAAAGTGTCTGTGCATCAATGCACAAGAGTCCTGGGAAAGATGGTGGCTTCTTACGAAGCGATTCCATTCGGCAGATTCCACGCACGAACTTTTCAGTGGGATCTGCTGGACAAATGGTCCGGATCACATCTGCAGATGCATCAGCGGATAACCTTATCGCCACGGACAAGGGTGTCTCTTCTGTGGTGGTTGCAGAGTGCTCATCTGTTAGAGGGCCGCAGATTCGGCATACAGGACTGGGTCCTGGTGACCACGGATGCCAGTCTGAGAGGCTGGGGAGCGGTCACATAGGGAAGAAACTTCCAGGGAGTATGGTCAAGCCTGGAGATGTCTCTTCACATAAATATACTGGAGCTAAGAGCGATTTACAATGCTCTAAGTCTGGCAAAACCCCTGCTTCAGGGTCAGCCGGTGTTGATCCAGTCGGACAACATCACGGCAGTCGCCCACGTAAACAGACAGGGCGGCACAAGAAGCAGGACAGCAATGGCAGAAGCTGCAAGGATTCTTCGCTGGGCGGAAGATCATGTGATAGCACTGTCAGCAGTATTCATTCCGGGAGTGGACAACTGGGAAGCAGACTTCCTCAGCAGACACGATCTACACCCGGGAGAGTGGGGACTTCATCCAGAAGTCTTCCACATGATTGTGAACCGTTGGAAAAAACCAATGGTGGATATGATGGCGTCCCGCCTCAACAAAAAACTGGACAGGTATTGCGCCAGGTCAAGAGACCCTCAGGCAATAGCTGTGGACGCTCTGGTAACACCGTGGGTGTTCCAGTCAGTGTATGTGTTCCCTCCTCTGCCTCTCATACCAAAAGTACTGAGAATTATACGGCAAAAGGGAGTAAGAACGATACTAGTGGCTCCGGATTGGCCAAGAAGAACTTGGTACCCGGAACTTCAAGAGATGCTCACGGAGGATCCGTGGCCTCTAAGACGGGACCTGCTTCAGCAGGGACCGTGTCTATTCCAAGACTTACCGCGGCTGCGTTTGACGGCATGGCGGTTGAACGCCGAATTCTAAGGGAAAAAGGCATTCCGGAAGAGGTCATTCCTACACTGGTTAAAGCCAGGAAGGAGGTGACTGCACAACATTATCACCGCATTTGGAGAAAATATGTTGCGTGGTGTGAGGCCAGGAAGGCCCCCACGGAGGAATTTCAACTGGGTCGATTCCTACATTTCCTGCAAACAGGATTGTCTATGGGCCTCAAATTGGGGTCCATTAAGGTTCAAATTTCGGCCCTGTCGATTTTCTTCCAGAAAGAATTGGCTTCAGTTCCTGAAGTCCAGACTTTTGTAAAAGGAGTACTACATATACAGCCCCCGGTTGTGCCCCCAGTGGCACCGTGGGATCTTAATGTAGTCTTGGATTTTCTCAAATCCCATTGGTTTGAGCAGCTCAAATCGGTGGAGTTGAAGTATCTTACATGGAAAGTAACCATGCTACTGGCCCTGGCTTCAGCCAGGAGAGTATCAGAATTGGCGGCTTTATCATATAAGAGCCCATATCTGATTTTCCATACGGACAGGGCAGAACTGCGGACGCGTCCTCATTTTCTGCCTAAGGTGGTGTCAGCGTTTCACCTGAACCAGCCTATTGTGGTGCCTGCGGCTACTAACGATTTGGAGGATTCCAAGTTGTTGGACGTGGTCCGGGCATTGAAAATATATATTTCAAGAACGGCGGGAGTCAGAAAGTCTGACTCACTGTTTATATTGTATGCACCCAACAAGATGGGTGCTCCTGCTTCTAAGCAGACGATTGCTCGTTGGATTTGTAGCACAATTCAACTTGCACATTCTGTGGCAGGCTTGCCACAACCTAAATCTGTCAAGGCCCATTCCACAAGGAAAGTGGGCTCATCCTGGGCGGCTGCCCGAGGGGTCTCGGCATTACAACTCTGCCGAGTTGCTACTTGGTCAGGGGCAAACACGTTTGCAAAATTCTACAAATTTGATACCCTGGCTGAGGAGGACCTTGAGTTCTCTCATTCGGTGCTGCAGAGTCATCCGCACTCTCCCGCCCGTTTGGGAGCTTTGGTATAATCCCCATGGTCCTGACGGAGTCCCCAGCATCCACTTAGGACGTTAGAGAAAATAAGAATTTACTTACCGATAATTCTATTTCTCGTAGTCCGTAGTGGATGCTGGGCGCCCATCCCAAGTGCGGATTGTCTGCAATACTTGTACATAGTTATTGTTACAAACAAATTCGGGTTGTTATTGTTGTAAGCCGTCTGTTCAGAGGCTCCTACGTTTGTCATACTGTTAACTGGGTTCAGATCACAAGTTATACGGTGTGATTGGTGTGGCTGGTATGAGTCTTACCCGGGATTCAATATCCTTCCTTATTGTGTACGCTCGTCCGGGCACAGTATCCTAACTGAGGCTTGGAGGAGGGTCATAGGGGGAGGAGCCAGTACACACCACCTAATCCTAAAGCTTTATTTTTGTGCCCTGTCTCCTGCGGAGCCGCTATTCCCCATGGTCCTGACGGAGTCCCCAGCATCCACTACGGACTACGAGAAATAGAATTATCGGTAAGTAAATTCTTATTTATAAAGCTTAATTTTTTTTTCCAGTTTATTGTATTTCTTTTTTTAATGTATTTTACAAGGTTACGCCCTTTCTGTACAGTAGGAATGCACTTACAAAAAAGTACAATGATCACTTTTATACATGTTCTAGTGCTGGAACATGACTCTAAATTGCTGTGGATTGCATGATCCGCCTCCCAATCGCTGTATGTAAATATTTTATTATGCTTGTAACGTGTTAGACTGCTTGCGGGGCACAGTCACAGGAGAATTGGGCCCTTACACATTCGCCGACAGCCGATATGGCGGCGCGCGCGCCCGGTGGGGGTGGGGGGGTTGGGTTGTGTGACAGGGAGAGTGACGTTTCTTCACTCCCCACGTCACCCGGCCCCATAGCCCTACATGCTAAAATGGACGAGATTTTCCATATTGGACTGCAGGTGTGAACGACCCGGCACCAACGATGAACGAGTGCTGGGCAGGGTGTTTCAGGTTGACACTACGAATGTTTCCTTCAGCTGTGAGTTTGTTTAGGTTTTTCTGGAATTTAAAAATGTTCCGGAATACTTTGTTTTGCTCACACCCCTGATTCGGCGGTTGATGTTATGTGTGACAGAGGTACTTTACATGTATGGGGTATTATTGTACTGTGTTGTGATTTTATCTTTACTTTGGTTACGAGAGATGCATTACTTTGGTATACCAGTTTTTCACACGCTGTTATGGTCAGTTATTACAGCAGCCTCACCCCTCATCGCAGCCTCATTTTAAATACTGATATGTTTCATTGGTGGTAGTACAGGTGCGTATTCAGTTTGGTGTCCCATAGGTGTTGGGTATCCGTGGTCGATTCATGCATGTGAAAGCCTGTTAAATTGCGCATAGTCTTTACAATGAGGGGAAAGTAAAACTAATACAGAATGTCTCCTCACACACCCATCCTTTTGCGCCGTATGACACAAGATGCCTAGAATCTCCGCCACAAGTAGCGATTCCCACTTTTCTGAATTTTGCGTCTTAGTTTTCTAATACTGTATTATGTACAGGGTGATTCAAAAGTCGCAGTACACCCTTTTGTGTCAAAAACTGGGCAGGAAACCTCCAGTAAGGGATGGGTGAGGTGGGCTATCTTGTACCGAACATGGGCGCCATCTTGAAATCGGCCATCTTGAATCTAAGTCAGTTTTTCTATTTTCTGCACAGTTTTTGAAACAAAAGGGTGTACTGCGACTTTTGAATCGGGTGTGGTATGGAAGGTCGACCACACTTAGGTTGACAGGGTCTAGGTCGACCGCTATTGGTTGACAGGGATTCTAGGTCGACATGAGTTTGTTTTTACTTTTTTTTGGTGTCGTTTTCTCCGTACAGTGACCGGGAACCCCAATTAGTGCACCGTGTCCCCTCGCATGCCTTGCCATGCTTCGGGCAAGGTGCCTCACTCCGCTACCGCTGCGCCTGGCACAGGTTACTATTCCCAGTCGTAGTCCATGTGAATCGTTATGTATGAAAAAGTTTAAAAAAATAAAAAAATTGTCACAAACTCATGTCGACCTTTTGACCTGTCGACCTAAGTGTGGTTGACGGATACCTTTGAATCACCCTATACTGTACTGTAGATAAGTATTTTTTGTTGCAGATGAATTGGTGTAAAGTAGTGGATTAAGGGTCTGAATCAGATAGGTATGTCAATCCAATGTTTTACCTACATCTCTGATGTCTGTTGGTCTGCGTTTGCGCAGGACCTGTTATGCGTGATCAATTGCAGTTCCCTCTTTGGATGGGGGATGGCGACGGGCCAAGCTGAGGGTATGTGTCTTCAGACACAGACCACCAGGGCCCAGAAGAGGTGTTCCGATGGCCAGTCTAAGCTTCAGCTTATTCAGATGGCCGAGGTCTGCAAACAGTGGTTGTCGCGATGGTGATCTGATGCCGTGTCTTCAGGCACAGAACTAGGATGGCAGATGCTGGCAGGAGGCATCTTTTTCCAACAGCTGCCTCCTGCTGTATTAGCGTGTTAGTTGTACTGTATTGCACAGCCGCTACCCTGCAGTTGTGCAGTACCATACATCTCTGAATCAGGCTCCTAAGACGCATGTTTTAATAAAAGGTTGCATGGCGCAGCAAAGTCTGCGACGTGCCAAATGGGGCTATTTGATGTTTTTTAAGGGCCGGGGTATGTGGGGTTTGAGTATGAATGCCGGCAGTCACATAAAAAAGAGAGAATCCTGACAACAGATGGGGGTTAGCATTTTACCCCTCTCCCCTCCACTACCCTAACCCTCCAGGGGTGTTGTCTATGCCTAACCCATCTAGTGCCTAACCCTAACCCTCCCCCGGGCCTTAACTCTAGCCCCCAATCCAATACTCACCTTCGTGATGTCGGCTGTCAGTGTGCCGGCATCGGTCACACGACTACCGGTATCCTGACTGCCGGGATACCAAACACACCCCGTGCGTGGACATATCTGTAAATAAATAATCTCATAGAGGACCTATCCCATTTTTTGGTTTCTGTTTATGTTGACTAATTAAAAGCAGGAAACTCTGAGCGCCACAGTTGTAGTTGAGCCATCTGAGGCAGTCTGTCAGTCATCTGGATCTGACATATTTTAATTGTGACTCAAGGGCTTGACTCAGCACAGTGCTGGGTATGCACATGTAATGCTTTCCCAGTCATCTGAGTGCACGCTAATTCACATCTGCGGTGTGGTTGAGTTTGTGTAATTAGCAAATACTGCAACCTGAGGTAACTTTTCTGACCCGTCCAGCTCAGAAGCCAGAAAGTCAGAAGGATCGTTCTAATGGGCCCTACACACTCAGCAATGTATACAGTTTGGACGATGATTGATCTGAATGATGATTGATCTCGTCCAAATTGACTTGCATTGATGAACGACCGTGCGGCTGCGCTTTGTTCACCGTCGGTACCTCCACACTAAACGATATGAACGATATATCGTTCATTTCTGAAGTTATCGTTCATATCGCCCTGCAACATCGCTGAGCGTGAAGGGCCCTTAAAGACGCTTTGGGCAAATCATTCTTGCATTGCTGTACAGATACTGGGAGCCAGGTAGCCAAAACTCCCTAAACATCATTTGACAGCTGGTGGCTAGCTTTTTGAAACTTTCTATTGAGACCAGTGGCTGAAAATGGCTAGATAGCCCCTGGACTCTATGGGTTCGAGTCAATTCACCGACCGTTGAATAGCGCCGGGAATTAGCTCCCGTCGCTATTCAATTCAGCTTAAGTTAAGTCGGCGAATGCCCATTCTCCCGGACTTAACAGGTTGATTTGTCGGGAGAACGGGCATTCTCTGACTTAACTCCCCGCCGCGATGCTGTTTCCCGACAGAATCCGCCTCACACCGGCCGCGAGGCAGCACTTTTGTCGGATTTCCTCTCTCATCCCCCAGGGATGAGAGAAGAATTCCCGACAATTGAGTGTCACTTGGCGCCGTATTGAATAGTGCCAGGAGATAATTCCCGGCGCTATTCAACTGACGGTGAATTGAATCGACCCCTACGTTGATGATGTCTCCTCATGGCACAGTGCTTGCTGATTCAGCAACAAAGGCGATTGCAGTGAGAGAATTGGCAAAATAGTCCGATAGGTTTTTTGTCATATGGCCAGTTTGGTGGCAGCGATTTACGATCTTGATTGCTGGATGTTTGCTCAAGTTACCTATTGTAACTGAGAGAGTTAGGAAATTCATTCAAATTGTAGTTTTCTGTCTTGTTTAAAAGGTCATTCTTCAATATTTATTTTGTGTCACAAATAATAGTAAACGGCCTCATTCATTGTTGTAAAATGGCAAAAGAGAACATGCTGATTGGATCTCTTTAAGAGGTCTGTAACCCACACAATTGACCTCTGTAGATGGGAATCAGCCGCCTAAGCCTTATGCCAAGTTGGACACACATTGGATGGGATGTATGACCTTATATGGAGGTGTTGTACACATTGCGCGTAGGTCTGCACTGGTTGCGTGTGCGCCCTATTTATGTCCCGCGTGCATCACATACGCTTACACCCATTCTTTTAACGATTTGTTTTGCTTGTGAACTGCACGTTGTCCGTGGGCTACAAAAAAACAGAAAAACACTTTGTAATACAGCAGGGGAAGCTCTCCAGCTAAAATTGCTAAAAGCACGGGCGCAAAAACGTAATCTATGCCCACATAGCGGCATCAATGGGGCATTCACAATCAGCCAATCAAAACCGTTTAGCTTGTTCTGATGACCATCATCCTCATTGGCATGTATTTGCTGCAGTCACAATTGATGTGGTTTGTATGGGTGTATAGATGTGTCAATGACTTATGCCAACACACCCTTCCTATACACTGCTCACATTAGATGCCCGGTCCCCCACCCCCACCTCGTCCTGCCTCTCCAGCCACAAGCAGGCGCAAGTGTCAGGCACAAAAGTAAATTTTTAATAATCCCCACCCTTCCCTGTTACTGTCAGTTGGCTCAAGCCACAATTTTTTTTTTCAGACTCTTTCGTATGGAGGTGTTCATAAGCTAAGAAAATAAGATTTTAAACCTACCGGTTAATCTTTTTCTCCTAGTCCGTAGAGGATGCTGGGGACTTCGTAAGGACCATGGGGTATAGACGGGCTCCGCAGGAGACATGGGCACTCTAAGACTTTAGATGGGTGTGAACTGGCTCCTCCCTCTATGCCCCTCCTCCAGACCTCAGTTAAAGAACTGTGCCCAGAGGAGACGGACAGTACGAGGAAAGGATTTTTGTTAATCTAAGGGCGAGATACATACCAGCCCACACCATACACACCGTACAACATGGAATATACAAACCAGTTAACAGCATGAACAAACAGTATCCGTAGAAACTGATCACAACTGTAACATAACCCTTATGTAATCAACAACTAAATACAAGCCTTGCAGAAATTGTCTGCACTGGGACGGGCGCCCAGCATCCTCTACGGACTAGGAGAAGAAGATTTACCGGTAGGTTTAAAATCTTATTTTCTCTTACGTCCTAGAGGATGCTGGGGACTCCGTAAGGACCATGGGGATTATACCAAAGCTCCAGACCGGGCGGGAGAGTGTGGATGACTCTGCAGCACCGATTGAGCAAACATGAGGTCCTCCTCAGCCAGGGTATCAGACTTGTAGAATTTTGCAAAAGTGTTTAAACCCGACCAAGTAGCTGCTCGGCACAGCTGTAATGCCGAGACGCCTCGGGCAGCTGCCCAAGAAGAGCCCACCTTCCTAGTGGAATGGGCCTTTACCGAATTTGGTAACTGCAATCCCGCCTTAGAATGAGCCTGCTGAATCGTGTTACAGATCCAGCGAGCAATCGTCTGCTTAGAAGCAAGAGCACCAACCTTCTTGGCCGCATGCAACAAACAGTGCCTCTGTTTTCCTAACCCGAGCCGTCCTGGCTACATAAATTTTTAAGGCCCTGACTACATCAAGGGACTTGGAATCCTCCAAGCCACCCGTAGCCATAAGCACCACAATAGGTTGGTTCATATGGAACGACGAAACCACCTTAGGTAGAAATTGAGGACGAGTTCTCAACTCCGCTTGATCCACATGGAAAATCAAATAGGGGCTCTTGTGAGACAAAGCCGCCAATTCGGACACCCGCCTCGCAGATGCCAAGGCCAATAACATGACCACTTTCCAAGTGAGAAATTTTAACTCCACCTTTTGAAGAGGTTCAATCCAGTGTGATTTAAGGAACCGTAACACCACGTTAAGGTCCCAAAGTGCCATTGGGGGCACAAAAGGAGGTTGTATGTGCAGCACTCCCTTTACAAAAGTCTGGACTTCTGGGAGAGAAGCCAATTCCTTCTGAAAGAATATAGATAAGGCCGAAATCTGCTCCTTAATGGAGCCTAACTTAAGGCCCATATCCACTCCTGTCTGTAGAATGTGGAGAAAACGCCCCAGCTGAAAATCCTCCGTAGGAGCATGCTTGGCCTCACACCAAGAAATATATTTCCTCCAGATACGGTGATAATGCTTCGCCGTTACCTCCTTCCTAGCTTTGATTAGAGTAGGGATGACTTCCCCCAGAATACCTTTTCTAGCTAGGATTGGTGTTCAACCGCCATACAGTCAAACGTAACCGCGGTAAGTCTTGGAACACACAGGGCCCCTGTTGCAACAGGTCCTCCCTGGGAGGAAGAGGCCACGGATCTTCCGCGATCATTTCCTGAAGATCTGAATACCAGGCCCTTCGAGGCCAATCTGGAACAATGAGTATTGTCTGCACTCTTGTTCGTCTTCTGATTCTCAATATTTTTGAGATGAGTGGAAGTGGAGGGAACACATAGACCGACTGAAACACCCACGGTGTCACTGGTGCGTCCACCGCCACTGCCTGAGGGTCCCTTGACCTGGAACAATACATCCGAAGCTTATTGTTGAGGCGTGACGCCATCATGTCTATTTGAGGAAGTCCCCAACGACTTGTTATCTCTGCAAAGACCTCTTGATGAAGTCCCCACTCTCCAGGATGGAGATAGTGTCTGCTGAGGAAGTCTGCTTCCCAGTTGTCCACTCCCGGAATGAAGACAGCTGACAGAGCGCTTACATGATTTTCCACCCAGCGAAGAATCCTGGTGGCTTCTGCCATTGCTGCTCTGCTCCTTGTCCCGCCCTGGCGGTTTACATGCGCCACGGCTGTGACATTGTCTGATTGGATCAGAACGGGTAGGTTGCGAAGAAAACTCTCCGCCTGTTGCAGACCGTTGTATATGGCCCTTAATTCCAGCACATTGATGTGTAGACAAGCCTCCTGGCTTGACCATATTCCCTGAAAATTTCTTCCTTGTGTGACAGCTCCCCATCCTCGGAGGCTCGTGTCCGTGGTCACAAGAACCCAATCTTGAATGCCGAACCTGCGACCCTCTAGAAGGTGAGCACTCTGGTGCCACCACAGGAGAGAGACCCTGGCCTTGGGGGACAGGCTTATCCTCTGATGTATCTGTAGATGGGACCCTGACCATTTGTCCAGAAGGTCCCACTGCAAAGTTCTTGCATGGAACCTGCCGAACGGAATGGCCTCGTAGGCCGCCACTATCTTTCCCAGTACTCGAGTGCATTGATGAACTGACACTCTTTTTGGTTTCAGCAGGTCCTTGACCATGCTCTGGAGTTCCTGGACTTTTTCCATTGGGAGAAAATCCCTCTTTTTTTCCGTGTCCAGAACCATGCCCAAAATGACAGCCGAGTCGTCGGAACCAACTGCGACTTCGGTAGATTTAGAATCCAGCCGTGTTGTTGTAGTACTCTCAGGGAGAGAGACACGCTCTTTAGTAACTGATCTCTCGATCTTGCCTTTATCAGGAGATCGTCCAAGTATGGGATAATTGTGACCCCCTGCTTGAGCGCAGGAGCACCATCATTTCCGCCATCACCTTGGTGAAAATTCTCGGGGCCGTGGAAAGCCCAAACGGCAACGTCTGAAACTGGTAATGACAGTCCTGTACAGCGAATCTCAGGTACGCCTGATGAGGAGGATATATGGGGACATGAAGGTAAGCATCCTTTATGTCTAGCGACATTATAAAATCCCCCCCTTCGAGGCTGGAGATCACTGCCCGGAGAGATTCCATCTTGAATTTGAAACCTTTCAAATATAGGTTTAGGGATTTTAGATTCAGGATTGGTCTGACCGAGCCATCCGGCATCGGGACCACAAATAGGGTTGAATAAAACCCTTTTCCCTGTTGTCCTAGGGGAACCTTGATAATCACCTGCTGTTGACACAGCTTATGTATGGCAGCTGAAACTGTTTCCCTCTCTGGGGGAGAAGCTGGCAAGGCCGATTTGAAAAATCGGTGTGGAGGCACATCTTCGAACTCCAGCTTGTAGCCTTGGGATACAATTTCGATCACCCAAGGATCCAAATCCGACTGAACCCAGACCTGGCTGAAGAGACGAAGACGTGCCCCCACCGGTGCGGACTCCCCAAACGGAGCCCCAGCGTCATGTGGTGGATTTTGTAGAGGCCGGGGAGGATTTTTGTTCCTGGGAACTAGCTGTAGCTGGTGTTCTTTTCCCTCTACCTCTGGCGAGGAAGGAAGAGCCCCGACCCTTTCTGAACTTATGCGACCGAAAGGACTGAAAAAAAGAAGACTTACCCGCGGTAGCTGTGGAAACCAGGTCCGCCAGGCCCTCCCCAAATAAAACTTCACCCTTGTAAGGAAAAAGCCTCCATAAGTCTCTTTGAATCAGCATCACCCGTCCATTGACGGGTCCACAGGGACCTTCTAGCAGAAACTGGCATTGGCTCTTGAACCCAACAGCCCAATATCTCGCGCAGCCTCTCTCATATATAACGCTGCGTCCTTAATGTGACCCAAGGTCAACAAAATACTATCCTTATCTAAGGTGTCAATGTCCGATGACAAGTTATCTACCCACGCTGCAATTGCGCTACCAACCCATGCCGACGCTACTGCAGGCCTGAGTAGGGCTCCCGTATACGCGTAAATTGATTTTAAGGTAGTTTCCTGCCTGCGATCCGCAGGATCCTTTAGGGACGCCGTGTCCGGGGACGGTAGCGCCACCTTTTTGGATAAGCGCGTTAAGGCCTTGTCCACCGTGGGCGAGGATTCCCACCATAACCTGTCCTTTGAGAGGAAAGGATACGCCATAATAATTCTCTTGGGAACCTGCAGTCTCTTGTCTGGAGTTTCCCAAGCCTTTAAGATGAGGGAAACGTTACCTCAGGTTTCTTCCCCTTAAATATGCAGACCCTCGTGTCAGGGACAGAAGGGTCCTCTGTGATATGTTAAACATCTTTTATTGCAATAATCATATATTGAATTCTCTTGGCCACTCTTGGGTGTAACCTCGCATCATCATAGTCGACACTGGAGTCAGAATCCGTGTCGGTATCAGTGTCCGCTACCTGGGAAAAGGGACGTTTATAGGACCCTGAAGGGTCTTGTGACAAAGTCAAAGCCATGGATTGACTCCCTGCTTTGTCCTTGGACTCTGATTTGTCCAATCTCTTATGTAATAAAGTCACATTAGCATTGAACACATTCCACATGTCCAACCAATCAGGTGTCGGCTGTGCCGACGGAGACCCCACCACCATCTGCTCTGCATCCTCCCTAGATGAGCCTTCCGCTTCAGACATGTCGACACACACGTTCTGACACCCCCCCACACACTGGGATATATGAATATGGGGACAGACCCCCAATAAGGCCCTTTGGAGAGACAGAGAGAGAGTATGCCAGCACACACCCAGCGCCACTAGACACTGAAAACACAGTCCCAGCCTATACAGCGCTTTTTTATATATATGATTTGCGCCAAATAAATGTGCCCCCCCCCCCCTCGTTTTTTGTCCCCTGTTACTTGGTTCAGCAGGGGAGAGTCCGGGAGCAGCGTCTCTGCAGCGTGCTGTGGAGAATAATGGCGCTGGTTAGTGCTGGAGGATCAAGCCCCGCCCCCTCGACGGCAGGCTTCAGTCCCGCTCATTTTTTTATACTGGCGGGGGTTTTATAATATACTGCCTACGCAGTATCTAACAATGGTGCCAGTGTTATTTGAGATAATTCTTGCTGCCCAGGGCGCCCCCCCTGCGCCCTGCACCCTTGCTGTGCCTGTGTGTGTGTGGGAGCAATGGTGCGCAGCGCGACCTCTGCGCGGTACCTCTCTGAAGAACTGAAGTATTCTGCCGCCTTTGTTGTCTTCTTACTTCATATACTTACCCGGCTTCTATCTTCCGGCTCTGTGAGGAGGACGGCGGCGCGGCTCCGGGACGTACAGCGAGGACGACACCTGTGTTCCGACCCTCTGGAGCTAATGGTGTCCAGTAGCCTAAGAAGCAGAGCCTATCAGTAAAGTAGGTCTGCGTCTCTCCCCTCAGTCCCACAATGCAGGGAGCCTGTTGCCAGCAGAGCTCCCTGAAAATAAAAAACCTAACAAAAGTCTTTTTCAGAGAAACTCAGTAGCGCTCCCCTGCAGTGCATCCAGTCTCCTCTGGGCACAGGATCTAACTGAGGTCTGGAGGAGGGGCATAGAGGGAGGAGCCAGTTCACACCCATCTAAAGTCTTAGAGTGCCCATGTCTCCTGCGGAGCCCGTCTATACCCCATGGTCCTTACGGAGTCCCCAGCATCCTCTAGGACGTAAGAGAAAAAAGTATGGAATGCAGTTGTTTAAGCTGCTGTGATATCATTGTCTGCAATCTGTTAGCCCATACAGTGTGTTTCTGGAGAGCAAGTCTGCACACTTGTCACTCACTGGGTCGTAGCAGGGTAATTCACCGCCCTGTGTCGGCCTCGGGACTGGGAAGTAGCTGACGCTCCCGGCGGCTCTGCTTTGGCTTTCTGGGTTGCATGGTGCCGTTGCGCCCTCCAATTTTATAAACAAACACTGTAGTAAAATAAAACTGGGTATTAACAACATATCAAAGAAGTAAGGATGTGCTGCTAGTCATCTGTAACATGGTGCATTACTGCAGAAGGTTATTAAAGAGCAGGAGAGACCTATGTAGATCATTCTAACAGTCCAGTTGTTTTATGTGTTTTATTCAGAACACTTACTATGTACTAATATGGCTTTACTTGCTCTGTAACACTACACGTTTTGTCTACCCTGTCCTGTTTACCCTACGGACGGATGTATAGAGAACACCCTACATCTGAGGAGACCAAGGAGGTAATTCAGACCTGATCACTAGGCTGCGTTTTCTTACAGCAGGCGATCAGGTCAGAACTACGCAGGTGCGTCGCATGGGTACAAAGCGGATCGCCGCTCAGTGATGGGTTTGTGCAAAGGATCCATTCGCACGGGCGTTCACAAGAAGATTGACAGGGAGAAGGTGTTTGTGGGTGAAAACTGACTGTTTTCTGGGAGTGGTTGGAAAAACGCAGGCGTGTCCAAGCGTTTGCAGGGCGGGTGTCTGACGTCAATTCCGGTCCTGAAGAGGCTGATGTGATCGCAGCGGCTGAGTAAGTCCTGGGCTACTCAGAAACTACACAAAATTAGTTTGTATAGCCCTGCCACACATGCGTTCTCACACTTGCAAAACGAAAATACACTCCCCCTGTAGGCGGCGACTATCTGATCGCAGCAGTGCAAAAATCGCTTGCTAGAGATCAGGTCTGAATTAGGCCCCATGTCGCATAAGCTTTAAGTTCTCATTACACACTGTAAGCCGTAAACATATTGCGGGGCAAACCAGTCTATAGCAATTGGACATAAGTGTTAGGATGAAGAGGGCTGAGTGCCCACTACCCTTATTCACACCCTGGGCATGCTGATGCTTTAATCATGAGCAGTTTGAAAATTAATATTGTCCTATCCTCTTTGTTTTTCCAGTTGTAAAAGCATATTTATCCCTAGGACTCCTTAGAAAAACCTGTCTAAAATTTGGATAGGTCGCGAAAAGCGCTGATTTTCAAAAGTGTTTCCACTAGATTTAAAAAGGGATCTTCAATTTGGCCCGAAGAGACATCGGGAGTAAAAACCCCTGATGATTCTTCGTGTGCTGCGGTCGGGCTATTTAATTAGCTCGGCCGGTAACGAGTGCAGTTACACCCGTAAACACACAGGTTCAGGGAAACCTGTGTGTTTTCGGGTGAAATAGCCCCAATTTCGGATGAAAACGGGGCTGTTATCGGGCATTTTGCTTCGCTTGCCGGAGGCAGGTGAAGCAAAATCCCCGATAAGCCGCGGCACGCGCCGGCTTATCGGGCCTAATTAGATAGCCCCGGCGGTGATACTTTACACCCGCAATCGTTGAGGGCAAATTGTAAATCCCCTAAAGTGTTTTTTTGTATATACCTGTAGCAACACTTTGGGGGCTATATAATATGTTTCGAACTAAAGGAATCGGAGTACTTTCAACAAGTTTAAATTCAGCAGCAAATTCACTGAAAACATTCCGGTTCCTAGATTTGTAAAATGTTTTGGATTTGGCCTTTAAAATTGCCCCTTTAATCCTGCTGTGGAAGTTAGTGATTTTAGAAAACCCTGAATCTACGGGTTAAATCGTCCTATTTCGCCACTGCCTGGAACTCGCAGGCTGTTCCTTATTGGCCCCAAGGTGTAAAATTGTTTAATGCTTTGGTGTCTGTGTTTGGAAAACACGTAATGCTTTTATTATTCTGCTGCTCTATAACAAGTATTTAATTCCCCTTCATTAATACCCCTCTTCCACAATAATCCTGAGTCCGATCTGGGATTTGGAACACGTTTCCAATCGGGGATAGACCAGGGACAGATGTTTCCACTGCTCGTTATTCTCGGGTCAGCGCTGTTTACACTGCACACAGGTGCAGTCTGTCTTCTGCTGGTGCTTGGAAATGACACCCGTCTCTCCCGTGGGTGTGGTTCATCAAATCGACAGTATCTAGGTCGACCACTATAGGTTGACAGTCACTAGTTCGACATGGATGGAAGGTCGACAGGGTTTCTAGGTCGACAGGTCTAAAGGTCGACATGAGGATTTATTTTTTTTTTTTGGGTGTCGTTTTCTTCGTAGAGTGACCGGGATCCCAAATTAGTGCACCGCTTCGCTCGCCATGCTTCGGGCATGGTGCCTTCGATCCGCTACCGCTTCGCTCGGCACAGATTACCGTTCCAATCGTAGTCCACGTGGATCGTTAAGTATGAAAAAAATCAAAAAAAGAAAAAATGTGAAACAGTAATGTCGACCTTTAGACCTGTCGACCTAGAAACCCTGTCGACCTTCCATCCATGTCGACCTAGTGACTGTCGACCTATAGTGGTTGACCTAAACATTGTCGACCTAGATACTGTCGATCTTCAGACCGGATCCCCTCTCCCGTACCTCCCCAACATGTTACATGTGCAGATCGGGACCCTAATGGGACAAATGCCACGTCCCCTTGACCGCATGTCTCTGGCAGCTGCTGAGCCCCCTCTGTACACTGGATGGATAGCAGAGCAGCAGCATGCCTGCCGCTGCGCACCGTGGTTGGAAGGTATGGGCTCTCGTATTTAGGGATGACCCAACGTACCTGTTTACAGTGCAGCACTACAACCCTGGTCACTATCTGGAGTTGGATTTCCGGGTAAATGGACCCAGGGTTTTTTGTTTGGACCCTTTCCACTGAGCTGCCACCCGGGTTATAACGGCAAAAACCCGGGTTTTAGCGGCAGTGGAAAAGGAGTATAACTCTGTTACCCACTGACATTAAAAAGGTCTACCAGCTTTTTTTTAATGTTAGTAGGTGTAGTATGTACTGTATACAGGTGTAGGGATAGAGCCTAATGATTCCACTGACTTGCACAGTCCTGTTTTGCTCCTGCAAGAGAGCACAAAGCATTGTGGGTTAGTGCCAGTGGGTAACCACCTTACACGTGCACCTGCAGAGCTTCGTATCGCCCTAATATAAAATGGGAAAAGCCCTAAAAAGTGTCCTGATAACTCCCATGTACGTTACCGGTTATTTATGAGGGTTTAGCCTGCAGCAGTCCGCACCTCAGGGTGAAAATCCGCAGTGGGATGTTAGTATTTACACATTCCGGCTGCCACATTTCTTCCAGTGTATAGCCGTCGCTGTAAGCTCCTATGGCCGGTCACCTGCCGGCATTCAAAGAATGTCAGTGACGTTGCTTATTAAAGGTCAGTGTTCTGCATTTGGTGGTAAATAGTGCTGGCGCGCAGGGTAGGGAGGCCAGTGGAAGAGGTCTCCTAAACGCAATCAGAAGTGCCAGGTGTTCTAACCTGAGGTTTTCAAAATAGAGGCCAAAAGTGCTATTTGTGTTTGTTCTCATTAGATTATTATTATTATTATTACTACCAGTTATTTATATAGCGCACACATAGGGGTATATGCAATTGCGGTCGAATTCCCCAAATTGTCGAATTTCGGGTCATTTTCGACCCAAAAAAAAAATCGCCTATGCAATTCAGTGCTTTCCGACCAAAAAACGGACTTTCAAAATTCGACTTTTTGAAATTCGAATTTTTGCAAATTCGACTTTTCTGCAATGATACAAGTGCTGCAATTCGACCAAAGCATATTCAATTCAAGTTTGGAAATTCGACAGCAGTGCTTTTAGACAGCAAATTCGTCATTTTCAATCCGCCACACTTTGGAGGGTGAAAACAAATAAAAAAAATTTAAACATGTTTTTTTTTGTGTTTTTTTTTGGGGGAATAGCAGATCTATTTATATTAGAAGGGATTACCGTATATACTCGAGTATAAGCCGACTTTTTCAGCACATTTTTCTGTGCTGAAAAAGCCCCCCTCGGCTTATACTCGAGTCAATGGCTGCAGCAGACGCCGTGGGCTGTGTGGGCGTCCGCTGCAGCCGGCTCCAGGACAGACACTAGAGGTCATTATTGACCTCTAGTGTCTGTGCGCGTTGCTATGGGAGAGACGTCATGACGTCTCTCCCATAGAGATGATCGGGTGCCGGGGAGCGGGCGGCCGCACAGAGCGGCGGCCGGACGGAGCGTGCGGCCGGACGGAGCGAGCGGACGGACGGACGGAGCGGAGCAGCGCAGCAGCAGAAGAAGCGGTCGGGAAGCAGGAGCGGGGCAGTGGTAAGTATTGTTTTTGTGTGTGTTTGTGTGTTTGTAAGCGGCGACGGGGGCACTGCAACAGGGGGCAAAGAAAGAAGGGGGCACTGCAACAGGGGGCAAAGAAAGAAGGGGGCACTGCAACAGGGGGCAAAGAAAGAAGGGGGCACTGCAACAGGGGGCAAAGAAAGAAGGGGGCACTGCAACAGGGGGCAAAGAAAGAAGGGGGCACTGCAACAGGGGGCAAAGAAAGAAGGGGGCACTGCAACAGGGGGCAAAGAAAGAAGGAGGCACAACTACTGGGGGCAATGAAAGGGGGCACAACTACTGGGGGCAATGAAAGGGGGCACAACTACTGGGGGCAAAGAAAGAGGGGCACAACTACTGGGGGCAAAGAAGGGGCATAACTACTGGGGGCAAAGCAACGGCAGCATGTTTTTATCTGGCACTGTGGGGGGATATCTGTTACTGGGGGTATATGTGGCACTGGGGGCACAACCCTAGCAACAAGCATTACCCCCTGGCAACAAGCATAACACCTACCGCATGAAACCCCTGGCAACGAGCATGACACCCTGAGCATGAACACCCCTGGCACCGTACATTTCCCACCCTAGGCTTATACTCGAGTCAGTCATTTTTCCCATTTGTTTGTGGTAAAATTAGGTATCTCGGCTTATATTCGGGTCGACTTATACTCGAGTATATACGGTAGGTACTTTTTTTTTTTTTTTTGGAGGCACAAATATTATTTATAGATTTTTTAAAATATTATTTTATTTTTTTATTTTTTTTATGCTGGAACGGTGAAATCATAAAAAAAAAATGGCGTGGGGTCCCCCCTCCGAAGCATAACCAGCCTCGGGCTCTTCGAGCTGGTCCTGGTTCTAAAAATGCGGGGGAAAAATTGACAGGGATCCCCCGTATTTTTAAAACCAGCACCGGGCTCTGCGCCTGGTGCTGGTGCCAAAAATACGGGGGACAAAAAGAGTAGGGGTCCCCCGTATTTTTAACACCAGCATCGGGCTCCACTAGCTGGACAGATAATGCCACAGCCGGGGGTCACTTTTATATAGTGCCCTGCGGCCGTGGCATCAAATATCCAACTAGTCACCCCTGGCCGGGGTACCCTGGGGGAGTGGGGACCCCTTCAATCAAGGGGTCCCCCCCCCAGCCACCCAAGGGCCAGGGGTGAAGCCCGAGGCTGTCCCCCCCCATCCAATGGGCTGCGGATGGGGGGGCTGATAGCCTTTTGTGATAATAAAAAGATATTGTTTTTTCCAGTAGTACTACAAGTCCCAGCAAGCCTCCCCCACAAGCTGGTACCTGGAGAACCACAAGTACCAGCATGCGGGAGAAAAACGGGCCCGCTGGTACCTGTAGTACTACTGGGAAAAAAATACCCAAATAAAAACAGGACACACACACCGTCGACAGTAAAACTTTATTTCATACGTCGACACACACATACTTACCTATGTTCACACGCCGACATCGGTCCTCTTCTCCATGTAGAATCCACGGATACCTGAAAAGAAAAGATCAATATACTCACCTCAGCCATGGTCCAGAGATAAATCCACGTACTTGGCAAAAAAACAAACCGAACACCCGCTCCATGCCGGACTGAAAGGGGTCCCATGCTGACACATGGGACACCTTTCCACGAATGAGACCTGTCAGTGACAGCTGTCACAGAAAGGTCTCTAAGCCAATCAGGAAGCGCAACTTCGTTGCGCTCACCTGATTGGCTGTGCGCTGTCTGTACTGTGACAGCACATCGCAAAGCCGCTCCATTACTTTCAATGGTGTGAACTTAGCGGCTAGCGGTAAGGTCACCCGCCGGTCAGCTTTGCGATGTGCTGTCACAGTACAGACAGCGCACAGCCAATCAGGTGAGCGCCACGGAAGTAGCGCTTCCTGATTGGCTGAAGGGACTTCAGTGACAGGAGTCAAGTGATGTCCCGGCATTCGGGAGAAAGGGGTCTGATGTGAAAGCATTGGACCCCTTTCTAGTCCGGTATGGAGCGGGTATTTGCGTTTTCTTTTTTTTTTACAAGTACGTGGATTTATCTCTCTGGACGTGGATTTATCTCTGGACGCTGGAAGGTGAGTATCATTTTTTCACAGGTACCCTCGGATCGTCGGAGACCGTGGCAGTCGGCGTGTCAACATAGGTAAGTATGTGTGTGTCGGTAGTGTGTAATAAAGTTTTACTGTCACGGTGTGTGTGTCCTGTTTTATTTCGGGTATTTTTTTCCCAGTAGTACTACAGGTACCAGCGGGCCCGTTTTTCTCCCGCATGCTGGTACTTGTGGTTCTCCAAGTACCAGCTTGCGGGGGAGGCTTGCTGGGACTTGTAGTACTACTGGAAAAAACAATATCTTTTTATTATCACAAAAGGCTATCAGCCCCCCCATCCGCAGCCCATTGGATGGGGGGGGACAGCCTCGGGCTTCACCCCTGGCCCTTGGGTGGCTGGGGGGGGGAGACCCCTTGATTGAAGGGGTCCCCACTCCCCCAGGGTACCCCGGCCAGGGGTGACTAGTTGGATATTTAATGCCACGGCCGCAGGGCACGGCATAAAAGTGACCCCCGGCTGTGGCATTATCTGTCCAGCTAGTGGAGCCCGATGCTGGTGTTAAAAATACGGGGGACCCCTACTCTTTTTGTCCCCCGTATTTTTGGCACCAGCACCAGGCGCAGAGCCCGGTGCTGGTTTTAAAAATACGGGGGTTCCCTGGCCAATTTTTCCCCGGATTTTTAGAACCAGGACCAGCTCGATGAGCCCGAGGCTGGTTATGCTTTGGAGGGGGGACCCCACGCCATTTTTTTCCCCGGGTTTTTCCCGTTTTTTAAAATCGCGGCAAAATCCGCCAAATCGGCCGATTTTCGCCCGCGACTCTGGCGAATCCGTTTTTCATTGAATATGGTGAATTCCGGAAGCCACCTTCCGGAATTCACCTGGCGAATTTAGTCGAATTAAAAAACGGCGAAAAATTGCCGCGATTCGCCGTGAATTGCATATACCCCATATTCCGCAGCGCTTTACAGAGAATAATTGTCCATTCACATCAGTCCCTGCCCCAGTGGAGCTTACAATCTATGGAGCAGATTTATTAAGCTTGGTGAAGTGATTAAGTGGAAGGTGATAAAGGACCAGCCAATCAGATTTTAATTTCCATGTCACAGGCTGGGTTTGAAAAATGACAGTTAGGAGCTGACTGGCTGGTACTTTATCACCTTCCACTTTATCACTTCACCGAGCTTAATAAATCTGCCCCTATATTCCCTATCACATGTACACACAGACACATTCATGCTAAGGTTAATTTTGTTGGGAGCCAATTAACCTACCTGTATATCTTTGAATTGTGGGAGGAATCCGGAGTACCCAGAGGAAACTCACGCAAGTACGGGGAGAATATACAAACTCCACACAGTTAGGACCATGGTGGGAATTGAACCCATGACCTCAGTGCTGTGAGGCAATAATGCTAACCATTATACCATCCGTACTGCCCATAAGATTAATGCACTTAATCTGCAACTTTTGAGATACATACGTTGGCACGGACCTTGTAATGTTTTATGCTTCAAGCTAAATAAAGCGCTTATTGCAGTTATTGCGTTGGTTATATTGCCGCACTTAGCACAATTCTGAGTAACCGGATACACTTGGACAGGTTTGCATCTGTGGCCCTCTAACCTACATGGGAGCCACGCAGCTCCCATGTAATAGATAAATAGACGGCATTTAATCAGAAAGCAATGCAGCTCTGTAGTAACCTTTTAGCAGGCATTGTACTAACATATAACAAAACAGCGGGCCATGCGATGAGGTATGACTTCTGGGGGGGGTGGTGGTATGGAGGGTCGATAGTGTCTAGGTCGACCACTATTAGTCAACATGGTCTGAAGATCGACATGGTCTGAAGGTCGACATGAGTTGTTTGTTTTTTTGTTGTGTTGTTTTCTCCGTACAGTGGCCAGGAACCCCAATTAGTGCACAGTTTATCCTCACTGCGCTCGACACACATTCCCATTCCCAATTGTAGTCCACGTGGATCTTAAAGTATGAAAAAGTCCAAAAAGTGAAGAAAAAAAATGTGAAAAACTCATGTCGACCTAGTTACTGACGACCGATAGTGGTCGACCTAGACACTGCCGACCTAGTGACCAGATACCGACGTCTGGCTGCCCAGCTTTTCAAGTGTAATGTAACGGTATGCCTGGTTAGTGCAGCCTGCCACAGGGTACCACTGTTACGTGCAGCTATTACACACACTATTGCAGGCATAACCCTAATCCTAACCAGTCCCTCCCGCAGCCTAACCCTAACTCCACCCCCACCGTGACCAGCCTAACCCTAACTCCACCCCCACTGTGACCAGCCTAACCCTAACTCCACCCCCACCGTGACCAGCCTAACCATAACCCCGCCCCCACTGTGACCAGCCTAACCCTAACTCCGCCCCCACCGTGACCAGCCTAACCCCCGTACTTACCAGTGATATCCTGACTGTTGGGATTGTAATTGCCCGCAACCTGTGCAGTTGTTGCTCTAGGTATTATACATTATTTAATCTTACTGGTCTCCTGTAAATCATTCATGGTTGCATTGATTATTTATTATTAGCACTCTTCAACCAGCTTTATGTATAAAATAGATGCCGCCTGAGGTTGTAGGTCATTGTGGTAAATTGATAGGTTGGTGCCTGCAGCTTACAGACCGGTAATTCCTCCCGGCGTTTGTGCCTCAGTTGCTGCGATGGGTTATTGACAATGGTGGTCATTCCGAGTTGATAGTTCGCTAGCTGCTTTTAGCAGCATTGCACAAGCTAGGCCGCCGCCCTCTGGGAGTGTATCTTAGCTTAGCAGAATAGCAAACGAAAGGTTAGCAGAATTGCTACTAAATAATTCTTTGCAGTTTCTGAGTAGCTCCGGACCTACTCACAGATTGCGATCAGCTTGGTCCGTTTAGTTCCTGGTTTGACGTCAAAACACGGCCTGCGTTCGGCCAGGCACGCCCCCGTTTCTCCAGACACTCCCGCGTTTTTCCCTGACACGTCTGCGTTTTTTAGCAAACGCCGTGAAAATGCTGAGTTGCCTCCCAGAAACACCCACTTCCTGTCAATCACTCACCGATCAGCAGTGCGACTGAAAAGCGTCGCTTGAGCAACAGCAAAATTACTACGTTTTTAGTAAAATAACTAAGCGCGTGCGCGCTGCGTACCATGCGCATTTATCAGCAAATCGCAGCATATCGAAAATCGTCAACGAGCGAACAACTCGGAATGACCCCCAATGTGCGGAAATAAAGCCATTGTTTAATATAAATGTAAATAAAAAGAAAATGAAAGGCTGTGTATTGCTTGTTACAAAGCTGAAAAATACACAGTGCACGACATAACCGCAGTGTATATATTTGACTGAATATGTCTGCCGCGCGTGCGGCAGGCTACCATGTGAGGAGGTAGGGACTGTTTTGTATGAATGATATTACAAACAGCCAAACAATGGAGACATCTAGTATTGTAGTAAGGAGATCACATGCAATTGTAAAGCTTTACCTTCTTGGATACGGGGGTATATACCATATGTAGAAGGGATTCCTTTTAAAAGTGTATGTAAGTATATCTGTCCGTGTAACGTTACGTGATGTGACTATAGGGGAGCTGGTTCTCGCTCAGGGACTGTGCAGTGATGCATTCTGCATTATACAGCACTCCAGCACTCAGAGAGTTAAAGCCAAAAGCAAATAAACCGGTAGCCCCAGCTAGAACTTTCCATGTATCCATTACGTAGACTGTAGGTAAAACGCACTTAGCGGATGAAAAATGAGGTGGTTCTGTGTGTATAACCTCGGATGAACTGGTACAGGTTTTCCATTATCCGATAACCCTGGATATGTTTTGGCTACGGCGGCTACAGCTTCACTGGTGCCTGCTGACATCATGCCATGCCAGGTATAGCCCTCTTCCCACAGTGCAGGTCATGACCACTGGAGGAGAGCCAGGTTATCAGTATTCACTTACGCTAGCAAGAAGGCTCTCACCCGGCAGTGCCTGACAGCTGCCATGAGAGTACGCTGGGTGTTGTAGTTCAGTTGCACCACTCCATTCATAGCCACAGAAGATCAGTATGTGGCGTCTTACAATATGTGTCTCTAATGTATTGCAGGGGTCACAGGCCAAGGCAGCTAAAGATCATATATCTCCGCTTTGGGAGCAGTAAGGTTATTATTTGGTATTGAGGAAAAGTTGCAGACATTCCGTACTCTGATTAAACCATTAGATAAGGCAGAAGGTATAGGTGTTTTGGGAGGGGTTTAAACCTAAAACTAATGATCACGTAAAATAAAAGAACCAAAACCTGTAAGCCTGTGATCGCTCAACAGATCAAAACAACATTTCCCCACCTCCAGCTTCCCTGGTCAGCATCTGTCATTCTTGACGTTCTCCTCCTGAAAGCTTGACCATTGGTAACACATCTTCTATTATGGGATATGGATTATATTTCAGAGCAACACTGACTCTTTAGTACTGACTAGGGGCCTAATTCAGAGTTGATCGCAGCAGCAAATTTGTTAGCAGTTGGACAAAACCATGGCCCTCATTCCGAGTTGATCGCTCGCAAGGCGATTTTAGCAGAGTTACACATGCTAAGCCGCCGCCTACTGGGAGTGAATCTTAGCTTCTTAAAATTGCGACCGATGTATTCGCAATATTGCGATTACAAACTACTTAGCAGTTTCAGAGTAGCTTCAGACTTACTCGGCATCTGCGATCAGTTCAGTGCTTGTCGTTCCTGGTTTGACGTCACAAACACACCCAGCGTTCGCTCAGACACTCCCCCGTTTCTCCGGCCACTCCTGCGTTTTTTCCGGAAACGGTAGCGTTTTTATCCACACGCCCATAAAACGCCGTGTTTCCGCCCAGTAACACCCATTTCCTGTCAATCACACTACGATCGCCGGAGCGAAGAAAAAGCCGTGAGTAAAAATACTATCTTCATTGTTAAATTACTTGGCGCAGTCGCAGTGCGAATATTGCGCATGCGTACTAAGCGGAATTTCACTGCGATGCGATGAAAATTACCGAGCGAACGACTCGGAATGAGGGCCCATGTGCACTGCAGGGGTGGCAGATATAACATTTGCAGAGAGAGTTAGATTTGGGTGGGTTGTTTTGTTTTTGTGCAGGGTAAATACTGTCAGCTTTATTTTTACACTGCAATTTAGATTTCAGTTTGAACACACCCCACCAAAATCTAACTCTCTCTGCACGTTATATCTGCCCCCTCTGCAGTGCACATGGCTTTGCCCAACTGCTAACAAATTTGCTGGTGCGATCAACTCTGAATTACCCCCTATATTTATAAAGCATCCTCCGATTCTACAGATCAATATAGTGATATCAGATTGTCAGCTCTCAGGACCAGGTTGTCGGGCTCCGGAGCCCTACCTCCTGCGGGTGCTCCTGGGGGTTGCCGTCCCGCTGGTTGGCGCAGCAGCAGGGAGCTGCTGGCGGCGGGTCCTCCTGGATGGATGTGCGGCTGCCGAGGGCCGGGGGACTGGTGAGCCGGGCGCTGCGGCGGGTATCGCTGCGGTAAGGTCCTTTAGTTGTGATACAGTATAGTGTGTCAGAGACAGAAGCTGCCTAAAGCTGTGTGCTAACAGCTGAGTATGGTTCCTGTGCTGGAGGCAGCCATGTTGGAGACCAGAGCATTACCAATTAAGTTCCTATTCTGTGTCCAGCCAATCCTGCGTGTTCTCCCCTATACAAAAGGGGGCTGGCTCAGAGGGAGAGTGCCAGTGCTTCAAGTTACCTCCTTGTGAAAGGTTCTCCAGCTCTATGCTCCCAGGTTACTTCTGGTGCGCTGGCCCTGGTTGCTCTCATCTATCTGTTACCTAAACGCTGCTGCAGTCCTGCTGTCTTAAGTCCGTCACCACTCGTGGAAACGCTCACGGGGTCCCAGGTCGTAGAGGAGCTCCAGGTGCTATCGGCGGTTCTCGCAGAAATCTTAATTTCTTCAAAGTCCAAGTTCTTCAGCCTCGTCTTTCAATCACAAATCACAAGTCTTAATTGCTTCAAAGTCCAAGTTCTTCAGCCTCGTTTTTCAATCACAAATCACAGTCTTCATTTCTTCAAAGACCAAGTTCTTCAGCCTCGTCTTTTAATCACAGTCTTCAGTTCTTCTTTACCGGAATTCTTCACCTTCACTCTTCAAGTCATTTAACCATAGACTCTAATTCTTCCAGTTGTCGGAACCCCATCTTACGCCGAGCGTGACACAGGTCTTTCTACACTTGTGTTTTATGCTCCAACCCCGTATACCTCCGCATCCTTTGTAGCCTGCCTCTTGCATGTCCAGAATGAGAATGTTTTTATATATCTTACCTGTTATGTCTGATATGTATTTTACATTTGCCTTTGCTTGTTTTTTTATTTTGCCTGTTTATCAGCTACATCTTTGTCCTATGTTGAATGTCCACACTGAATGATGCTTCCGAATTTTGTGACAACTTATTCAAGTTTTAAGGCTGCCCTACTTGGGCACAGGTGACTTAATACCTCAGCCGATTTTGATAAAAAAAAAAAAAAAAAGAACGGATATCAGTAAAACCTAGACTGTTAGGTGGCCATGATTACTGAATTTGGAAAGCATTGTTGTTCGCCCCAGTCACAGAATGGAGTTTAGGTCACACTGGACCTAGCCAATTAGGGGTTCCCACTTACCGACAGTAACCGCCTGTTACTGACCCCACCCACTGCGCAGTGGGCAGGTACAATGCCACCACCAGACTCCTCTTTGCTGTGGCATCTGGAACCACCGTTCTGCTCTGTATGTGTCGACACGCTGTCTTACCACACCTGTGTGGTGACGAATCCCCACTAGTTGCTTGCCCAAGCACAGCATGATAACAGGTGGAAGGCAGAGCTTGGAGACTCTGGGTATATCCCGGACAGCTGAAGAACGGAGCTAGGTTTGGCCTAGCCCTGCAGGTCACAAAATGATGCGGTCGACTTGAGGCAGAAGATGTTTACTTGCCCAAACAGTCTTAAAAAAGACTCTTCCCTATTTCTCTAACGTAAGGACCATGGGGAATAGATGGGCTCCGCAGGAGATAGGGCACTTTAAGAAAGCTTTGGACTCTGGGTGTTCACTGGCTCCTCCCTCTATGCCCCTCCTCCAGACCTCAGTTTTACACTGTGCCCAGAGCAAGATGGGTGCACTGTAGAGAGCTCTCCAGAGTTCTCTGCTTAGAAGCATTTTTGTTTGGATTTTTTTCTTTCTACCTTTTACTACTTTTTCACAGGGAGTACTGCTGGCAACAGGCTCCCTGCATCGAGGGACTGAGGAGAGAGGAGCAGACCTTCTTGTCAAAGATAGGCTCTGCTTCCTCGGCTACTGGACACCATTAGCTCCAGAGGGGGTGAACGCAGGTTCTTACTGAGCGTCCACCCCCGGAGCCGCGCCGCCGTTCTCCCTTACGGAGCTAGAAGTACAGAAGACAGAAGTCGTCAGGCGGCAGAAGCCTTCAGCTTCACTGAGGTAACGCACAGCACTGCAGCTGTGCGTCATTGCTCCCATACACCTCACATACTCCGGTCACTGTAAGGGCGCAGGGGGGGGGGGCGCCCTGGGCAGCAATATAAACCTCTGCATGGCAAAAAGACTATATACATGTACAGGTGGGCTCTGTACATGTATATAAAAGAGCCCCCGCCATATTTTACTAAGTTTGAGCGGGACAGAAGCCCGCCGCCGAGGGGGCGGGGCTTCTCCCTCAGCACTCACCAGCGCCATTTTCTCTTCACAGCACTGCTGAGAGGAAGCTCCCCGGACTCTCCCCTGCTTACACACGGTGAAAGGGTGCTTAAAAGAGAGGGGGGGGGGGGGCACATAATTGGCGGTTTACATATTATACAGCGTTGCTGGGGAAAAACGTGTTGGTCTCCAGGGTTATTGCGCTGGGGTGTGTGCTGGCATACTCTCTCTCTGTCTCTCCAAAGGGCCTTGACAGGGATACTGTCTTCAGGAAATGGGTTCCCTGTGTGTGTGTGTGTGTGAAGTGTGTCGGTACACGTGTGTCGACATGTTTGACGAGGAAGGCTCGCTTAATGTGGAGGGGGAGTGCTTGAATGTCAGGTCACCGTCGGCAACGCCGACACCGGAATGGGTGGATATGCTGAATGTCTTGAATGCAAATTTCAATCTATTGCATAAAAGATTAGACAAGGCAGAAGCTAGGGATCAGTCAGGTAGCCAGTCCATGCCTGTCCCTGGGGCGCCAGGTCCTTCGGGGTCTCAGAAGCGCACCGTATCCCAGATCGATGACACAGATACCGACACAGATACTGACTCTAGTGTCGACTATGAAGATGCAAAATTACAGCCGAAGGTGGCTAAGGGTATACGGTACATGATTATTGCCATTAAAGAGGTTTTGCATATTACTGAGGTCCCTGACACGAGGGTACACATGTATAAAGGGAAAAAGCCTGAAGTCACTTTTCCATCCTCATTTGAATTAAGTGACTTGTGCGAAAAGGCTTGGGAATCTCCGGATAGGAGACCACAAGTTCCCAGAAGGATTCTCATGGCGTATCCTTTTCCACAAACTGATAGGATACGCTGGGAATCTTCGCCAAAAGTTGACAAGGCGCTGACACGTTTGTCCAAAAAGGTGGCACTGCCTTCTCAGGATACGGCTTCCCTCAAGGAACCTGCTGATCGCAGGCAGGAAATTACCTTAAAGCACATTTACAATCATTCCGGTACTATTGCTCGACCGGCTATGGCGTCGGCCTGGGTTTGTAGTGCGGTTGTGGCATGGGCAGATTCCTTATCTACGGAAATTGACACCTTAGGTAGGGACGCCATTCAAATGACCATAGAGCATATCAGAGATGCTGCCTTGTATATGAGGGATGCTCAGAGAGACATTTGTTTATTAAGCTCCAGAATAAATGCTATGTCTATTTCTGCTAGGCGGCTCTTGTGGACCCGACAGTGGACGGGAGATGCCGATTCAAAGCGGCATATGGAGTCCTTGCCTTACAAAGGGGTGGAGTTGTTTGGAGACGGCCTCTCGGATCTTGTCTCTACGGCTACGGCTGGTAAGTCAAATTTCTTACCTTATGTCCCCCCGCAGCATACAAAAAAGGCACCTCATTATCAAATGCAGTCCTTTTGTTCCAATAAAAACAAGAAGGTACGTGGATCATCCTTTGTTGCCAGTGGGAAAGGCAGGGGAAAAAAGCTGCACACAGCTAGTTCCCAAGAGCAGAAGTCCTCCCCTGCGTCTGCAAAGTCCACCGCATGACGCTGGGGCTTTCCAAGGGGAGGCAGATCTGGTGGGGGCTCGTCTTCGTTTTTTCAGCCACGTCTGGGTTCACCCTTAGGTGGATCCCTGGCCATTAGAGATTGTTTCTCAGGGATACAGGCTGGAATTCGAAGACTTGCCTCCTCGCCGATTTTTCAACTCTGCTCTGCCGGCTTCCCCGTCAGAGAGGGAGCTAGTGTTGGCAGCAATCCAAAAATTGTATATTCAACAGGTGATTGTCACAGTTCCTCATCTCCAGCAAGGAGAGGGATATTACTCAACCCTGTTTGTGGTTCCGAAACCGGACGGTTCGATCAGACCCATTTTAAACCTGAAATCTCTGAACCTGTACTTGAAGAGGTTCAAGTTCAAAATGGAATCACTCAGGGCGGTCATCGCCAACCTGGAGGGGGGGGGATTGGATGGTGTCCCTGGACATAAAGGATGCTTACCTTCATGTTCCGATATTCCCCCCGCATCAGGCGTTCCTGAGATTTGCAGTGCAGGACTGTCACTACCAATTTCAGACGTTGCCGTTTGGGCTTTCCATGGCCCCGAGAATTTTCACCAAGGTAATGGCGGAAATGATGGTGCTCCGGCGCAGGCAGGGGGTCACAATTATCCCATACTTGGACGATCTCATAAAGGCGAGATCTCGGGAGAGGTTGCTGGACAGCGTGTCTCTGTCCATGAAGACGTTGCAGATACACGGCTGGATTCTCAATATACCGAAGTCCCAGCTAGTTCCTACAACGCGTCTGACCTTTTTGGGGCTGATTCTAGACACAGACCAGAAAAAGGTTTTTTCTTCCGATCGAAAAGGTTCAGGAACTCATAGCCGTAGTCAGGGACCTATTAAAACCAAAAAAGGTTTCAGTGCATCATTGCACGCGGGTCCTGGGGAAGATGGTGGCTTCCTACGAGGCCATCCCTTTCGGCAGGTTCCATGCGAGGACTTTTCAATGGGACCTCTTGGACAAGTGGTCCGGGTCCCATTTACAAATGCATCAAAGGATTACCCTGTCTCCCAGGACCAGGGTATCTCTCCTGTGGTGGCTGAACAGTGCTCACCTACTAGAAGGTCGCAGGTTCGGCATTCAGGACTGGGTCCTGGTGACCACGGACGCAAGCCTCCGAGGCTGGGGAGCAGTGACACTGGGATGAAATTTCCAAGGTCTCTGGTCAAGCCTAGAGTCTTGTCTCCACATCAACGTCCTGGAGTTGAGGGCCATATACAACGCCCTGCGTCAAGCGGAGGAATTGCTTCGGAGGAAACCGGTTCTGATTCAGTCAGACAATGTCACGGCAGTGGCTCATATAAACCGCCAAGGCGGAACAAGGAGCAGAATGGCCATGGCAGAAGCGACCAGGATTCTACGCTGGGCGGAAGGCCATGTAAGCGCGCTGTCAGCGGTATTCATCCCGGGGGTGGACAACTGGGAGGCGGACTTCCTCAGCAGGCACGACCTGCATCCGGGAGAGTGGGGACTTCATCAAGAAGTCTTCGCACAGATCACGGATCGTTGGGGACTGCCTCAAATCGACATGATGGCATCCCGTCTCAACAAAAAGCTAAAGCGGTATTGCGCCAAGTCAAGGGACCCTCAGGCGGTAGCGGTAGATGCTCTGGTGACACCTTGGGTGTTCAGATCGGTCTATGTGTTTCCTCCTCTTCCTCTCATACCCAAGGTGTTGAGAATAATACGAAGAAGCAGGGTCTGAACAATACTCATTGTTCCGGATTGGCCACGGAGGACTTGGTATCCGGAGCTGCAAGAGTTGCTCGCAGGGGATCCGTGGCCTCTTCCTCTAAGGCAGGACCTGCTGCGGCAGGGGCCCTATCTGTTCCAAGACTTACCGCGGCTGCGTTTGACGGCATGGCGGTTGAACGCCGGATCCTAGCGGAAAAAAGGGATTCCGGAGGAAGTCATTCCTACCCTGATCAAGGCTAGGAAAGATGTGACGTTAAAACATTATCACCGTATATGGCGGAAATATGTTTCTTGGTGTGAGGCCAGAGCTGCTCCTACGGAGGAGTTCCATTTGGGCCGTCTACTTCACTTCCTTCAAACAGGAGTGACTTTGGGCCTAAAATTAGGGTCCATAAAGGTCCAGATTTCGGCCTTATCCATTTTCTTTCAAAGAGAATTGGCCTCTATTCCTGAAGTACAGACCTTTGTGAAGGGAGTGCTGCATATTCAGCCTCCCTTTGTGCCTCCGGTGGCGCCTTGGGATCTTAACGTGGTGTTACGTTTCCTCGAGTCACCTTGGTTTGAACCACTCAAAACTGTGGAGTTGAAATACCTCACGTGGAAAGTGGTCATGTTGTTGGCGTTCGCTTCGGCAAGACGTGTTTCCGAATTGGCGGCTTTATCACATAAAAGCCCATACTTGGTTTTTCACGTGGATAGGGCGGAGTTGAAGACTCGCCCTCACTTTCTGCCAAAAGTGGTCTCATCTTTTCATGTGAACCAACCTATTGTCGTGCCTGTGGCTACACGGGACTTGGAGGATTCCGAGTCCCTGGATGTAGTCAGGGCTTTGAAGATTTATGTGACCAGAACGGCTAGAATCAGGAAGACTAAAGCTTTGTTCGTTCTGTATGCGGCCAACAAGGTTGGCGCTCCTGCTTCAAAGCAGACTATTGCTCGCTGGATCTGTAACACGATTCAGCAGGCGCATTCTACGGCAGGATTGCCGTTACCGAAATCGGTTAAGGCCCACTCTACTAGGAAAGTGGGTTCTTCTTGGGCGGCTGCCCGAGGGGTCTCGGCATTACAGTTGTGCCGAGCAGCTACTTGGTCGGGGACAAACACCTTTGCAAAGTTCTATAAGTTTGATACCCTGGCCGAGGAGGACCTCCTGTTTGCTCAATCGGTGCTGCAGAGTCATCCGCACTCTCCCGCCCGTTTGGGAGCTTTGGTATAATCCCCATAGTCCTTACGGAGTCCCAGCATCCTCAAGGACGTTAGAGAAAATAAGATTTTACTTACCGGTAAATCTATTTCTCGTAGTCCGTAGAGGATGCTGGGCGCCCGTCCCATGTGCGGACTTCTTCTGCAAGACTTGTATATAGTTATTGCTTACATAAGGGTTATGTTATAGTTTTTCGGTGGAACTGTGGCTATGTTGTTTTTCATACTGTTAACTGGGTAAGTTTATCACATGTTATACGGTGTGATTGGTGTGGCTGGTATGGATCTCGCCCTTAGATTTACAAAAATCCTTCCTCGTACTGTCCATCACCTCTGGGCACAGTTTCCCTAACTGAGGTCTGGAGGAGGGGCATAGAGGGAGGAGCCAGTGCACACCCAGAGTCCAAAGCTTTCTTAAAGTGCCCTATCTCCTGCAGAGCCCGTCTATTCCCCCCCCCCCCCCCCCCCCCCCCCCCCCCGAGTCTTTTAAATCCGATCAGGATCTCACAAAATATAGATAAATAGATATACATTTTAGAAGTAGATAACGACTACAGGAATCAATTTTCTCCTTCCTGTCACGCACACAGAGTTTAGTGTCATTTAAACTGCTTCCTTTGCCACCTGGCAGTTAACACTTCGCCTTTGATACATTTATCACATAGCTTCAAAATACGGTTTGTATTTGATTTCTCAAACAAATGCTCCTCATCCTTTTCCTGCATATGCCATTCAGGATTCGTATATCAATCAAACCAGCTACATCAATAAATACAGTTTCCAAACCCATACCAATCCATACCACTTTACATATGGAATAAGGAAACCCCCTCTGATTAACGCCTTTGTCTAAGGAACTCCTACTCCTAGCCATTACCTGCCGTGCACTGTCCAACATCAAAAGGTTTGTCATTCACCAGAGCTGCTTGGAGATGGCAATTAGCATCCTATCTTCTAGACACAGAAGATAGGGGATCCTTATTCAGTCATATATAGTAAGTGCATTTTTCCCTGTACAATACATGTGACCACATCTTAAATATAAATACATTTAAACATGCAGTCCTATAACTGTGCACAGACCACTACATATGACATGTTAAAACACATCATTAAACCTATTTTAAACAGTCCGCGCCCGGCACCGTAAGTACATTTCAAATATCGCGCCTAGCGCCAGTCCATACTTAACTGCCGCTGCGGCCATTACACCTGTGGCTGACTGGGTCTCCGGCCACAATTGTCCATAAAGTAACGATAAAAATTATAAAATTATACAGTGTATTTAGGGTGAATACCAACAGTACGTTTTTTCAAACTATTAACCTTATTTATCAATGAGTGATAAATTTCACTGTGAGTGATAAATTGCACCAGCCAACCAGCTCCTAACTGTCATTTTTCAAACACATCCTGGGACATGGAAGTTAGGAGCTGATTGGCTAGTTCAATTTATCACTCACAGTGAAATGTATCACTCATTGATAAATAAGGGCATAGGGGGTATATGCAATTGCGGTCGAATTCCCGAAATTGTCGAATTTCGGGTCATTTTCGACCAAAAAAAAAAATCGCCTATGCAATTCAGTGCTTTCCGACCAAAAAACGGACTTTCAAAATTCGACTTTTTGAAATTCGACCTTTTGCAAATTCGACTTTTCTGCAATGATACAAGTGCTGCAATTCGACCAAAGCATATTCAATTCAAGTTTGGAAATTCGACAGCAGTGCTTTTAGACAGCAAATTCGTCATTTTCAATCCGCCACACTTTGGAGGGTGAAAACAAATAAAAAAATTTTAAACATGGTTTTTTTTGTGTTTTTTTGGGGGGGAATAGCAGATCTATTTATATTAGAAGGGATTAGGTACTTTTTTTTTTTTGGAGGCACAAATATTATTTATATATTTTTTTTAAAATATTATTTTTTTTTATTATTTTTTTTTATGCTGGAACGGTGAAATCATAAAAAAAAATGGCGTGGGGTCCCCCCTCCAAAGCATAACCAGCCTCGGGCTCTTCGAGCTGGTCCTGGTTCTAAAAATGCAGGGAAAAAATTGACAGGGGATCCCCCGTATTTTTAAAACCAGCACCGGGCTCTGCGCCTGGTGCTGGTGCCAAAAATACGGGGGACAAAAAGAGTAGGGGTCCCCCGTATTTTTAACACCAGCATCGGGCTCCACTAGCTGGACAGATAATGCCACAGCCGGGGGTCACTTTTATGCCGTGCCCTGCGGCCGTGGCATTAAATATCCAACTAGTCACCCCTGGCCGGGGTACCCTGGGGGAGTGGGGACCCCTTCAATCAAGGGGTCCCCCCCCCCAGCCACCCAAGGGCCAGGGGTGAAGCCCGAGGCTGTCCCCCCCCATCCAATGGGCTGCGGATGGGGGGGCTGATAGCCTTTTGTGATAATAAAAAGATATTGTTTTTTCCAGTAGTACTACAAGTCCCAGCAAGCCTCCCCCGCAAGCTGGTACTTGGAGAACCACAAGTACCAGCATGCGGGAGAAAAACGGGTCCGCTGGTACCTGTAGTACTACTGGGAAAAAAATACCCAAATAAAAACAGGACACACACACCGTCGACAGTAAAACTTTATTTCATACGTCGACACACACATACTTACCTATGTTCACACGCCGACATCGGTCCTCTTCTCCATGTAGAATCCACGGATACCTGAAAAGAAAAGATCAATATACTCACCTCAGCCATGGTCCAGAGATAAATCCACGTACTTGTCAAAAAAACAAACCGAACACCCGCTCCATGCCGGACTGAAAGGGGTCCCATGCTGACACATGGGACACCTTTCCACGAATGAGACCTGTCAGTGACAGCTGTCACAGAAAGGTCTCTAAGCCAATCAGGAAGCGCAACTTCGTTGCGCTCACCTGATTGGCTGTTCGCTGTCTGTACTGTGACAGCACATCGCAAAGCCGCTCCATTACTTTCAATGGTGGGAACTTAGCGGCTAGCGGTAAGGTCACCCGACGGTCAGCGGCTGACCGGCGGGTGACCCCACCGCTACCCGCAAAGTTCCCACCATTGAAAGTAATGGAGCGGCTTTGCGATGTGCTGTCACAGTACAGACAGCGCACAGCCAATCAGGTGAGCGCCACGGAAGTAGCGCTTCCTGATTGGCTGAAGGGACGTCAGTGACAGGAGTCACGTGATGTCCCGGCATTCGGGAGAAAGGGGTCTGATGTGAAAACATTGGACCCCTTTCTAGTCCGGTATGGAGCGGGTTTTTGCGTTTTTTTTTTTTTTTAAACAAGTACGTGGATTTTACTCTCTGGACGTGGATTTATCTCTGGACGCTGGAAGGTGAGTATAATTTTTTCACAGGTACCCTCGGATCGTCGGAGACCGTGGCAGTCGGCGTGTCAACATAGGTAAGTATGTGTGTGTCGGTAGTGTGTAATAAAGTTTTACTGTCACGGTGTGTGTGTCCTGTTTTTATTTGGGTATTTTTTTCCCAGTAGTACTACAGGTACCAGCGGACCCGTTTTTCTCCCGCATGCTGGTACTTGTGGTTCTCCAAGTACCAGCTTGCGGGGGAGGCTTGCTGGGACTTGTAGTACTACTGGAAAAAACAATATCTTTTTATTATCACAAAAGGCTATCAGCCCCCCCATCCGCAGCCCATTGGATGGGGGGGGACAGCCTCGGGCTTCACCCCTGGCCCTTGGGTGGCTGGGGGGGGGGGGGACCCCTTGATTGAAGGGGTCCCCACTCCCCCAGGGTACCCCGGCCAGGGGTGACTAGTTGGATATTTAATGCCACGGCCGCAGGGCACGGCATAAAAGTGACCCCCGGCTGTGGCATTATCTGTCCAGCTAGTGGAGCCCGATGCTGGTGTTAAAAATACGGGGGACCCCTACTCTTTTTGTCCCCCGTATTTTTGGCACCAGCACCAGGCGCAGAGCCCGGTGCTGGTTTTAAAAATACGGGGGATCCCTGGCCAATTTTTCCCCTGCATTTTTAGAACCAGGACCAGCTCGATGAGCCCGAGGCTGGTTATGCTTTGGAGGGGGGACCCCATGCCATTTTTTTTCCGGGTTTTTCACGTTTTTTTACCGTTTTTTAAAATCGCGGCAAAATCCGCCAAATCGGCCGATTTTCGCCCGCGACTCTGGCGAATCCGTTTTTCATTGAATATGGTGAATTCCGGAAGCCACCTTCCGGGATTCACCTGTCGAATTGAGTCGAATTAAAAAACGGCGAAAATTGCCGCGAATTCGACCGCAATTGCATATACCCCATAAAGTTGTAACATATGGGGCAGATTTAATTAGCTGCAGGTTTTTAGATTTCTGGTTAAGTGCCCAGATCCAGCCCCGCTACTTGGTATGTGTGGAGTGTGCCACTGCACATAGCCCTGCGGGGTAGGAGGTGCTGTTGATGGCACTTGTCAATGATCTATTTTAATTACTTGTAGCTTCCGCCATTTTGAAGCCCATCATCTCCTGACCACCCCTGTTTCCTTCCCCCACCGCTTCCGTCACTAACACCTATGAGCTCTTTGTTATTCAGTCACACTGTCCTTTACTACATTTCAAGATGCTGACATACCTGGGACTCTAATCTTGCCTGTGGCATTGCAGTCAGACAACTCTATTCTTTGAGCTATCTGCCCTTGCATAGAAAGCTAGAAAATTCTAAGCTGGAGAATTCTAATTACTTGAAACTTACCCCAGGTGGCCCAACAGCTGTTTTCCTCAATCCCCTGAATAAAACCGTTTTGTTTGAAACAGCGGTTGTGCCACGGCTACCAGATTGTGCTTCATATGGATTTTTCTTGAATAAAAAAACTCTTTTCACATTCATCTAAACTGTGAGTGCTGGTAATTTCTTTTTCTAAATCGCTGAAAAAGTGAGTGCAGTTATTATTATCTTTTACCCTGCACCACCACCTTGCCATTGATTTACGATAGCTTTGAGTGCTGTCGTTTTCCATATATATATATATATATATATATATATATATATATATATATATATATATATATATATATATATAATACAAAAATATCCTTATCTTGCGCTCGCAGAACCAGCAGCACTACAGGCGAGACCTCCGTTGCCGGATCTCAGACAAACATAAGATAGAAAACACAAATCCTGAGCGCGCTCTGTTTGATGTATAGATATAGCGGAAGTCCTTCCAAGTAGGTGTATCTTATACTATGGATAATTGGATTTCTTGGGTTCCTGCAGTGGATAACCCCTCACCAGAAAGTCACCCAAACAAATTGGCCTTGGCCTTATCCACTGCAGGAACCCAAGAAATCCAATTATCCATAGTATAAGATACACCTACTTGGAAGGACTTCCGCTACATCTATACATCAAACAGAGCGCGCTCAGGATTTGTGTTTTCTATATATATATATATATATATATATATATATATATATATATATATGAAATGGAAAAAGGTTCTCGTGGGAGCCAATACGCCTTTAGTATGACAATGTTTAAAAGTTTTTATTCATACACAAACGAACAATATTTATAACTTAAACATTCGTCATTGGTACAAATTACTAAAAATTCAATAAAACAATATAACAATCTTATACATAAACATATTTCAGTTGATGTGAGGAATTTACAGTCAGGTGATCACAATCAGAACTTAAGAGATATGTCTCCAACCAGATGTTTGTGGTGAAGGCTTTATGAACCCGATATCGCGAAACCCAACGCGTTTCGTCCGTTAGGACTTCATCAGGGGTTTACAATCGGTTCTTTATAATAGAATGGATTACCACTGGTAAAAACTGGTTAGAATTCTCAATGTTAAATCCAATCACACGTTTGTTTCAATTGATATGGTATCTAAATAGGATTCATCATAACAGAAAACGACAATTAGGTTGAAGTTAGATGATGTTATATTCCCAAATTTCATCAGGGATAGTGGAACCCTACAGTCCACCTCAGCTTCAATACAGGAACAAGCACAACCTCACAGTTGAGATCCTGTGAGGTTGTGCTTGTTCCTGTAAAAAGGAGTAGTGCTGTTCAGGATTGGAAATTTCTTAAAGTTCTTTTTTGGTGATACTTATTGAAGCTGAGGTGGACTGTAGGGTTCCACTATCCCTGATGAAATTTGGGAATATAACATCATCTAACTTCAACCTAATTGTCATTTTCTGTTATGATGAATTCTATTTAGATACCATATCAATTGAAACAAACGTGTGATTGGATGTAACATTGAGAATTCTAACCAGTTTTTACCAGTGGTAATCCATTCTATTATAAGAACGGATTGTAAACCCCTGATGAAGTCCTAACGGACGAAACGCGTTGGGTTTCGCGATATCGGGTTCATAAAGCCTTCACCACAAACATCTGGTTGGAGACATATCTCTTTTAAGTTCTGATTGTGATCACCTGACTGTAAATTCCTCACATCAACTGAAATATGTTTATGTATAAGATTGTTATATTGTTTTATTGAATTTTTAGTAATTTGTACCAATGATGAATGTTTAAGTTAGAAATATTGTTCGTTTGCGTATGAATAAAAACTTTTAAACATTGTCATACTAAAGGCGTATTGATTGGCTCCCACGAGAACCTTTTTCCATTTCACATCTACTCTTTATACCTCATCTGACAGAGAGTATTTCTTAGTGGTTTGAGACTAGTGGTATAGCGCAAAAAAAAGGTTACTTTTTGTTTTATATATATATATATATATATATATATATATATAAAGATATATACAGTGTGTGTGTGTGTACATATATATATATTTGTTGGAACGGGTACCATAACATGGGCTTTCTCTGAGATCAATAGCATCATGCCCTTTCCCCATGAGGGCATGCTCCTTATGTCCCGATGGGTGAGGGGGTGCCAAAAAATCTAGTTACGGCTCTGCCCGCAGCTGTTAAATTTTCTCTTACGTCCTAGAGGATGCTGGGGACTCCAAAAGGACCATGGGGTATAGACGGGATCCGCAGGAGCTTGGGCACACTGAAAAGACTTTAACTGGGTGTGAACTGGCTCCTCCCTCTATGCCCCTCCTCCAGACCTCAGTTAGACTTTGTGCCCAGGACTGACTGGACACTCATTAGGGGAGCTCTCCTGAGTTTCTCTGGAAAATACTTTTGTTAGGTTTTTTATTTTCAGGGAGTCCTGCTGGCTACAGGCTCCCTGCAGTGAGGGACTGAGGGGAGAGAAGTCAGACCTACTTCTACTTAGTTTAAGGGCTCTGCTTCTTTGGCTACTGGACACCATTAGCTCCAGATGGTTCGATCACTTGGTGCGCCTAGCTGCTTGTTCCCGGAGCCGCGCCGTCACCTCCCTCACAGAAGCCAGAAGATAGAAGCCGGGTGAGTATGCAGAAGGCAGAAGACTTCAGTAACGAGGTACAGCGCAGCGGTAGCGCTGCGCTCCATGCTCCCACACACTTCTCCATCGGCACTCACAGGGTGCAGGGCGCTGGGGGGGGGGCGCCCTGGGCAGCAGTTACTGAGGTCTGGGAAGCCGGCAGAAGCCTTTTCGGACCCCCGCCGGCATTTTCATTTTTCAAATTTGGCGGGCTGAAGCGCGCCGGGAAGGGGCGGAGCTTAGCTGCGCGGCTCACAGGCGCCATTTCTCCTCAACACACGGCTACAGGAGACGCTGGCCCGGGACCTCCAAAGCTCCACTAAAAGTAACGGGGAGCTGATCGGGGGGGGGGGGGGGGGTGTGTCACAGTTTGGTGGTGCATATTATTGTCTTTTCAGCAGCGCTTTCACATATATGCTTTGGTGGGATATATGGGCGCTGGGGTGTGAGCTGGCATATACTCCCTCTGTGTTTCTCCTTCCGGGCTTCCTTGTGGGCCTGTCGCCTAACTGAGACATTGTGTGTGTCGGTGGGTCGATAATCCGTGTCGACATGTCTGAGGCTGAATTTTATTCACTGGAGGAGGTTCTTGGGGGGGCAGATGTGGGTCTGGAATTGGCTCTGTCGGCACAGCCGACACCTGATTTACTTACATTCTTGAATACAATTAATACAAATGTGGCTTCTTTGTCAAAGAGGTTAGATAAATCTGAGTCACAGACACAGGTGTGGAAAAAATCCATGGAGGATGCTTTGACTCGGGTGCAAAAAGCGGATTCTGATTCCGAGGTCGATTTCACTGAGGCTGCTTTACATCCAAGATTAGTTAAGAGTATTCAGTACATGATTGTGGCTATAAAGGATGTTTTACACATTTCTGATAAACCTGCGGTACAGGAAACAAGGATTTGCTTGTTCAAAGATAAAAAAAAACCTGAGGTGCAATTTCCCCCCTCCCATGAAATGAATACTCTTTGTGAAAAGGCTTGGGAGTCGCCGGACAAGAGGTGGCAGATTCCCAAGAGGATTTACATGGCGTATCCTTTCCCCTCTGTTGACAGGGAAAAATGGGAGGCGTCTCCAAATGTTGACAAAGCTCTATCTCGTTTGTCTAAGAAGGTTGCGCTTCCGTCTCCTGACATGGCATCTCAAGGATCCGGTGGATCGCAAGCTGGAGACGTCTCTGAAGTCCATTTTCGCTAATACGGGTGCATTGCTCAGACCTGCTGTGGCGTTGGTATGGGTGAGTAGTGCTATTGCTAAATGTGCTGAGAATTTAGCTGCTGATATGGATACCCTTGATAAAGATACTGTTCTTTTGACTCTTGGTTATATCAAGGACGCTGCAGATTACCTGAAGGATGCGGCGAGGGATGTTGGTCTCTTGGGATCAAGAGCCAATGCCATGTCGATTTCGGCCAGGAGGGCGCTGTAGATCCATCAATGGAATGCTGATGCCGATTCCAAGAGAGCTATGGAAGCTTTACCCTTCAAAGGTAATGTCTTGTTTGGGGACGGCTTGGCTGACCTGGTTTCTACCGCGACCGTGGGTAAGTTGTCTTTTCTTCCCTATGTTCCCACACAACAGAAAAAGGCACCACATCAGCAGATGCAGTCCTTTCGTCCAAATAAATACAGGTGGGGAAAAGGTTCGTCCTTTCTCGCTTCAAAGTGTAGAGGAAGGGGAAGGAAGTCGCCTGCAGTGTCAGGCGCCCAGGACCAGAAGTCCTCCCCCGCCTCTACCAAGTCCACCGCAGGACGCTGGGGCTTCCCTGGGGGAGTCCGGACCGGCGGGGGGCCGTCTGCAGATCTTCAGTCAGGTCTGGATTCAATCAGGCCTGGATCTTTGGGTCCTAGAGATTGTATCTCAGGGATACAAGCTGGAGTTTCAGGAGACACCCCCTCACCGGTTTTTCATGTCGGCCTTGCCAGTGTCTCTTCCGGACAGGGAGGTGGTGCTGGCAGCAATACAAAAGTTGTGTCAACAGAGGGTCATTGTTCCCGGTTCCCCGTCCCAACGGGGGGAGGGGTTCTACTCGAGCCTTTTTGTGGTACTGAAACCGGAAGGTTCGGTCAGACAGATTCTGAACCTAAAGTCCCTCAATCCATACTTGAAGGTTTTCAAGTTCAAGATGGAATCTCTTCGAGCTGTGATTGCCAGCCTAGAAGGGGGGGACTTTATGGCGTCAGTCGACATAAAGGATGCCTACTTACACGTTCCGATCTATCCTCTGCACCAATCCTTCCTAAGGTTTGCGGTACAGGATTCTCATTACCAATTTCAGACGTTGCCGTTTGGGCTTTCCACGGCCCCGAGGATTTTCACCAAAGTCATGGCAGAAATGATGGTTCTCCTTCGCAAGCAAGGGGTTACCATTATCCCGTACTTGGACGATCTCCTGATAAAGGCGAGGTCCAGGGAACGGTTACTAAGAAATGTGGATTTGTCTCTGTCCGTTCTGCGACAACACGGTTGGCTGCTAAATTTGTCAAAGTCGCCGTTGATTCCGACCACTCGGTTGCCCTTTCTGGGCATGATTCTGGACACGGGCTTACAGAAGGTGATTCTTCCGGAAGAAAAAGCTCTGGAACTTCAGACGATGGTCAGGGAACTTCTGAGGCCAAAGTGTGTGTCGGTTCATCAATGTACTCGGGTTCTGGAGAAGATGGTTGCGGCGTACGAAGCCATTCCGTTTGGCAGGTTTCATGCTCGGGCTTTTCAGTGGGATCTGCTGAGCAAGTGGTCCGGGTCTCACCTGCACATGCACCGGCAGATACGTCTATCTCCCAGGGCCAGGATTTCTCTCCTGTGGTGGCTACAAAGTTCTCACCTCCTAGGAGGCCGCCGATTCGGTATCCTGGATTGGGTCCTGTTGACAACAGATGCAAGTCTCCGAGGCTGGGGCGCAGTCACCCAGGGAAGAATTTTCCAGGGGAAATGGTCGCTCCAGGAATCTTGTCTCCACATAAATGTTCTCGAGTTAAGAGCCATTTACAACGGCCTGCTTCAAGCAAGAAACCTTCTTCAGGGTCGGCCTGTCCTGATACAATCAGACAACATAACTGCGGTGGCGCATATAAACCGTCAAGGCGGAACAAGGAGCAGGGCGGCTATGGCGGAGGCCACAAGAATCCTTCGCTGGGTGGAACAGCACGTGAGCGCCCTGTCAGCGGTCTTCCTTCTGGGAGTGGACAACTGGGAAGCAGACTTCCTCAGCAGACACGATCTCCATCCAGGAGAGTGGGCTCTTCATCAGGAGGTGTTTGCAGAACTGACGAAGCATTGGGGAACTCCGATGATCGACATGATGGTGTCTCGCATCAACCAGAAGCTTCCGAGGTATTGTTCCAGGTCAAGGGACCCCCAGGCCAGTGCAGTGGACGCCCTGGTGACCCGTGGGTTTTTTCATGGTGTATGTGTTCCCTCCGCTTCCTCTCATTCCAAAGGTGCTGGGAATCATTCGACGGGCAAGAGTGCGAGCACTTCTTGTAGTTCCAGATTGGCCAAGAAGGGCCTGGTATCCAGATCTTCAGGAATTACTTGTGGAAGATCCTTGGCCACTTCCTCTAAGGGAGGACCTGTTATTGCAGGGACCATGCGTGTTTCTAGACTTACCGTGGCTGCGTTTGATGGCATGGAAGTTGAGCGCCAAATCTTAGCTCGGAAAGGTATTCCCAGGGAGGTCATTCCCACTCTCCTTAAGGCGAGGAAGGAAGTTACGGCTAAACATTATCATCGTATTTGGAGAAAGTATGTTTCGTGGTGTGAGACTAAAGCTGCTCCTGCAGAAGAATTTCACTTGGGTCAGTTTCTCCATTTTTTTTGCAGGCAGGCGTCGATGCCGGCCTGAAATTTGGTTCCATCAAGGTGCAGATTTCGGCTTTATCTATCTTCTTTCAGAAGGAATTGGCGGTTCTCCCTGAGGTTCAAACTTTTGTGAAGGGAGTGATGCATATCCATCCTCCGTTTGTGCCCCCGGTGGCACCATGGGACCTTGACGTGGTCTTACAGTTTCTTATGTCTTCCTGGTTTGAACCTTTGCGTATGGTTGAGTTAAATTTTCTCACTTGGAAGGTGGTCAGGCTGTTAGCTCTAGCGTCTGCCAGGCGGGTGTCGGAGTTGGCGGCCTTGTCACACAAGAGTCCGTACTTGATCTTCCATTCGGATAGGGCGGAATTGAGGACTCGTCAACAATTTCTACCGAAGGTGGTTTCTTAATTTCACATTAACCAACCTATTGTGGTGCCTGTGGCTACAGATGCTGTGGCAGTTCCAAAGTCTCTCGATGTTGTGAGAGCTTTGAAGATCTACGTCGCCAGAACGGCGGTGGCCAGGAAAACAGAGGCGCTGTTTGTACTGTATGCTTCCAACAAGATTGGGCATCCTGCTTCGAAGCAGACTATTGCACGCTGGATTTGTAGTACGATTCAGCAAGCTCATTCTTCGGCTGGGTTACCGGTGCCGAAATCAGTAAAGGCCCATTCTACCAGGAAAGTGGGCCCATCTTGGGCGGCTGCCTGAGGGGTCTCGGCACTTCAGCTTTGCCGAGCAGCTACGTGGTCGGGTTCAAACACCTTTGCTAAGTTTTACAAGTTTGATACCCTGGCTGAGGAGGACCTCATGTTTGCTCAGTCGGTGCTGCAGAGTCGTCCGCACTCTCCCGCCCGTGTTGGAGCTTTAGTATAGACCCCATGGTCCTTTTGGAGTCCCCAGCATCCTCTAGGACGTAAGAGAAAATAGGATTTTAGTACCTACCGGTAAATCCTTTTCTCCTAGTCCGTAGAGGATGCTGGGCGCCCATCCCAGTGCGGACTGTTACTGGCAATGTTTTCATGTTGGTTAACTTGGTTTATACACGGGTTGTGTATTTTTTGTTATCAGCTTGTTGCTGTTGTTATTTCATGCTGTTATCTGGTTTACTGTTACTCCGGTTGTACGGTATGTTTGTGGTGTGGGCTGGTATATTTGTAGCCCTTAGTTTAAACAAAAATCCTTTCCTTGAAATGTCCGTCTCTCCTGGGCACAGTTCCTATAACTGAGGTCTGAAGGAGGGGCATAGAGGGAGGAGCCAGTTCACACCCAGTTAAAGTCTTTTCAGTGTGCCCGAGCTCCTGCGTCTATACCCCATGGTCCTTTTGGAGTCCCCAGCATCCTCTACGGACTAGGAGAAAAGGATTTATCGGTAGGTACTAAAATCCTATTATTCCCCGCTGTAAGCCATAGCAGCAGGGTTAATTATTATTACAGGTTGAGTATCCCATATCCAAATATTCCGAAATACGGAATATTCTGAAATACGGACTTTTTTGAGTGAGATAGTGAAACCTTTGTTTTTTGATGGCTCAATTTACACAACCTTTGTTTAATACACAAAGTTATTAAAAATATTGTATTAAATGACCTTCAGGCTGTGTGTATAAGGTGTATATGAAACATAAATGAATTGTGTGAATGTAGACACACTTTGTTTAATGCACAAAGTTATAAAAAATATTGTATTAAATGACCTTCAGGCTGTGTGTATAAGGTGTATATGTAACATAAATGCATTCTGTGCTTAGATTTAGGTCCCATCGCCATGATATCTCATTATGGTATGCAATTATTCCAAAATACGTAAAAATCCGATATCCAAAATACCTCTGGTCCCAAGCGTTTTGGATAAGGGAGACTCAACCTGGATTACCAGTTATTTATGTAGCGCACACATATTCCGCAGCGCTTTACAGAGAATATTTGGCCATACACATCAGTCCCTGCCCCAGTGGAGTTTACAATCTATATTCCCTACCACATGTGTGTACACACACACACACACACACACACACACACACACACTCACACTCACGCTAGGGTTAATTTTGTTGGGATCCAATTAACCTACCAGTATATTTTTGGATTGTGGGAGGAAACCGGAGTACCCAGAGGAAACCCACGCAAGTACGGGGAGAATATACAAACTCCACACAGTTAGGGCCCATGACCTCAGTGCTGTGAGGCAGTAATGCTCACCGTTACACCATCTGACGACCCCCGGAAGTACTAGTTAGCGGAGATTTCAGTTCACACCTCAGGAGGGTGCATGCAGAAATCCACGTTAAGTGTACCCTTTAGATTAGTCGCAAAGCTGGCATAGCTTACAGGAGCAAAAACCCCACGCTAAAGGGGAGTACACACGGGGAGATGTGTGCTGAGCAAGGGGGGGGACAGGGACGCGATGTAATTAGACTGAATGCATGCAGACACAATGTAGAACCAGCGATAGCAACGCGTGGGGCCGTGCATCGCTATCGCTATGGGACATACAAATGGAGAGATCCGTGCTTAATTTATAAGCAGTCTAGTTAGATTGCTTAGAAATTAAGCATAGATCTCTCCGTGTGTACCCCCCTTAAGTCCCGCGGATCATAGAATCTGGCCGTAAATATTAAAACTGATCCTGATTGTTTTGTGAGTATAAAAGAAAAATAGTAAGAAGAAAACAGCATAGGGAATTTGGCCATTATACTCATTTCTATAGCGCAGACTTATTGCTCAGCGCTGCACAGAATATGTTATCGTTCGACACCAGTCTGCAGGACTATATTTTCCTCCAGAGCATTACAGAGGAGAAACACTCGGGACGTTATCTGGCTGTGAACAGCTACTACAAGGACAAAGTACACATGCCTGCAATGAACTTTGCCCCTAGACATGGGAGTGAGACATGTGATCCCACAAATGGGCTTCCGGGACTGTAAAGGTGCATACACACGGACAGGTTTTACTATGAGAGATTTTGACTGAGCGTTTTCCCTTGAGCTGGCAGTAGGAGATTTTGACGATTTTGGCTATGGGTGATTTTGGCTAACTCATTTAAGCAAGGGGATACTTATTCTTTTCCAGCGACATAGCCAAAATTGACTTGCCTGCACAGTCTATTTTTAGCAGCGATAGCGACCTGGCGGGCGGGGACGCGCATCGCTATCGCTGGCTGTTTGCACTAACTTTCTGAGCGATTTTGACTATATAGTAAAAATCGCTCAGCTATATTATCGCTCCGTGTGTATGGGTCGTTGGGTCCACTCAACTTAGGTCGACGGTCATTAAGTGTACCACTGAAGGTCGACGTGAGCATTAGGTCGACATGTACTAGGTCGACAGGTAAAAAGGTCAACATGAGTTTTTGGTTTTATTTTGGTGACGTTTTCTTCGTAAAGTGACTGGGGACCCCAATTAGTGCACCGTGTCCCCTCGCTTCACTCGCCCTGGTTCGGGCAAGGTGCCTCGCTCCCCTGCCGCTGCATTCTGCACGGGTTACCGTTCCCAATTGTAGCCCACGTGGATTGTAAAGTATGATAAAGTCAAAAAAGTGTAAAAAAAAATGTGAAAAACTCATGTCAATCTTTTTGACCGGTCAACCTAACGACTGTATCCCCTCCGTGTGTATGGACCTTAAAACACAACTTGTTTTGCCAGCTAACTGGTTCCACGGCTTAACCAATGCAAGACTGCGGCTTTTATATGTCAAAGATTTATTGATGTCATTTTAAACAGATTATATAACAAAACAATACACAAGTAGTAGGCATGCACTTATTCTCTCCATCGTTTCTTTAGCATAATTAGTGCAGCTACACAGTTACCTGATACGGCAATCATATTGTTACCCTAGCATTGCAGTGTTACTTGTGGCACACGACCGTTACACTTAATGCCATCTTATGAGTACACCTGTTAGAGGTACACAAATCTTAATACGTCAATCATAAAGTGACCTAATTTCTGTACATTCTCGCTGAATCATGTGTATTGGATTAAATGCAAATATATGCATGGAAACCCTATGTTTTGTGAATAGCATAGTAAGACCTATAAGACAAGATGCAGCCAGGGCACACTATCATAGACTGTTACCTTTAAACAGTTAAAGGCCTCATGTGTGTTGGCAAATACAGTATTCGGGTCACTAGAGTGCTGGCGCTGAGATTCTTCATAGTCTGGAACACAAGTGTCATTGCATCAGTGTTTGAAGGCAGGGCAGCCATCAGGGGGGGTACTGGTGTCCCGGGCCCTTACAAAGAGGGGGTCCCACCCCTGGCTTCTACCGCCAATACCTGTAGAGCGACGCCAGTCTGTAAATCAACAGCAGGCTGATGCGCAGGGACTGTTTCTTAAAACAAGCCTTGTCTGTGCATCAGCTCTCTGTGAACTGTTCCTGTAGGTCCACAGCGCTCCACTTATATGTAATGTCACAATGTATGACATCACATAGTGGTGGAGCAGTGCGGCAGAATCTTTGTTCTGGGAGGGAGGGGCCCTGTCTATTTTGTCAGTCCCGGGCCCCAAAATTGCTGATGGCTGCCCTGTTTGGAGGACCGCAAAATTGTACATTTTGGCATAGCTGGGGTTTGCGGGGTCTCAGCCGTTCCTTTAGGAACCCTATGATGTCTGCGACTCAATTTATGAATATTGGTATAATTTTGTTTTTTTACCAGTAGTTGCTAGTGCAGCTCTAAATAGTATTACATGGCCCATATGATCACTGAATTGATTTACAGCATTCAGCCCGCATGACTCAGCTGCATAATCAGATGTTTGGCTAAAGCCGACTAAATACTTTCCTTTTGGCACCAATCTTCTGCGTTGCTGTGATATAAATCACTCCTTCATTAACCTACATTGATCATTCCCAAATATAGTAGGACTGCTTCCTGATTTAGCAAGGTGGATATATGGTCTTTGTGTCATACATACAGAGGTTTATATGTCGCCCCAATCCTCCTGCATCAGTGTGACCAGGGCCTGGCATCACTGCTCTGTGCTACTGGTGACCCTGCTTTTTCCGTTAGCTTTTGCTATGCTGCGTCCTGCTGCCTCTATACCCTTCTCGTATTGTAACACCACCCCTGCCTCAGTAGCGCCACTTTCACATAGGTAGACCTGTCACTGTCGCTGCCTCCCACAAGACAGAGCTTTATGCGTCTAAACCTGGTCCGTTTGTGCGTGACATGCTCAATAAGTAATGGGTACCAAGTTAATTGCACCCACTGGCACATACAATTAAATATTGCCCCGTCACTACAGACGGGAAATTAGATGTAAAAAAGCAATTAAATTCCCCCCTTGGAATGAAGATAATGAAATGTAGAGGAAAAAACTTTTGTTTCAAGTTTTTCTTGCTTTCTTAAATAGGTTTGCTAGATATATGTAGTTATACTGTAATACCCAATAGGTCCTAAATTATTTTTTACTACAGTAAGTGTGTTTTTTTTTTTTTTCCCATGGGCCTAGGGACTGATTGACTTCAAATCCATAGCTGGCCTTTTTTTTTCATAGGCACTTCCTGCCCCCCTACTTTACCACAGATGTAAGCCCTGGTTAGACGATGCATGTTTATTGCACTCGCGTTTCCCATGCAGCATTACTGGCCCTTGATACATCATATACAATAAAAATAAATCTTTAAATTCATAGTCGGCGAGTCAGTTCTCCACCGAGCACCAATGCAACAGTTAAGTGAAGGCACATCACAAACGGTAATATTGCTAATATTTTGTTGCACCCTATAGAGCTGCATTGGAAAAGCAGTGCTGTTTAGCTACAGTAATATACAAATACAGTATGTGTGCAGAGGCACACCAACAGTAAACATCAGTAAACACATAAATCAGATTAAAAGATTTAAAAGGTGGGCATAAAGTAAAAGACCTAACTATTAATTATAACATCACTGGTCAATAGTCTATAGTAACATGTACAGTATTCTGGACTTTGTGCTGCAGTGCTGAGCTAATAATGATGAGACACATTTCGCTCTTTTGAGACGCATTTTGCTTAATGTAAAACAGTGATTTCCCCTTATGGTTCTTGCAAGCTATGGAGGAGGAAATCTGAAACTTTTACACCAATGAAAGTTTTGGTTCTAAAGTGCTAGGACGTCGGACTGAGGTTACGTATTCATTTCTGCATATTGTGCCTCTTCAGGTTCCTTTTAATTTAGTGGATGCTTTTAGTTTATGGAGGGGTCTCCCAGAAGTGCATAGTAGATTGAGTTGGGCTCACGGAGAGGGTTCTCTTTAATACCTGCAGAAGTATATAACTTGCCGTATTAAAATATATGTTTACAAAAATCTTAGTTCCTAGTAATCCTCATACATATTGCAGGTATATATAGTTTCATAGGAAAAATGTCAATTCCCCCTCACTGGTATTTAGTAGCACTGGTTGTTTGCAGAGCCTAGCTTCTCAGTCTATCAGTTATACAGAAAATAGTTTCGTTTTCGCCCTTGTCTAAATGTTTACTTGGCTGATGTGGAAGTAGTCAGTCCTGTTTGTCTGTTGTCCGAGATAACCAATCAGATTCTAGCTATCACTAATCTAGTAAATTCTATAAAATGGTAGCTAGAATCTGCGCAACACCTCAACTGCTTCTTCTATAGAAGGTTTGTAACATCTGCCCCTAAGGCCTTTTCTCTTAGTCCGTAGAGGATGCTGGGGACACCATAAAAACCATGGGGTATAGACGGGATCCGCAGGAGACATGGGCACTTTAAGACTTTGAATGGGTGTGAACTGGCTTCTCCCTCTATGCCCCTCCTCCAGACTCCAGTTATAGGAACTGTGCCCAGGGAGACGGACATTTCAAGGAAAGGAATTATTGTTAAACTAAGGTGAGATACATACCAGCTCACACCTCAACACACCGTACAACAGGGCATTCAACAGAACTCCAGTCAACGGCATGAACAACATCAGCATCAGGCTGACTATAACATAACACAACCCGTGTGTAAACATAACTAATAGCTGCAGATACAGTACGCACTGGGACGGGCGCCCAGCATCCTCTACGGACTAAAAGAAAAGGATTTACCGGTAGGTATTAAAATCCTATTTTCTCATACGTCCTAGAGGATGCTGGGGACACCATAAGAACCATGGGGTTTATACCAAAGCTCCAGAACGGGCGGGAGAGTGCGGATGACTCTGCAGCACCGATTGACCAAACATGAGGTCCTCATCAGCCAGGGTAGTAAAATTTCGCAAAAGTGTTTGAACCCGACCAAGTAGCTGCTCGGCAGAGTTGTAATGCTGAGACTCCGCGGGCAGCCGCCCAGGATGAGCCCACTTTTCTGGTAGAGTGGGCCTTCACTGATTTCGGTAACGGCAATCCAGCTGTAGAATGAGCCTGCTGAATCGTATTACAGATCTAGCGTGCAATAGTCTGCTTGGAAGCAGGCGTTCCAATCTTGTTGGCAGCATACAGGATAAACAGAGCTTCCGTTTTCCTAAGTTGAGCCGTTCTGGCGACATAAATCTTCAAGGCCCTGACAACATCGAGACATTTAGACTCCGCGAAGGCGTCAGTAGCCACTGGTACCACAATAGGCTGGTTCATGTGGAACGATGAAACCACCTTCGGCAGAAATTGTTGACGAGTCCTCAACTCCGCTCTATCTTCATGGAAGATTAAATAAGGACTCTTGTGAGACAAAGCCACTAACTCAGACACCCGCCTTGCGGATGCTAAGGCCAATAGCATGACCACTTTCCAAGTGAGAAATTTCAACTCAACCTTCTGTAAAGGTTCAAACCAATGTGACTGAAGGAACTGCAACACCACGTTAAGATCCCATGCTGCCACTGGGGGCAAAAATGGAGGTTAATTGTGCAAAACTCCTTTCACGAAAGTCTGAACTTCTGGAAAGGAGGCCAAGTGTTTTTGAAAGAAAACCGATAAGGCCGAAATTTGTACTTTAATCGAGCCTAACTCTAGGCCCGCATCCACACCTGCTTGCAGGAAATGGAGAAAACGCCCTAACTGAAATTCTTCCGTAGGAGCCTTCATGGATTCACACCAAGACACATATTTTCTCCAAATACGGTGATAATGTTTAGACGTTACTCCTTTTCTAGCCTGAAGAAGTGTGGGAATAACTTCACTGGGAATACCCTTTCGGGCTAGTATCCGGCGTTCAACCTGCAAGCCGTCAAACGTAGCCGCGGTAAGTCGTGGTACACGCACAGCCATAGCTGTAACAGATCCTCTCGTAGAGGAAGAGGCCAGGTATCTCTTATGAGTAATTCGTGAAGATCTGGATACCAAGCCCTCCTTGGCCAGTCCGGAGCAATGAGGATCACCTGAACCTTTGTTCTTCTTAGCACCTTTGGAATGAGTGGAAGCGGAGGGAACACGTACACCGACTGAAACACCCCTGGTGTTACCAGCGCGTCCACCGCTGTTACTTGAGGGTCCCTCGACCTGGAACAATATCTCTGAAGTTTCTTGTTGAGGCGAGACGCCATCATGTCTGTTTGAGGAATTCCCCAAAGACTTGTCACTCCTGTGAAGACCTCTTGATGAAGACCCCACTCTCCTGGATGGAGATCGTGTCTGCTGAGGAAGTCTGCTTCCCAGTTGTCCACTCCTGGAATGAAGATTGCTGACATAGCGCTTGTATAGCTTTCCGCCCAGCGGAGAACTTTTGTGGCCTCTGTCATTGCCGCCCTGCTCTTTGTTCCGCCCTGGCGGTTTATATGCGCTACTGCTGTTATATTGTCCGATTGTATTAGGACGGGCAGGTTACGAAGAAGATGTTCCGCTTGAAGAAGGCCGTTGTAAATGCCCCTTAACTCCAGAACGTTTATGTGTAGACAGACTTCCTGGCTTGACCATTTTCCCTGGAAGGTTTCCCCCTGTGTGACTGCTCCCCAGCCTCGGAGACTCGCATCCGTGGTTACTAGGATCCAGTCCTGGATCCCGTACCTGCGTCCCTCTAGGAGGTGAGAGCTGTGCAGCCACCACAGGAGTGAGATTCTGGTCTTGGAGGATAGGATTATTTTCCGGTGTATGTGCAGATGGGATCCGGACCACTTGTCCACTAGGTCCCACTGAAACACTCTGGCATGGAATCTGTCAAACTGAATGGCCTCGTAGGCTGCCACCATCTTCCCCAGCAACCGAGTGCATTGGTGAATTGAAACTCTCGCTGGTTTCAGAATTTGTTTGACCAAACTCTGAATTTCCAGAGCCTTCTCTTCTGGAAGAAAAACTCTCTGTAATTCCGTGTCCAGAATCATTCCCAAAAACAACAGCCGCTTCGTCGGATTCAACTGTGACTTCGGCAGGTTTAGGAGCCAACCATGTTGTTGCAGAACTGTCAGGGAGAGCGCAATGTCCTGCTCCAGCTTGTCTTTGGATCTCGCCTTTATCAGGAGATCGTCCAGGTAAGGGATAATTGTGACTCCTTACTTGCAAAGGAGAACCATCATTTCCGCCATTACCTTGGTGAAAATCCTCAGAGCCGTGGACAGACCGAACGGCAACGTCTGAAATTGGTAATGACAATCCAGAGTAGCAAACCTCAGGTAAGCCTGATGCGGAGGATATATGGGGATGTGTAAGTAGGCATCCTTTATGTCGACCGACAGCATGAAATCCCCTTCCTCAAGACTGGAGATCACTGCTCGGAGAGATTCCATCTTGAATTTGAATTATCTTAGGTAAAGATTGAGGGACTTTAGGTTCAGAATTGGTCTGACCGAGCCGTCCGGCTTCGGGACCACAAACAGGCTTGAATAAAAGCCTTCTCCCTGTTGTGCCGGGGGAACCCTGACAATGACTTGATTCAGACACAACTTTTGTATTGCATCGCATACTACCTCCCTGTTCAGAAGAGACGCTGGTAAGGCTGATCTGAAAAAACGTCGAGGAGGAACGTCTTGAAACTCCAGTTTGTACCCCTGGGACACTATTTCTAAAATCCATGGGTCTAGGGCTGAACAAGCCCAGAATTGACTGAAGAGCTTGATACGTGCCCCCACCGGTGCAGACTCCCGCAGAGGAGCCCCAGCGTCATGCGGTGGATTTGGCAGAAGCCGGGGAGGACTTCTGCTCCTGGGAACCTGCCACGGCCGGAGATCTTTTACCTTTTCCTCTTCCTCTATTAGCAAGGAAGGAATAACCTCTGCCTTTTTTGTATTTATTCGGCCGAAAGGACTGCATCTGCAAGTGGTGAGCCTTCTTTTGCTGTGGAGGAACATAAGGCAAAAATTACGACTTACCCACCATAGCCATAGATACCAAATCAGCGAGGCCTTCACCAAACAATACACTACCTTTATACGGTAGAGACTCCATAGCTTTCTTAGAGTCAGCATCAGCATTCCATTGATGAATCCACAATGCTCTTCTAGCTGAGAGCGCCATGGCATTGGCCCTTGATCCCAAAAGGCCAATATCTGTCGCCGCTTCCTTTAGGTAGGCTGCAGCGTCCCTGATATAACCCAGCATTAAAAGGATGTTATCCCTATCTAGGGTATCTATATCAGATGACAAGTTATCTGCCCACTTTTCGATAGCACTACTCACCCACGCAGATGCAATAGCTGGTCTGAGTAGTGTACCTGTGGTGACGTAAATGGATTTTAACGTATTTTCCTGTCTACGATCCACAGGATCCTTGAGGGCTGCCGTGTCAGGAGACGGTAAAGCCACCTTTTTTTTAATAAAGTTTTTATTAGGCAAATTGAACATTGTTAACAACATAGGAAAACACCAGAAACATAAATTCAATAAGTGTCGTCAGGGAGACCGTATAGAGCAAAAAATCCAAAATATACATAACTTCCAGGAAGGAAGAGATGTTGTTAGTCAATACTATCAGGACTCGATACATAGAATATTGTAATAACAAAATTCACAATTGACAAAGAGAAAAGACATCTAAAGTGTGAGAACCCGTGATGAGTTGTAGTAGAAGAACTAGTCAAGGTAAATTAGGGTCATGGGTGGACAGGTGAAGAAAAGGAAGTAATGACAGAAGGAGGGGAGAGTAACCTCTGACGAGCCAGGAGCCTATTTAATAGAAAAGTGGTGAAAAGAAAAGAGAGGAAAGAGAAGAAGAGGAAGAAGATAATAAGAGAAAGAAGAAAAGGAAAAAAAAAAAAGAAGAAGAAAGAGGAGGGGGAGGGAAATCATGTGAGTCTTTATCGAATTTGAGAACTAGCTAAGACCCGGGAGGGGGGAGTTTTGGTGTCTATACCAGGGGAGCCAAGTGGAGTGGAATTTTTGAACTGTATTGTGTTGAAGACTAGTTTGTGCAATGAACCAAATCCTATTTATCAGTGCTTGGCGGTTGGGTGCATCAGGGACTTTCCAGTTACGTGCTATTTGGTACTTGGCCGCACAAGAAATATGGAGGATCAGTTTATTTGAGTCTCTAGGTGTATGATCTAGAGGAGCACAGAGAAGTAAGTTAACAGGTGAGAGGGGCAGTGTCAAGTCCAGGATTTGGGCAAGAAGGGTGTGGACCGTGGCCCAGTACCGGGCAATTACCGGGCAAGACCACCATGTGTGATAGAATGTGCCTACCAGACCGCAGTTTCTCCAGCAAAGGTTTGAGGTGCCTGGAAATATTCTGTGTAGGCGTTCTGGAACCAAGTACCATCTTGTATAGATTTTAAATGAGTTTTTGCGAATGGCCACGCTAAAAGAGCATCCCGAGATTGTGGCTCGGATAATTTCCCAGTCCTCGCTCTCGAGATGCAGTCCCAGGTCTACTTCCCAGGCCTGTTCATGTGGCTCGAGGGGGGGGGGATTCAGGGGTTAAAATGGATTTGTAAAGGAGTGAGATGACGCCCCTGTCAGTGGGGTTAAACATACAAAGCCTTTCAAAAGAGGAGGGAATTCGAAGCGGCAATGGTAAGTGTAAAGAGGAATTGTAGTGACATATTTGTAAATATTGGTAATGTAAGGAGTTGGGCAAACCATACGTAGCTTGTAGATCAGAGAATGATCTGATGGCATGGGTTCCTGTAAAATGAGAAATCCTAGTGATACCTACTGAGATCCAGGGGTGGGCCATTGCTGGAGATAGGCCTGTAGGAAATGCCGAGTTGTTCCAAATAGGAGTTAGGGGGGAGGGGTAGATGGACAGTTTCAGTTTTTTTGTTCAGGTGTTCCCAATTCCTAAGAGTTAGCTCTACAGTGGGTGAAGGGTAGCGAAATTGAGGGTAACGATTACGAGGAATCCAAGGTAGATAGGAGACCGAGGGGACACCTGCTAGGTCGCTCTCCAAATCAACCCACCGTTTAGTGTGCTTTGGGGCATGCCAAGCAACCAACTGACTCAACTTAGTAGCAGTGAAATAACGCTGGAGGATGGGAAGGCCAAGGCCTCCGTTCTGAGAGTGTTTGGCTAGGATTTCCCGACGTAGTTGGGGTTTTTTGCGGTTCCAAATAAATTTACATAGCGAGGATTTGAGGGTGTGAAGGGTTTGCGTGGGGATCTGAATTGGGAGTGTCTGGAATAAATACAGGAGTTTGGGGAGTACATTCATTTTTATTGCATTAATGCACCCAACCCACGAGAGAAAGTACGACTCCCATTGATTGATATCCTTGAGAATCGAGTTTATGAGCAGGGGGTAGTTGGCCCGGTACAAAGAACTGTAGGATTTAGTTAGGAAGACTCCTAAGTATTTAAGTGTGTGTTTGCGCCATGAGAATTCAAAGTTTGCCTGCAATTGGTCCTTGATTCATCTGGGGATGTGTAAGGAGAGGGCCTCGGATTTTGTCTGTTTGATTTTATATCCTGAGAGGTTGCCGTAAAAAGATAATTCTCGGAAAAGATTAGGAAGAGAGATAGTCGGGTTCGTCAATGTGAGAAGTATGTCGTCAGCGAATAGGGAAACAGTATATTGAGTGTGGTTAATGGTAATCCCAGAAATATTTGGGTTGGACCTGATGCGACTTGCGAGGGGTTCGATTATCAGTGCAAAGATGAGAGGGGACAGCGGTCACCCTTGTCTGGTTCCATTGGAGATCTGGAAAGGATCCGACAGTAAGCCGTTTGAAAGTACTGAAGCTGAGCGGTTTTGGTAGAGGGCCTGTATGGCCTGAAGAAATTTACCTCGGAAGCCAAAGTGCTGTAAAGTTTGCAGCATGAAAGGCCAGGAGACCCTGTCGAAGGCCTTCTCCACATCCAGAGCAAGCACCAGAGATGGGATCTTATGGGAGTTAATATAATGAATGATGTCGATCGTGCGTCTTGTGTTGTCAAGCGCTTGCCTGGACGGGACAAAGCCCACCTGGTCTGGGTGTATAAGGGAAGGGAGAATGGGATTAAGCCTATTGGCCAGTATTTTGGCAAAAATTTTGAGATCGGTATTCAGGAACGACATAGGTCGGTAGTTTGTGACGAGGTGGGGGTCTTTGTTTGGCTTGGGAATTACAGTAATAGTGGCCCTGGTGGTTTGGGAGTAAAAAGAGGACCCTTCCAGTATTAAATTAAATACTGTTGCGAGGTGGGGGAGTAGTGAGGGTTGAAAAGTTTTTTGTAATATGACATTGGAAAGCCGTCCGGGCCCGGAGCTTTGGACGGTTTCTGAAATTTGATAGCAAAAGCTGTTTCCTCTTCAGTAACAGGTTTGTCCAAGCCCGAAGAGGTCTCTGGGTCTAAGTGGGGTAAGTCACATGACGCTAGGTAATCAGGAGTAGGTGGGTAGTTCGGGTCAGAGGCGAGAGGTTGGTCTGAGAGATTGTAAAGCCGCTCATAGTAGGCTTTAAAGAGTGAATTAATAGTGGAAGGGTTATATTGGAGCGAGCCGTTATCATCTTTGATAGCCAGTATAGCGGTTTGCGCTTTCCGAGCTGATAGTACACAATTGCGGCCTTCTTTGCATCTTTTGCTGCAGTTGTGTCTGAGACCAGGGGTGGATTGCGAACTAAAAGTGGCCCTGTGACATTCTGTAGAAGTGGGCTGACATGAGCAGTACAAGAGGTATAACATAGTGTGTAGGCATGGCATCATCACTGGATGGCAGAGTTGGAATAACAGAATGAATGGGGACAATGCAGTGTAATAGTGCGGTGGGCTGGGTGTCATGTGAGGGCTGGGGCCACATCACAAAACAGGCCCCACAGACACGTCAACCTACCAGGAATCTTCCCGGTGAGCCCTATGGCCAATCCGCCTCTGGGCCTGAAGCCATGCTGACTCCTGCAGCGCACAGACAGTGTTGAAGTCACAGGATTCCGTTATTGGGAGGAAGCCAAGTGTCTGCATGGGGAACCTGTATCCATCACTGCTGCATAATTAGATCCTGTTGTGTCCTCTTCACCGTCTTCCCAGTTTAAAACCAAAAGTAGGAAGTATTACAATAAGGGAATGGATTACCTATAAAGTGTACCGCCATAAGTGCCTGTCATTCGTGGCTATGCGGTAGATACTCACTATGGGGCTTGGACAGAACTGTCGGAGCATTTGGCTGCTGAACTGCTCTTCTAGCCCCGTTAAGTGTCACAGGAGGGGGCTGGAAGCTGGTAATATCACTTGGCTGTGTTCTCCCTTTTATATTTTATCTTTCCCTTTTACTATTTGGATGCATTGTTGTGTTATGTGCTGTGATGCTTCTGGAAGTTTTTATTTTTCCTCAGTCTTTTAGTAACTCAAGATATCTCCCATGTAGTGGTACCCTATGTTCTTTATTCGCTAATACGGGGTCTTCCTCTTTCCTGCCTGGGGTGTTGCTCTCAGCACTGACATAAAGACCAGAGTGTGCTAGAAGCACCAGAGCAGAGAGCGACACCCCAGGCAGGAAAGAGGAACTGCATTGGTTGTGACAGGTGCAGGGTTCTAAAATGAATGCTACATTTCTGTATTTGCCTCAGGTAGAGGCTGTGACGTGGCCTCTGACAATACAGGTTATATAAGTGATCCCGTATCCAGAGCCTTGTGTTGTAACTGCGCTTTTCTTCTGTTACAGTGGTGGAAATCCAGAGAAGCATGCTAGCTGAGCCTCCGGTGCAATATGTCTAGCAGCGAGAAGAAGGAGGCTGACTTCGCCTACGAGTCCTCCGTGCACAGTGCGAACCTCCTGCTCCGCCTGAACAGCCAGCGGGAGCAGGGCCTGCTATGTGATGTGACCGTTGTAGTGGAAGATCAGAGGTTCCGGGCTCACTGCTCCGTGCTGGCTGCTTCCAGTGACTATTTCCTCTCGCGTGCCGTGCAGTTGTGTGGTGGGGAGCTTGTCATCACCGTGCCCGAGGAGGTAAGCATGGCTGAGCCCTCCTGTGCGAATGACGCACTATCCTGTATTTGTCCCAAGCCAAACAAGAGGATCCACAGGGTCACTGAAGTCCGCACTGTGTGAAACCATTGTGTTATCTGAAACAGTGGTGCTCACTCACTATTGTATCACCTAGATATCAGTCTGTTTAAGGTTTAAAACCATTATTTTTTTCAGCGGTTTCTGAAAATTCATTACCCCCCGGCCCCGCCTGCCCTTCACCCACCAGATATTCCATTAATAGGCCTGGCGGATAATGTGCGTTTCTTTTATTTAGTCTTTATGGCTTTTGCCTGTTCCATATCATTAAAGCCCAATATTGTATCTAAACAAATTTTAATTTGACTGATTGCTCCAATTATGAAATTGGTTATAATTTTAATTACGACGCTGATTATTTAATAATCTCACTCACAGATTAACACAACCGAATCAGAATTGTAACTTTACGTTGCCTATTTTATTACTATAAAAGAAATGGGTAAAGTATATGTGCATTTGTTGGTAATGCCTGATATTTCTCTGACACGTGAGGTTTAATGTTTTACTTGTTGCTTTTTATTTGTTTTTTAAACATGCAGGTCACCGTGAAGGGTTTCGTGCCTCTGCTTCAGTTTGCATATACCTCTAAGCTCCTGGTCAACAAAGATAACTTGGCGGAAATCAGGAAGTGCGCAAAGCTACTGGAAGTCCATGACGTTGAAGAAACCTGCTTCGAGTTCCTTAAGTTAAAATTTCAGGACAGTAAAACTGAGCTTTCCGAATGCCCCAGAAAAAAATGCTGCAAGTCCTTCTGCCCAAAGGCCAACATTCAGCGCCAGCAGGACAAAACGGAGAGGTTGGTGGCACACGAAGTGGAAGAACTTTGGAGAGGGGAGTTTTCCCAGAACCTTAAATGCCAAACCGAGATTGAAAACATTTCACCCTCCCCTGAAAGCCCTAAGCAGCCATGTGAATCGTTTTGCTTTGGCAGAGACAATGCCTTCAGCTTGTCCTCTCTGTGCCCCAAGTACAGGAAGTTCCAGAAGGCCTGTAAAAGCGGCCGGGTTCGATCTGTGAGCACATGTTCCAGCAATCAAGAAGCGCAGAGTCCATCACCAGCACCACCGAGTGAAGTGTTGGAGTTTAGCAGTCAGCCAAAGCCTCAGGAGGAGGACCTACAACTACCCAGGTCCGAGATGGACATTAATGTGTTGCCTCCACCACCGGCCTCTGATGTCGCTTATCAAAACCTCATTAATAATGGTGACAAAGTAGTTCCACCTTCGGTGTACCCTCCGTGTTATCCTTTGGGACCACGAGACTTCAACTCTGTGCCTGTCCCATATACTTATCAGCCATACAGGGTTTTAAATTACATCGACAGCAGCAACTCCAGCACCGCAGTTCTGTCCGAGAGGGACAACAATGAACAAGACATCAGTCAGGCCTCTGAATTCCCCAGCACGGAACTGGTTCCAGAACCTGAACTTTGTCCTGCTGAGGAACCCCCACTGGCCAGGGAACGTAGTAATGAAGAGAGGGAGGTGGCAGAACATCTCGCAAAGGGTTTCTGGCCTGATATTTACTCCGCTGACTTCCCGTGTCAACAAGAATTAGAAATGATGGCTTCAAAGGAGCCAGGAGAAACGAACAGCGTAGAGAAAAGGACTGAATGTCCATGGTTGGGCATTTCCATCTCTAACGAGACCCCTGAACGGACTTTTACAACACTCAACCCAGTGACATGCCCGTTTATCGGCACCCTCTCTAGCGATGTGCGTGCTAAAAGCCCAGAAGTAGGTAGCGAGGATGGGACCCAGGGAAAGCCGCAGGAACAGTGCCCGTATGCCTGTTCCATCAACTTGGAGGAAGAATCTGAAACTGACAGTGAGGAAGATAGTGGTGGATCCTGTTCTGCCAAAGAGCTAGAATGCGAGGTTAGCTCATACATAGATCCTTATCCAGTTCTAGTTCCAAATGTAGCTATAGCATGTAATATTCTTGCCCTGCGCCCAGATGTGAACCCCAAAGTGTTAGGGACTTGCTCGATAGAGGTGACCTGGACGCGGTGGGCAAGCCCATATCATTGGCCAATTATATGCTAACAACCTCTTATTTATATATTGTAATTTATTGTAATTTACAGTAATGATTGCATAGTGCATCTACACCCATTCCTTCTCCTGTAGTACCATAACATCTCAGCAGATAGCACCTCTCATTACAACCACTAGGGTGTGCAGTCTAGACCCATTTCCTATGTAATATCCTTGGCAGCGCTTGCTGGAAACTCATCACAAGCTCACGCTCCACTCACTACATTCCCCAAGCCTCCAAGCAAAGCTATCCATAGGAGTTTTTATCACTTTTGTATGTAGGCGGGATGTATCAAGCTTCACCTATGTTTTGCGATACATCCTGTTCCCTATTGCATGCATACCTGCGTTTATTAACAGCAGTGTGCATGAGTACTTACCTCTCCGGGCAGCTCTTGTGATATAGAGTTGTCCCGGGGAAGTTTTGACTTTCAGGTTTTTACCCCAGAAGACCTATTGCCTGGCAGTTAGGCATGCGCATACTCAAGCCACAGGTGGTGGTGGTGGTGGTGGGGGACTCTCTCTGGCGACTCGTTGCATAAAAGAGCCCATAAACTTAGAGCACAAGCTCCGGAAAGTTGAGCTTTCTGGAGGTTTACGCATTTGGCACAGCGCAGCCCCATACAATTCTATGGGGACTCCTGTACCGGCGATATCTGCTGAGGACTATTTTAATACATATGGGGAACTGCATGTTTTTTCGCTTGACACATTTGGCCTTGTGGCTTTTCTAATCCACTGAAGCCCAGTATACACTGACTTACAGTCATCTGTAATCTGGCCCACATAGGCAACCACACGGACTATGAATAGTCATCAGGCTCTGTATACTTTACTGAGTATTAGGAAACCCGTGCCATACAACTATGTCGTATAAAAATTTAAGGGGAAGGCGGCACATGTTGCTGACATATAGATCACGATTCTTTCTTGGGAGGGTGCGGCCAGACTTTCTCTTGTAGCATCGCGTTCCTTGTAAAAAAAAAAATTAAATACTTGGGTTTGTGTTACAGAGGAAACTGCCATTCAACACACAGAAAATAATTTCACTTTCACGATACGACTTCCAGTCATTGGTAAAAATGCACAACCTCAGCCCCGAGCAGCTGGACTGTATCCACGACATACGGAGACGGAGCAAGAATAGGGTTGCAGCCCAGCGGTGCCGGAAGAGGAAACTGGACTGCATCCAAAACCTGGAAACAGAGATCCGAAAGCTGGTAGGTTCAGACTTGCAGTATCCTCTTCATGTATATCCCCAGAAATCTCTGCAGTGTTGGACAGACCATTAAAATATTCTGGGAAATGCAAATAGCTCTTAAATAGTACCAAGGATGTATGAGATTGATGAACGTGGAGCCCATGTGAGTCGTGGGCCTAGAGTAGATTGACCTGCTTGTGAGAGATCAGAGCCTAGAGGAATTAGGCAGCGCTGAGACCACACGGACCATTGGGGCTTGGAGTAGGCATGGAACTGTAGCTGGTAGAACATTCAAAGGGAATAGTATCAGGTGAGGGAAAGATAGGAGGTAATCTCACCCCTGGAACCCACTCAAGAGGTGGGTTCTCAAACAGTTGAAAAATTGAAGGTTGATACACAGAATGGAAGTTGCTCAAATCAATTATTTGGCCCATCACAGGTGCATGTAAGGGAGGGGTTAATCTAGACCACAGGTTCTCAAACTCGGTCCTCAGGACCCCACACGGTCCATGTTTTGTAGGTCACCTGTAGATTTTTAAAATGTGACAGTTGGTGATACACAGTGGAGCTGCTGGGTGACATGGAAAACGTGAACCGTGTTGGGGTCCTGTAGATCGGGTTTGAGAACCATTGATCTAGACAAAATAAAAAAAATTCCCTCAGCATTCTGCAATGGCCAGCAAAAGAGACTTCTATCCTACATGATGATAGTAATGCAGACAGCTTGGTTACATACATTTGCAAACATATGGTAAACCACCAGCCACGGCAATGCATCTCTGCTCTAGTGGTCCTACACTACATGATAATAGCACCACTTAGTTATATATTTTGAAATTGAGAGATTAGATTGAACGTTGAAAAAGAGTCTGGTCAGGTGGGGTAGAAAGTTCCATAAGAGGGGAGAAGTCTTGGAGACAAGAATGAGAGGGAGTAATTAGAGAGGAGTAGAGGAGAAATCGATGGTAATAGTGAAGATTGGGAAACTGGTTTAGAGGTTGTTGCCTCTTCAATGATTTTCATGCACAAAGGCCAACTAAAGCCAACCATGTAGTAGCAATTAATATTGTGTATAAATATCAGTAGCTGCTTACTCTTCTCTCGTTTCCTACATCACTGTTGTCTGCTCTAGTTGCTAATATGGCGTCTCACACTGGCATTTAAACTGAAAAGCGGGAAACATTTTCACATGTTGTAACAGCCGCCACTTATTCCCATTTTTGCCCCTAATATAGTTATCCTGTTCCCAAGAGTCTTAATTCTGGGAATAACAGTCTCTGTGAGTCTTTAGTGGCAAACGCTATGGCCGTAATGCTGCACAAAGGACACACTGGAGCCAGGCGCAAACTGTTTGTCATCATAAGGGCGTTCAGTTTTGCCGCCTCACACACTATGCATTCTGTGCCTGCTCAGCCGATGGCTCCTATGATGCCAATGTTCTTGACAGTAGAAGAACATAGGTGGAGGAGTTTGGGGTCTATTTACTAAGCCTTGGATGGAGATAAAGTACCAGCCAATCAGCTCCTAACTGTCATTTTTCAAACACAGCCTGTAACATGGCAGGAGCTGGTTGGTTGGTACAGTACTTTTATCTCTGTCCACTTTATCTCCATCCAAGGCTTAGTAAATAGAACCCCTCTCAGGCTGGATAGTGATTCGAGAAATGCTTAGACCTCTTGGATTCTTAAAGAAAGGTGGCACCAACACCTTAACCCACTCTGTCCCAATTTCCATCCTCAAAGCACACTAATGGTCCAGGCTTTAAGGATAGCCATATTTGAGCACAGGTTACTTAATTAGTATATCTGTTATTTTGGTTTTACCATTAGTGCTCAAGAATGGATATCCTTAAAACCTGAACTGTTAATGTGCTTCGAGGGACGAGGTTGGGAAACACTGACTTAGCCTCTCATAACCCTATATTTTGTGCAGTTGGGGACAGGAAGGTGTCCTTTCAGTAGAAACTCTGGCATAATATACGATCCCAGTCCTGTGAAGCATACAGATGAGGGGTGTAGTATGTCAGGAGACCGCCGGTCAGCATACCGACGCCGGGATCCCGGCGGGGAGCGGCGAGTGCAGCAAGCCCCTTGCAGGCTCGGTGGCGACCTGCGGTCGCCATGGGTTCTATTTCCACTCTATGGGTGTCGTGGACACCCACGAGTGGACACAGTCCCTGTTGGTCGGCATGCCGACCATCAGGATAGTGAGGGGGCGGGATGTCGGTGGAGGTCATGTGACTGTCGGTCACATGAATACCACCCGATGAGAGTATATAGTAAGTTACCATAGTAGCGATGTCTCAGCAGTAGGTCAGAGGTCATGGCAGAGACATTGCATCACATACAAGGTTACAAACATGACCAAATAAAAGTAGTTACTCAGAGGGACACTGGGCGAAACTGGCGTTCGCTTATGAGGAAACCTTGTACACTGCTCAAAAAAATAGAGGGAACACTAAAATAACACATCCTAGATCTGAATGAATGAAATATTCTTATTAAATACTTTGTTCTTTACATAGTTGAATGTGCTGACAACAAAATCACACAAAAATTATCAATGGAAATCAAATTTATTAACCCATGGAGGTCTGGATTTGGAGTCACACTCAAAATTAAAGTGGAAAAACACACTACAGGCTGATCCAACTTTGATGTAATGTCCTTAAAACAAGTCAAAATGAGGCTCAGTAGTGTGTGGCCTCCACGTGCCTGTATGACCTCCCTACAATGCCTGGGCATGCTCCTGATGAGGTGGCGGATGGTCTCCTGAGGGATCTCCTCCCAGACCTGGACTAAAGCATCCGTCAACTCCTGGACAGTCGTTCTGCTGCCTGCAACATCCTCCAGCATGACCGGTTTGGCAGTGGGTCAGTAATGGTGTGGGGTGGCATTTCTTTGGGGGGCCGCACAGCCCTCCAGGTGCTCGCCAGAGGTAGCCTGACTGCCATTAGGTACCGAGATGAGATCCTCAGACCCCTTGTGAGACCATATGCTGGTGCGGTTGGCCCTGGGTTCCTCCAAATGCAAGACAATGCTAGACCTCATGTGGCTGGAGTGTGTCAGCAGTTCCTGCAAGACGAAGGCATTGATGCTATGGACTGGCCCGCCCGTTCCCCAGAACTGAATCCAATTGAGCACATCTGGGACATCATGTCTCGCTCCATCCACCAACGCCACGTTGCACCACAGACTGTCCAGGAGTTGACGGATGCTTTAGTCCAGGTCTGGGAGGAGATCCCTCAGGAGACCATCCGCCACCTCATCAGGAGCATGCCCAGGCATTGTAGGGAGGTCATACAGGCACGTGGAGGCCACACACACTACTGAGCCTCATTTTGACTTGTTTTAAGGACATTACATCAAAGTTGGATCAGCCTGTAGTGTGTTTATCCACTTTAATTTTGAGTGTGACTCCAAATCCGGACCTCCGTGGGTTAATAAATTTGATTTCCATTGATCATTTTTGTGTGATTTTGTTGTCAGCACATTCAACTATGTAAAGAACAAAGTATTTAATAAGAATATTTCATTCATTCAGATCTAGGATGTTATTTTAGTGTTCCCTTTATTTTTTTGAGCAGTGTATTTGCTATAGCTAAGAGAAATGGGTGACTTTTATTATTAATAAAGTGGTTGTGAAAGCAGAACCACTGTTTCTGTTATTCAGCTTCCTCATCCCACCGTATGACCGAGCTCCGTGAGCAATACGTTCTGCAGTTACTGTCTATACCGTGGTTGCGGTGGGAGTTGTACGTTTGGAAACTGCATTGCAACAACAACAACAACACACAGCACAGTGCACAAAGCTGAAAGCCACAGGCAACACAATAAGTTAAAACTGGGCTATAAAAGGATTTGGGAGTTCTACAAATTGACAACTTGCACATGTTGAGTGTGAGGTGCTGTGTAAATGCAGCAACCCAGCAAGTTTTGTTATCATTATCTATTTACACACACCTTACATATTAAGCAGCGCTGTACATTTGGAAGGGAGGGGGTTCGTGACATGGCATAAATTCCATACATTGGCAGGAAACAGAAGTTAAAGATTGCCCTCTGACCATATGAGCTTACAATCTAAGAGGTGTGGTGAACACATGATACAGAAGGTAGCAGAATAACAACAATCTTTTGAAATAACCAAAATACAGTAAGATGGCACAGGGGCATAACTGTAGTGGGTGCAGGAGGTGTGGTTGCTATGGGGCCCAGAGGCCTATGGGGGCCCACCTCTGTGGCCCTCTCCCCCTGAACCCAGCTCTCATTGGCATCATTGCTGAATGCTACTGGGAAAGAAACTCCCTGCAGTCTACTGCCCGGCCAGCCCCTGTCTATGTGAGCCGGGCCGAGAGCTGGGATCCAGGAGCCTGAGCTGCTCAGCCAGCCCCTGTCTATGTGAGCCGGTAGCCTGAGCTGCTCGGCCAGCCCCTGACTATGTGAGCCGGTAGCCTGAGCTGCTCGGCCAGCCCCTGTCTATGTGAGCCAGGCAGAGAGCTGAGAGCCTGGAGCATAAGCTGCTGGGCCAGCCCCTGTCTATGTGAGCCAGGCAGAGAGCCTGGAGCATGAGCTGCTGGGCCAGCCCCTGTCTATGTGAGCCAGGCAGAGAGCCTGGAGCATGAGCTGCTGGGCCAGCCCCTGTCTATGTGAGCCAGGCAGCTGAGCAGAGAGCCTGAGCTGCTCGGCCAGCCCCTGTCTATGTGAGCCAGACAGAGAGCTGAGAGCCTGAGCTGCTGGGCCAGCCCCTGTCTATGTGAGCCAGGCAGAGAGCTGAGAGCCTGAGCTGCTCGGCCAGCCCCTGTCTATGTGAGCTGAGCAGAGAGCCGGGATCCTGAGCTGCTCGGCCAGCCCCTGTCTATGTGAGCCGGTAGCCTGAGCTGCTGGGCCAGCCCCTGTCTATGTGAGCCAGGCAGAGAGCTGAGAGCCTGAGCTGCTCGGCCAGCCCCTGTCTATGTGAGCCGGGCAGAGAGCCGGGATCCTGAGCTGCTCGGCCAGCCCCTGTCTATGTGAGCCGGTAGCCTGAGCTGCTCGGCCAGCCCCTGTCTATGTGAGCCGGGCAGAGAGCCGGGATCCTGAGCTGCTCGGCCAGCCCCTGTCTATGTGAGCCGGTAGCCTGAGCTGCTCGACCAGCCCCTGTCTATGTGAGCCGGGCAGAGAGCCTGGAGCATGAGCTGCTGGGCCAGCCCCTGTCTATGTGAGCCAGGCAGAGAGCTGAGAGCCTGAGCTGCTGGGCCAGCCCCTGTCTATGTGAGCCGGGCAGAGAGCCGGGATCCTGAGCTGCTCGGCCAGCCCCTGTCTATGTGAGCCGGTAGCCTGAGCTGCTCGACCAGCCCCTGTCTATGTGAGCCGGGCAGAGAGCCGGGATCCTGAGCTGCTGGGCCAGCCCCTGTCTATGTGAGCCGGTAGCCTGAGCTGCTCGACCAGCCCCTGTCTATGTGAGCCGGGCAGAGAGCCTGGAGCATGAGCTGCTGGGCCAGCCCCTGTCTATGTGAGCCAGGCAGAGAGCTGAGAGCCTGAGCTGCTGGGCCAGCCCCTGTCTATGTGAGCCGGGCAGAGAGCCGGGATCCTGAGCTGCTCGGCCAGCCCCTGTCTATGTGAGCCGGTAGCCTGAGCTGCTCGGCCAGCCCCTGTCTATGTGAACCGGTAGCCTGAGCTGCTCTGCCAGCCCCTGTCTATGTGAGCCAGGCAGAGAGCTGAGAGCCTGAGCTGCTCGGCCAGCCCCTGTCTATGTGAGCTGAGCAGAGAGCCGGGATCCTGAGCTGCTCGGCCAGCCCCTGTCTATGTGAGCCGGTAGCCTGAGCTGCTCGGCCAGCCCCTGTCTATGTGAGCCGGTAGCCTGAGCTGCTCGACCAGCCCCTGTCTATGTGAGCCGGGCAGAGAGCCTGGAGCATGAGCTGCTGGGCCAGCCCCTGTCTATGTGAGCCAGGCAGAGAGCTGAGAGCCTGAGCTGCTGGGCCGGCCCCTGTCTATGTGAGCCAGGCAGAGAGCCGGGATCCTGAGCTGCTCGGCCAGCCCCTGTCTATGTGAGCCGGTAGCCTGAGCTGCTCGGCCAGCCCCTGTGTATGTGAGCCGGGCAGAGAGCCAGGATCCTGAGCTGCTGGGCCAGCCCCTGTGTATGTGAGCCGGGCAGAGAGCCGGGATCCTGAGCTGCTCGGCCAGCCCCTGTCTATGTGAGCCGGGCAGAGAGCCGGGATCCTGAGCTGCTCGGCCAGCCCCTGTCTATGTGAGCCGGGCAGAGAGCCGGGATCCTGAGCTGCTCGGCCAGCCCCTGTCTATGTGAGCCGGGCAGAGAGCCGGGATCCTGAGCTGCTCGGCCAGCCCCTGTCTATGTGAGCCGGTAGCCTGAGCTGCTCGACCAGCCCCTGTCTATGTGAGGCGGGCAGAGAGCCTGGAGCATGAGCTGCTGGGCCAGCCCCTGTCTATGTGAGCCAGGCAGAGAGCTGAGAGCCTGAGCTGCTGGGCCAGCCCCTGTCTATGTGAGCCAGGCAGAGAGCCGGTAGCCTGAGCTGCTCGGCCAGCCCCTGTCTATGTGAGCCGGGCAGAGAGCCGGGATCCTGAGCTGCTCGACCAGCCCCTGTCTATGTGAGCCGGGCAGAGAGCCGGGATCCTGAGCTGCTCGGCCAGCCCCTGTCTATGTGAGCCGGGCAGCCCCTGTCTATGTGAGCCGGGCAGAGAGCCGGGATCCTGAGCTGCTCGGCCAGCCCCTGTCTATGTGAGCCGGGCAGAGAGCTGGGGCCCTTTGCTGCTCTGCCAGCCCCGGTCTATGTGTGCCGAGCAGAGAGCCGGGAGCCTGAGCTTCTCAGCCAGTCCCGCTCTCTCTGCATGGCCGGACCGGCCCAACGGCCCTTCTGGCATTTGCCAGAAATGCATGCCGGTTAAGTAGTCCTTCCCTTTCGCTGGGTTTGAAGCTGCCAGAATCTTTAGGAAAGTGTGTAACAACCAGAATGCAGCGGGTTAATGTTTATCAGCAGAGAGGAACAGCGCTGGCATTGGGCGCTTGTGTAACTCAGCAGATGTCAGACTCTGACTAAGGCCGTTTCTTCATGTTTACAAGCGATAACACTCTGGGATGACACTGCATGACTTGGCAGCGTGCTGTAGGTGAGGACGTGTTACAGGCACCGCGGCTAATCACTGCTGACAGAGTGTCCTGCACAACGCTAATTACTTGTTTACTTTTATCAAGTTCTTACCGTCTCCTTTCTGGAGCTAGAAATTCTGTAATCTAATTCCTTCATAAATAAAGATGTGTTATCTGCTAATAATGTCTTTGTGAACTGTGACCAAGCATAAAAATAACAAAAATATGAGAACACACATATTCCCTACAATAACCGTAATAGTTCTATGTATTCAGTAAAATGTATAAGTTGTTTTAGTCTGTCCTCAGTTATTATGGTTCGTGTGTTTTGTCATCATAGTTCCCCGAAGTAAGGTCAAATTAAATGTATCAAGACACCATCCAGGAGAAAGGCGACAGATAAAGTATCGGCAATGTTTTTGTAATATGCCTTTTTGCCATATGAATAACTACATACCCTACACTCCGGGTATATGACAAAAAAGAAAACAAGTTATATGGGCCCATTTATCAACAAGTGATAAAACTCGTTGAGTATGATAAATGGTGCTCCAGCCAATCCGCTTCCAACTGTCATTTTTCAAACACATGACAGGAACTGAACACATGACAGTTGGGAGCCGATTGGCTGGTTCACCATTCATCATACGCAACAAGTTTTATCATCCACAGCGAGTTTTATCACTCATTAATAATAGGGCCACATAGTTTAGTGGGAAGTGAATAAAAAATTACTGATTGACAGTGGGATGTAACCAGAGCAATAACAGGTTCAGCACGGGTGAGTTAACCCGCTGCAGCAAAAGAGGTTACGTAATGTGAAATGTTTTGAAAACAAGGACAGTACTAATTTGTGGGGTACATTTAAATGGTTGTGTCTTTTCCCCAGGACGTGGGTGTATAATCTGTCTAGTTTCTGTTCCCCGTGCGCTATGTATGTGTGTGTGTGTGTGTGTATATATATATATATAGATATATATATAGATAGATAGATAGATAGATAATTTGCAGAAAAGTAATAAGGATTTTAGCTTGTACAGTAATGTTTTACCTGTTTTTTATTCTTTCATGGTTTTTGTTTTGAAATTCTTCTGGCACCTATTGTAGGTATTATTTTACTGTCCTTTATTAATCCAGTCCTTTTATGTTTATTTTTCCTTTCTCCGCAGCAAACGGAAAAGCAGCATTTGCTGAAGGAAAGGGACCAGATTTTATCCACACTGGGAGAAACCAAACAGAACCTGTCTGGGCTCTGCCAGCAGGTGTGTCGGGAAGCTTCTCTAAGCCGTGAGCAGATCCACATCCTGGCAAAGTATTCCAGCTCCGAGTGCCCGCTGTCCTGCCTTGTTCCGGAAAACGGCAAAATGCTCCTTCAGTGTGAAGCCATATTGCAGGAATTTGCGGGAGGACGTAACGCTGGCGAGGCCGCCCATTGCCTGGCGGAAGAGGGCCACACTGGCTTGCATAATGTGCGTCCAGTTCCAGCTTTACCCTCTGAAACTGCGTTACCTGGGAAAGCTAGTACTCAAGTGGGCATCGCGGATTTCTGCCAACAAATGACTGCTAAATGCACTACTGATGAACAAAAATAGGATTGTTCCTACATGGAAGGATTCGTTTAAAGGAAGCAATATTTTTTTTTTTTATTATCTTGGGTATAAAAAGCGCAATTTTTTTTTTTCTCTTCAAGATTTAAAAAAAATGAAGTAAACTAAAAAAAAAAGTAATATGTCAGAAGCATATTCTTCCAACCGTACTCAAATCATAGTATATCGCAACTTGCTGGGAAATCTGTTGTCTGTTGTAAAAAAATAATAATTATGCCCTCCCGCATAGCCCGTTTGTTTTAGACCTATACATTCTGTTGAGGTTTGTTTATGTTTTTACTTTTTTTCATTTGTTTGCAGGATAGTTGGAGTAATGGGAAAATCTGGAACACAGCAGCTAGTTTTGACTGGCAACTTACAAGATATGCAGTCCTTGGGGTGTATTCAATTGTTTGAAAAGTCAGTTGGGTGTCTGTTTTTTCCTGTCTAATAGGAAAAAAACAGACACCCAACCGACTTTTCAAAAATTGAATTCCACCCATAATGTGTGGAGATTTTCAGACCTCAGGTTATATTTGCGAAATGGCGGCCTTGACCTCAAAATTTTAAAGCGGCACAAGTATCAAGGACATATCTTGCCGTGTTTCGCACTTAATATTAGCGCCCATTTAAATTTTGAAGTCAAACTGCAAGTCGCCACATGGTAGCTATAACTCCATGGCTTGAGGATGTAACTGTGGTACAGTACAGGGTGATCGAACTGGAAATGCCATATGCCCGTTGTGGCTGGATAATCCATGTTGTTCTAGCTAGACAGCCTCATGGGGCAGTTGCTACTGCTGGTTTTATCATTTTATTTTCCTATCCGTGTTGCTAAGTGGGTTGGAAAGCTTACATGTATTCTAAAGAGGATAATAGCCCCAACCCTATAAACTGGTGGTTCCTACCTGCCCCCCCATAGTACCCTCTAATTCTCCAGAATAATAGAGACTCCAGTAATGCCACCGAGGAAACTTTTGTAATTTGTCCATCTCTGTCGGGCACTAAGCTGACTTCCAAGTTGCAGGATCTTTAAATGGCCAGTATCCTGTATTAATTTCTTACAGTACATCCTTGCTCTAACACTCATGAAATGCAAACTGCCTACTCTGTGTCTAGCCGGTCAGTTTGCCTACACACCAGTGATTTTGCTCCTGCTACCATCGTCCTCTCTTAAATGAAACTACCCTGTCTGACTTACTGCAGCCGTGGTGCAGACCAAGGGTTGGGTTTTAAATATATGTCTTTAAAATCTCATTTGGTAAATCATATAGGTGATATTGCCCTTTGCAGCCAATCAGATACTGTCTATCATTTCTCTATTGCCTTTTAGAAAATGATAGACAGCACCTGATTGGTCATTATGGGTAACATCAACAATACTCCGTTTTAGAAGCTTTAGTAAATTCACCCCTTAGGGGTATATTCACTTGAAGTCGAAAGCTGCTGTCTGTCGGAAAGACGGCAGTTTTTGACTTTTTTAGGTCGGAAGGGGTTCCGACCTATTCAGTATACCCCAAAATTATCCGACAAGTCGGGGAATTCGACTTGTCGGAAAGCATGTGGATCGGCAGAATAGCTGGCGATCCACGTGCTTCTGTCAGAAACGGGGGCAAAATCCGACAGGTTTTGGCCCCGTTTCCGATCATCTCAATCCGACTTGAAAAAAAAATGACGGAAATGAGGGATTGGAGAGGAGGTGACCGGGGGGGGGGGGGGGGCGGGGTAGAGCAGCGGCTACAGCGCACCATATGCATGAGGATGTGGCACAGCTGCCGCTCACGGCAGCGTCCATCTGGTTCCAGCAAGCGAGGTCCCGCTTGATGGAGCCGGGTGGACACTGCGGTGAGGTCTGGCGGCGGTGCCCCATCCTCCGGCTAAGCTGCTGTAGCTGCTGCTCTCCCCCGTCTCCCCTCTGCTCTCTCTCAGCACCCTCATCTCAATCCGACTTTTTTATAAATCTGATTGAATAGGTTCTGTCGGATCCATTCCGACAAATTAATGTCTGAATGGATCCGGTATGAATTGAATATACCCCTTAGTGTGCCTTTATACTATGACTGGCAGGTCAGATCTCTGCACTAGTCATTTAAATTCGTCCTTAATGATGGCTTCCTATATATGTATAGTGTGTTCTTCCAGTTCCATTCTATACATGCTACAATGCACATTTGCTTTAATTAGACAAATTATACATAGTTCTTCTTATTTTATTGTGTAAATAAATTCAGCATGAATTTAACATTTAATACAAATAATTATTTTAAAGAAAACCTCTGCTAATTACGTGCATCTAAAATTAGTTTTGTTTGCATATTCAACGTGGGCATGCTTTAATTGTTTTTAGACCTTATTCACACACTAACCGGAAAATATTGTATGTGTTATGTAGAAATTAGAAACAAAAGCTCTATATTGGTATGCTATAAATATTGAACGCATTATCATTTTTATTTTATTTTTAAGCAGAATCGCTCAAAAAAAAAAAAAAATTATTAACTTATAATTATAGGTAAATCGGCATGTTCATGTATTATAATTAAGAGATAATTACGTACAGTTTAGGGAAGATTTAATACCTCCTACCTCAAAGATGAACACAATTGTGGTTGTATATACTGATCTGTAAATTCTGTCCCCCCTTCCCCAACGCTGTAAATGATTGCCTTTGCATGGGGATTAGGCTAAAAGGAATGATAGAAAGATTTCTGCGCAGCATTAAAGTGTTTATATATATATATATATATATATATTCTGTAAAGCTGGAAAATATATTCAAATGCACAGTTCCCTCTTCTTCTATCCTGTCCGCTCTGCTAAATACTCACCAGGCAGCTTCACTCATCCAACCTACCCCCAAACTAGCAGCAGAGCGATTAGTGTAACGGCCACGAATTAGCGTGGCAGCCACCAATTACCATGCCAGCTGGCCTCCTGGTCAGACACTCTACCAGGTGAATATCATCCTGTTAGACTTTTATATCAGGGATGGGTCCTCAAAAGTGATGCGTCCCCTCTGACATCACAGACACGCATATTGGTGTTACATTTTTCCATGGACACTTTTATAATCACTTATTCTGGTTATAGGGCTTGTGAAAGCTACGTCAGACGTTTGTGAATGGGGCGTACAGACGTTACCATGAGAGTTGTCATTCTGATGCCTCTTGTTACCTTGATAAAATGATTACGGTAACATGAGAGTATTTCTCTGTCACCTGCTACTTGCATTTCTGCAGATAATCCATTTTGCTTATGTGATTCTCCTTGCAGGGACTATAGTTAGTGTACAGTATAGGTGATCAGACTTCTAGCTTACGTTGTTGGGTTCCTGGAACAGTGGCACACTGACACTTAGGGGTTGATTCAACTAGGGACGATGTGCCAAACATTGCTTTCTGGAACGGAACATCGTGGGAACCCTACATAGCCGAATTGGCTTTGCAGCCATATACAGTAGCTGCGCATGAAAATCATCCATATTGTGGCTGCTGTAATGTACAAATAGATGCACGGCCGTACATTGCGTCAATGTACAATAGTACATGGGCCTTAATTGAATTGACCCCTTGGAGTCTTGACTTGGAGAGCGGACCTTCATTTTTTTTTAATGAACCCCATAGACTTCTTACACCCCACTGATTCAGTTTGTAGCTGTCTGAATTCAGGTTACTGCAATCTAACACATTATGGGCCAGATTTATCAAGCATTCGAGAGTGATATATTTCACAGTGATAAAGTAGCAGCCAATCAGCTCCTAACTGCCATGTTACAGGCTGTTTGAAAAATGACAGTTAGGAGCTGATTGGCTGATACTATTTATCACTCTCCAAGGCTTGATAAATCTGGGCCTATGTGACTATATATCTGTACAGAGAGAAACATGGGATGTCTTTTGTACTATTCCGAAACTTTAAACCTCGTTATTCTCCTATTTTGCTTTTAAGGTTCCTTTATGTGTTTAAATTTTGAGTCTTGTTTAATGAGAATTTGCAACAGCATTTGGGGGAGTAGATGCCAAATTCAGATCCAGTCATTTTCCATGTTCAAGATATAATGAAGTGTATTGAAAAAAATAATAATGCATGCCCATACACTACCTCATTTCCAGATGATTTCAGGGTGCATCATAATTTTTTTTTTTTTTTAATTAAAGCCTTATATGATTTTTATTGACTTGCCCTGTAGAGTTCACTAAGGTAGGTGCTAGCTCAGCATCCGATATTATGCAATGTTTATTATGTACTCCGTGATAGAATAGATTACATTTTGGGGAGGGAGTTTTTATTGTTGTTCGTCTACGGTATGTACATGTGATATTTTGATGAGCTTGTTTACAGATTTGTTCTAGAGTATTAAACATTAGAGCCAAACCAACGCATAGGAAACCTTCATGCAGCCGGCTGTAAGGTGCGTGTAGTGTCGGTGTGTGCCGACACTAACACCAGTGGGAAGACAGTCGCTCATGAGTCCGGCCACTGCCGAATACACAAACACTTAATGATAATATTGTATTGAACGTTTTCTTCTTTTTTTTTATCAATATTTTATTTTCAGAGTTTCTTTTCATTACCTTTTATTGGTCATATTGGCTCGCAAATAGAATTACCTCTGGTTAGTTCATCTCCGCAGTTTTTCCTTATCGCTGATCATTGACTCCATTCTGTTTCTTTGGGCACAAAATGACTATGGGCTAAACAGTCTTGTAAAACAAGTATTTTATCTTTTTTTTTTTTTTTTTAAATGTACTTAATATTATAGACCTGCAATACATTATGGCACATGTTCAGGGATACAGGTATACAATAATGCTTAGGAGGTGAAATATGTAATCTTAATTTGTTACCTTTCTAATTTTACTAACCGGATTGTTCTGACAATGACTTAGGGCTATAGTTACAGACGTATCGCAGGGTGTGTTCAGTGGAAACCTAATTACAGGTTGTTGTGTGCAAGGGATGTGACATTGTGGCTTTCTGTGGTCCACTTCCCAGGCTGCTATACAAAGACAGTGTTGCTGAAACAATGTCACTCATTATTTATCTTCCTACTGTACATGGTATTGGTATAGCTCATTGTAAATTACTGTATACGTGTTTTCAGAGACCTCCCCCATGATCCTTTATTTCTAGCCATTTGTAATGAGATTTATTGCATACAGCGCAGCTCATCTCGGAAGCAAAGCAGGGCTGCCCCTCCCGTCACCTCCAAGGCGGCAATTTTTTTTCCTGGTTACATATGCGCTGATTGTGAGTCGGACGGATCTCCGTGCATGGACGCAAATGGGGAGTTTTTGCACGAGCAGATGCAAGTTTCCGCATTTTTGCATATTCGGAATTGTACGGAACTTGTCCGGTTCTGTCTTTCTGTGAAGCTTGGCGACAATACAAGTGCACAGAACCGCCCTGGGAGCCTTGTTGGCACATATCAAAAACACTGTATGCACTAGGAAGGGAAGTCTGCTTTTGGCGGGTCTCCGGCACCTAGAACATGGCTGGTGTAAAATCTAGGCGGCACAGACGCACGGACCCCCGCATTAGCCCTACAGATTATTGCGTTAGCATAGTGAGGGGTGCACACGTAGAGATTTCTCCCAGAGATGTGTACTGAGCGATCCAGCACTGACCGCTCAACACACATCTCTTCCCTACTCAGCGCGATGTGTGCTAAGCGAGAGGGGGGGGGGGGGGGACGCTCACTTCACCCAACGGTGAAGTGAGTGATCTGACTAGATCTGGCGTGCATGCTGCCGAATCTAGAGCCGGCGATAACGATGCTGTCGCCAGCACCCCTACACACGGAGCGACGTGTGCTTAATTTCTAAGCAATCTAGTCAGATTAAGCACACGTCGTGTGTATCCACCTTTAGGCAGTAAATCGGCTTCCGCAGCAGCCCCCAAATAATGCCCCTTTGTGCCTCAGCATCGCTCCCATAGTGTGCTGCATGGTAATAATCTAGCTCCTGTCCATGTGTGTGCGCACCCTCGCATCATCTCACCCCGATGACCATGGAAATAGTTGTGCAAAGCGCTCTCAGGTGACTGATGTGGAGAAAATTGTGGGGAAGTGCTGATGTTTCCTCTGTATTTTCATCGATCGGGAGACCGCACAGTTCAGATCTCTCATTGTAAGGAATACCGCGTGCTTTGTCTATTCAAAGACCCCATATAAAAATCCTGCATCAGTGGCAATTCTGTGAGCCAGATAGTCACAAAGGGGGTCATTCAGACCCGATTGCTGCTGTGCTTCTTCGCACAGCAACGATCGGGTCTGAACTGCGCATGCGCCGCAGTGCACCTGCGCATGCCAGACAACCGACGGCTGTCTTTAGCTAGCGATCGCATCTGCCTGATAGGCAGAGGCGGTCGCTGGGCTGGAGGCACGGTTTAGGGGGCGCAGTCCGGCCAACGCAGTCGTGGCCAAACCGTGCGGGGGGGGGGGGGGCAGCTGCGGCGGCTGCGTGACGTCGCATGCAGCCGCTGTGACCCGGCAGCAACGAGTAGCTCCCGGACAGCCCGATCAACTCTGAATCACCCCCAATGTTGGATCCTATTTGGGGGACTTAATAGATCTCAAAATACCAGCTGGCTCCAAGGTTTGCTTCATTTTTGTCTATCACCTAAATCCATTCTAAAAAGAGGCAGATGTCCAATGTTAGGAATTGCTTATCGCTGTTATACCACTGTATGACGTGTGACCAAGGGACTTGTCCGGGTCTAGCAATCCGGCATATTCCCGGGTCTCGGCTCTAACTCTGGTTGGGAGCAGGGTTGTGGCTCAGTCCCGGGTCGTTTGCATTCACATATACAGAAATCTCGGGTTGATGTGCGTTCACATGCAAAACCCCGGGATTTCCATGTACTGTATGTGTGCAAGGGGTATAATGCACGTAGGTTTCCACTTATCTCCTATTTACATAAAGATGATGCTCTAGTTTATTTACACTAGCAAATATAGATTTAAAAAAATATAGGACAATTTGTGCAGATTTGGTCTTCAGAATTGTATACAGCACGAACCTAATAGTGACTCTGTTATTGGCCAATTTACATTGTACACAGGTACTTAATGTTGCATGTAACTTTGGACCTGATTCTGAGTTGGAAATAAAGTGAGAAAGAGCAATTAACTGCGCACCTCCATGCAGGGGGTGCAGATACATACGTGTGTTTGCATGCAGGTTAAATACTGGCTGCCTTTGTGTGTAGCCCACACATGCCGGACAACTTTGTACACTGCAGTTTAGATCTGCGTTTGGACGCGCCCTCTCAATGCTAGATCTCTCTGCACATGTTACATCTGACCTCCCCGGCAGTGCTGCATGGCTCTACCAAGGTGAATAGTTACTGGCCCTTTCTTGCTTTATTTCCAACTCAGATCAGTCCCCTCGTTAGAGCAAATCCTGAATTATTACAGGGGATTCCACTGAATAAATCCTGATCCTTGTAACTGTTATTTATCCTAACAAATACTAAATCTTGTGACGCTACATAGTACATATCTAAGCTATTTTTAATCGCCGTTTTTGTGTGTTGTTCAATAAATAATTGTGTCTTTTGATAATCAAATGTACATTGTGAGGCAAAGCAATGCTGTGTCATTTTATTACTCTGTGAGGACAATGAGTCTCAGTATTGTTACCTGATAATGCCAAATTTGCAGTCGTCTTTTTACTCTACTTTTGGATGCACAAATCAAAGCAATAAAGATTGTATCCAAGCATCAGTCCTGGCCTTCTGTAACTTCTTTCTCTCGGTGTAGGCTACGGGCTAATTGGAAGCTCTAAAGAACAAAGGATATCCTATTCCTATTTTTTTTAAGTCAATTAAAACCAAATTATTGAAAAAAAATATTTTTAGTTTACAATAAATTAAATAACAATAAATCCAATCTTATAGTAGTAATTTAAGCGCCAATTGGATTGTTTTTTAAAGGCACCATTGGTCTTATCGAAGTAAAATCATTACAGTAGTCTGTTCTCTGAATCGAGAGATAGTGTAATAGGCCCTACACACTGGCCGATTTTCTGAAAGATATGAACGATCTCGTTCATAAATGAACGAGAACTCGTTCATATCTTTCAGTGTGGAGACTCCATCGATGAACGATGCGCGTCCCCGCGCTCGTTCATCGCTGGTCTCCCGTCGGCTGTGCATGCAGGCCAATATGGACGATCTCGTCCATATTTGCCTGCACTTCAATGCAGCCGCGTGACGGGGGGAGTGAAGAAACTTCACTCCCCCCGTCACTGCCCCCCCGCTGCCGGGTCGCTCGTCGGCCGTATCGGCCGTCGGGCACCTCGGCGGCGCATCGTGATATGTGTAGGGCCCATTATACTATAATAATGGATGTGCAGAGATAGCAGCAGTGGTTGAGTAATAGGGTCTTAGGGGGTCATTCCGAGTTGTTCGCTCGTTATTTTTTTTCGCTACGGAGCGATTAGTCTTAAACTGCGCATGCGCAATGTACGCAGCGCGCCTGCGCCAAGTAAATTAGCACAAAAGTTTGGTATTTTACTCACGGCGTAACAAAGTTTTTTCATCGTTCTGCTGATCGTAGTGTGATTGACAGGAAGTGGGTGTTTCTGGGCGCAAACTGGACGTTTTCTGGGAGTGTGCGGAAAAACGCAGGCGTTTCAGGGAAAAACGCGGGAGTGTCTGGAGAAACGGGGGAGTGGCTGGCCGAACGCTGGGCGTGTGTGTGACGTCAAACCAGGAACGACACTGACTGAACTGATCGCAATCTGTGAGTAGGTCTGGAGCTACTCAGAAACTGCTAAGAAATTTCTATTCGTAATTCTGCTAATCTTTCGTTCGCAATTCTGCTATTCTAAGATACACTCCCAGAGGGCGGCGGCTTAGCGTGTGCAATGCTGCTAAAAGCAGCTAGCGAGCGAACAACTCGAAATCACCCCCTTAGTGTTCACTCTAGGATTTTTTTAGGGCAGGGTGCTGAGCATTGAAGAGGGCACATTTTTATTTTGAAGGGCACATTTTTGATGTGACGCTTTGCGCACAAAGCAAAGCGCATATGTTTATAGTTTTTGTACATATATTTTCCCTTAGTAAATCATATACCCATGCATACATATAAGACACCTAACATCTGTACTGAGAAACATACTGTATATGTCCAGTCTTCTATGTGTTATAAAACAGAAAAGTTAAACAATGGGTTAAAATATATAGGAAACAAATAAGTCTGTTCTACTAGGGAAATAATGTAAGCAGTACATGCTCACTGCTTACCCTGTTCTTTCCCTCTTTATCAGAGTGCTGTGTTATTTACAGTGCCTCCTCTGCCATCCAGTTGGCTAAGGATAGAAATTGTGTTCCAATTTCAGAGGTGGGCAAGGAGTAGATGACAACATTGTAACATGCACTCTGACTGTTACATTCTGTATACAAGGGGGCGATTTATGGTCCTGCAGGGTGCACTGAAAAAGCGCAGGGTGCTTTTTCACATTTCAAAAATGGCCAGGGTGCAGCACCCTGCTGAAACAGCCTAGAAGGAACACTAGGGTCTGGTGCCTTGGGTAGTGTGTATAGCATGGCACTGCCACACAGCTGCCACGTAATGTACAGTATGTTTCACATGTTAACACTTGCTGGTCTCCTGGGGTTCTCCTCCAATGGGAGGGGTGGGGGTTGTGGGATGGAAATGGGACAGGTTCTATACACCACCTGGAAAGCTGAACTATTGATGATCCCTCTAGGACAGTGTTTCCTAACTCTGTGTCCTAGGACCTCTAACTGTATGTTATCCAGAACTCTTAGCATGTGCACAAGGGTATTAATTACTGGCTGATACATTTTAAAAGATCCACAGGTGATGCTAAATATTAGCACCAGAGTTTGGAAACACTGCTCTAGCACTCCTTCACCCAATACCATGCCAGATGATGAATACATTCAATTTAAAAAAAAACTTTCTACAAATGTTTTGCTTACCCAAAGAAACAGGTGAGCTAATTTTCTCTTATGTCCTAGAGGATGCTGGGGACTCCGTAAGGACCATGGGGTATAGACGGGCTCCGCAGGAGACATGGGCACTCTGAGACTTTAGATGGGTGTGAACTGGCTCCTCCCTCTATGCCCCCCCTCCAGACCTCAGTTAGATCCTGTGCCCAGAGGAGACTGGATGCACTACAGGGGAGCTCTACTAAGTTTCTCTGAAAAGACTTTTGTTAGATTTTTTATTTTCAGGGAGCACTGCTGGCAACAGGCTCCCTGCTTCGTGGGACTGAGGGGAGAGAAGCAGACCCACTTTCCTGGACTGATGGGCTCTGCTTCTTAGGCTACTGGACACCATTAGCTCCAAAGGGTCGGAACACAGGTGTCGTCCTTGCTGTTCGTTCCAGAGACGCGCCGCCGTCCTCCTCACAGAGCCGGAAGATAGAAGCCGGGTAAGTATAGGAAGCAAGAAGACTTCAAAGGCGGCAGAAGACTTCGGTTCTTCATGAGGTACCGCGCAGCGGTCGCGCTGCGCGCCATTGCTCCCACATCACACACAGGCGCAGCAAGGGTGCAGGGCGCATGGGGGGAGCCCTGGGCAGCGATTTTTACCTCACATAAGCCTGGCACATAAATAGATACTGCGGAGGCAGTATATGAAAAATCCCCTGCCAGTATAAAGAAAAATAGCGGGATCGAAGCCCGCCGTCTAGGGGGCGGAGCTTGATCCTCCAGCACTAACCAGCGCCATTTTCTCCACAGCAAGCTGCAGAGAAGCTGCTCCCGGACTCTCCCCTGCTGAACAAGTAACGGGGCAAAAACGAGGGGGGGGGCACATTTATTTGGTGCTAATTTGTGTATAAAAGCGCTATACAGGCTGGGACTTTGTTTCAGTATCTAGTGGCGCTGGGTGTGTGCTGGCATACTCTCTCTCTGTCTCTCCAAAGGGCCTTATTGTGGGTCTGTCCCCATATTCATATATCCCAGTGTGTGTGTGGGGGTGTCAGTACGTGTGTGTCGACATGTCTGAAGCGGAAGGCTTATCTAAGGAGGATGCAGAGCAGATGGTGGGGGTGTCTCCGTCGGCACAGCCGACACCTGATTGGTTGGACATGTGGAATGTGTTAAATGCAAATGTGACTTTATTACATAAGAGATTGGACAAAGCAGAGTCTAAGGACAAAGCAGGGAGTCAATCCATGGCTTTGACTGTGTCACAAGACCCTTCAGGGTCCTATAAACGTCCCTTTTCCCAGGTAGCAGACACTGATACCGACACGGATTCTGACTCCAGTGTCGACTATGCTGATGTAAGGTTGCACCCAAGAGTGGCCAAGAGTATTCAATATATGATTATTGCAATAAAAGATGTTTTGCATATCACAGAGGACCCCTCTGTCCCTAACACGAGGGTCTGCATGTTTAAGGAAAAGAAACCTGAGGTAACGTTTCCCCCATCTCATGAGATGAACGCTTTATTTGAAAAGGCTTGGGAAACTCCAGACAAGAGACTGCAGGTTCCCAAGAGAATTATCATGGCGTATCCTTTCCCCTCAAAGGACAGGTTACGGTGGGAATCCTCACCCACGGTGGACAAGGCCTTGACGAGCTTATCCAAAAAGGTGGCACTACCATCCCCAGACACGGCGGCCCTAAAGGATCCTGCGGATCGCAGGCAGGAGACTACCTTAAAAGCAATTTATGCGACTATAGGAGCCCTGCTCAGACCTGCAGTAGCGTCGGCATGGGTGGGTAGCGCAATTGCAGCGTGGGCAGATACCTTGTCATCTGACATTGACACCCTTGATAAAGATAGTATTTTGTTGACCTTGGTCACATCAAGGACACAGCGTTATATATGAGAGAGGCTGCGAGAGATATTGGGCTGTTGGGTTCAAGAGCCGATGACATGGCAGTTTCTGCTAGAAGGTCCCTATGGACCCGTCAATGGACAGGTGATGCTGATTCAAAGAGACATATGGAGGCTTTGCCTTACAAAGGTGAAGTTTTATTTGGGGAGCTGGTTTCCACAGCTACCGCGGGTAAGTCTTTTTTGCCTTACGTTCCCCCACAGCAAAAGAAAACACCTCAATACCAGATGCAGTCCTTTCGGTCGCATAAGTTCAGAAAGGGTCGTGGATCTTCCTTCCTCGCCAGAGGTAGAGGGAAAAGAACACCAGCTACGGCTAGTTTCCAGGAACAAAAATCCTCCCCGGCCTCTACAAAATCCACCGCATGACGCTGGGGCTCCGCTATGGGAGTCCGCACCGGTGGGCGCACGTCTTCGACTCTTCAGCCAGGTCTGGGTTCAGTCGGATTTGGATCCTTGGGTGGTAGAAATTGTATCCCAAGGCTACAAACTGGAGTTTAAAGATGTGCCTCCACACCGATTTTTCAAATCGGCCTTGCCAGCTTCTCCCCCAGAGAGGGAAATAGTTTCAGCTGCCATACAAAAGCTGTGTCAACAGCAGGTGATTATCAAGGTTCCCCTAGTGCAACAGGGGAAAGGGTTTTATTCAACCCTATTTGTGGTTCCGAAGCCGGATGGCTCGGTCAGACCAATTCTGAATCTAAAATCTCTAAACCTATATTTGAAAAGGTTCAAATTCAAGATGGAATCTCTCCAGGCAGTGATCTCCAGCCTGGAAGGTGGGGATTTTATGGTGTCATTAGACATAAAGGATGCATACCTTCATGTCCCCATATATACACCGCATCAGGCGTACCTGAGATTCGCTGTACAGGATTGTCATTACCAGTTTCAGACGTTGCCGTTTGGGCTTTCCACGGCCCCGAGAATTTTCACCAAGGTAATGGCGGACATGATGGTGCTCCTGCGCAAGCAGGGGGTCACAATTATCCCATACTTGGACGATCTCCTGATAAAGGCAAGATCGAGAGATCAGTTACTAAAAAGCGTGTCTCTCTCCCTGAGACAACTACAACAACACGGCTGGATTCTAAATCTACCAAAGTCACAGTTGGTTCCAACAACTCGGCTGTCATTTTTGGGCATGGTTCTGGACACGGAAAAAAAGAGTGTTTTTCTCCCAATGGAAAAAGCCCAGGAACTCCAGAACATGGTCAAGGACCTGCTGAAACCAAAAAGAGTGTCAGTTCATCAATGCACTTGAGTATTGGGAAAGATGGTGGCGGCCTACGAGGCCATTCCGTTCGGTAGGTTCCATGCGAGAACTTTTCAATGGGACCTTCTGGACAAGTGGTCAGGGTCCCATCTACAAATACATCGGAGGATAAGCCTGTCCCCCAGGGCCAGGGTCTCTCTCCTATGGTGGCTCCTGAGTGCTCACCTTCTAGAGGGTCGCAGGTTCGGCATTCAAGATTGGGTTCTTGTGACCACGGACGCGAGCCTCCGAGGATGGGGGGCAGTCACACAAGGAAAACATTTTCAGGGAATATGGTCAAGCCAGGAGGCTTGTCTACACATCAATGTGCTGGAATTAAGGGCCATTTACAACAGTCGGAGAAGCTTCTTCGCAACCTACCCGTTCTGATCCAGTCAGACAACGTCACAGCCGTGGCGCATGTAAACCGCCAGGGCGGGACAAGGAGCAGAGCAGCAATGGCAGAAGCCACCAGGATTCTTTGCTGGGCGGAAAATCATGTAAGCGCTCTGTCAGCGGTCTTCATTCCGGGAGTAGACAACTGGGTAGCAGACTTCCTCAGCAGACACGATCTCCATCCAGGAGAGTGGGGACTTCATCAAAAGGTCTTTGCAGAGGTAACAAGTCGTTGAGGACTTCCTTAAATAGACATGATGGCTTCACGCCTCAACAGAAAGCTTCGGAAGTATTGTTCCAGGTCAAGGGACCCTCAGGCAGTGGCGGTGGACGCCCTGGTGACACCGTGGGTGTTTCAGTCGGTCTATGTGTTCCCTCCACTTCCACTTATCTCAAAAATATTGAGAATCATAAGACGAACAAGAGTGCAGAAAATACTCATTGTTCCAGATTGAACACCGAATCCTAGCTAGGAAAGGTATTCCGGGGGAAGTCATCCCTACTCTAATCAAAGCTAGGAAGGAGGTAACGGCGAAGCATTATCACCGTATCTGGAGGAAATATGTGTCTTGGTGTGAAGCCAAGAATGCTCCTACGGAAGATTTGCAGCTGGGTCGTTTTCTCCATTTTCTACAGACAGGAGTGGATATGGGCCTAAAGTTAGGCTCCATTAAGGTGCAGATTTCGGCCTTATCTATATTCTTTCAGAAGGAATTGGCTTCTCTCCCAGAAGTCCAGACTTTTGTAAAGGGAGTGCTGCACATACAACCTCCTTTTGTGCCCCCAGTGGCACCGTGGGACCTTAACGTGGTGTTACAGTTCCTTAAATCGCGCTGGTTTGAACCTCTTCAAACAGCTGAATTAAAATTTCTCACTTGGAGAGTGGTCATGTTATTGGCCTTGGCATCTGCGAGGCGGGTGTCCGAATTGGCGGCTTTGTCTCACAAGGGCCCCTATCTGATTTTCCATGTGGATCGGGCAGAGTTGAGGACTCGTCCTCAATTTCTGCCTAAAGTGGTTTCGTCGTTTCATATGAACCAACCTATTGTGGTGCCTGTGGCTACGGGTGACTTGGAGGATTCCAAGTCCCTTGATGTAGTCAGGGCCTTAAAAATTTATGTAGCCAGGACGGCTCGGGTTAGGAAAACAGAGGCACTGTTTGTCCTGTATGCAGCCAACAAGGTTGGCGCTCCTGCTTCTAAGCAGACTATTGCTCGTTGAATCTGTAACACGATTCAGCAGGCTCATTTTACGGCTGGATTGCCGTTACCAAATTCGGTAAAGGCCCATTCCACTAGGAAGGTGGGCTCTTCTTGGGCGGCTGCCCGAGGCGTCTCGGCATTACAGCTTTGCCGAGCAGCTACTTGGTCGGGTTCAAACACTTTTGCAAAATTCTACAAGTTTTATACCCTGGCTGATGAGGACCTCATGTTTGCTCAATCGGTGCTGCAGAGTCATCCGCACTCTCCCGCCCGGTCTGGAGCTTTGGTATAAACCCCATGGTCCTTACGGAGTCCCCAGCATCCTCTAGGACGTAAGAAAAAATAAGATTTTAAACCTACCGGTAAATCTATTTCTCCTAGTCCGTAGAGGATGCTGGGCGCCCGTCCCTGTGCGGATAAATTCTGCAAGGCTTGTATATAGTTGTTGCTTACATAAGGGATATGTTACATTTGAGATCAGTCGCTGGCTGATGCTGTTTTGTTCATACTGTTAACTGGTTTAGTATATACCATGTTGTACGGTGTGTATGGTGTGGGTTGGTATGTATCTTGCCCTTAGATTAACAAAAATCCTTTCCTCGTACTGTCCGTCTCCTCTGGGCACAGTTCTATAACTGAGGTCTGGAGGAGGGGCATAGAGGGAGGAGCCAGTTCACACCCATCTAAAGTCTTAGAGTGCCCATGTCTCCTGCGGAGCCCGTCAATACCCCATGGTCCTTACGGAGTCCCCAGCATCCTCTACGGACTAGGAGAAAAAGATTTACCGGTAGGTTTAAAATCTTATTATTTCACTTGTGATTCTGTGAGGAGACCTGAAAAACATTAACTTTTTGGGGACCTGAGGACAGAGTTTGAGAACCTACAGTATGGTCTAAATCAATTTAAAAAATAAATCACAGGTCCCCTTTTTTGTCTGGTGCAGGCCATCACCCCAGTTATCCCCTGTTTGGCATCTAGCGTGCATTCTGGTCAGATTCAATGGAGAATAAGCTGGTTGGCGCTGACCTCCGCCATGTCTAACTAATACAGAATAGTATAGGGCCTGGTGCCCATCTGCAACACTCCCTATCTAGGTATCTTCCTATCTAGCTGCTAGGAATATTGCCTTGGAAGTATACAAGTTAGCAACTCCCCTGAGGTAACTGCATCCTATAGGTCAGACAACGGCTACAGCTATAGTGGGTGCATTGGGTGCCATTGCTGTGGGGCCAAGAAGCAAAGGGGGCCATGGACCCAAGTCATATAATGGTCTACCAAGTTCCGTAAATTGTGCAATAAGCAATTGGCATGTTGCCCAGCATGGAAAGGGGAACTCTTCAGCACTCATACAGGTTGTGGTCTATCTATTCAACTCGGTAAAGCCCCACAGGGATATGGAGCATGGAGAGAAATAAAGTACCAGCCAATCAGCTAGCTGCCATGTTACAGGCTGGGTTTGAAAAATGTCAGGAGCTGATTGGAGGGTACATTATTTCTCTAATGCTTTGAAACATATGCCCCATTATCCCTCTCCCATGCTCTCATTTCACCCACACAGGCACAACTGAGCTAATCAGTGAGCTCCACACTGTCAGACAATGGGCTTCTCCTTGATTACGACCTTTGTAAAGTGAGCTGGGAACATTGTCAGCAATGTGGCATAATTTGAACTGGGGGCCTTTGAATGTGCCATAATTTGAACTGGGTATACTGTGTGGCATAATGTGAACTGGGGCACTGATTGACATAACGTGTACTGGCAGCACTACAGTGTGTCATACTGTGAAATGGCGGCACTATGTGTCATTTATATGATTGCGGTTTGAATGTGAACTTAGGATTTATTATGGGGCATTAAATGACCTAGGGCACTGCTATGGGGCATAAGATGAAGTAGGGCACAGCTATGGGGCATTAAATGAACTACGGCACTACTATGTGCCATAAAATGAACTAGGTCACCGCTATGTGCCATAAAATTAACTAGGACACTACTAAGGAGCATAAGATGAAATAGGGCACAGCTTTGGGGCATACAATGAACTAGGGCACTGCTATGGGGCGTTAAATGTACTAGGACACTGCTGTTTGGTGTTAAATGAACTAGGACTGCTATGTGCCTTAAAATAAACTAGGATAGTACTAAGGAGCATAAGATGACCTAGGGCACAGCTTTGGGGCATACAATGAACTAGGGCACTGCTATGGGGCACTAAATGAACTAGGGCACTGCTATGGGGCACTAAATGAACTAGGGCACTGCTATGGGGCGTTAAATGTACTACGACACTGCTGTGTGGTGTTAAAGTAACTAGGACTGCTATGTGCCTTAAAATGAACTAGGATACTATTATGGGGCATTAAATGAACTAGGGCACAGTTATAGAGCAAAAGATGAACTAGGGCACTGCTATGGGGCATAAGATGAAGTAGGGCACAGCTATGGGGCATTAAATGAACTACGGCACTACTATGTGCCATAAAATGAACTAGGTCACCGCTATGTGCCATAAAATTAACTAGGACACTACTAAGGAGCATAAGATGAAATAGGGCACAGCTTTGGGGCATACAATGAACTAGGGCACTGCTATGGGGCACTAAATGGACTAGGGCACTGCTATGGGGCGTTAAATGTACTAGGACACTGCTGTTTGGTGTTAAATCAACTAGGACTGCTATGTGCCTTAAAATTAACTAGGATAGTACTAAGGAGCATAAGATGACCTAGGGCACAGCTTTGGGGCATACAATGAACTAGGGCACTGCTATGGGGCACTAAATGAACTAGGGCACTGCTATGGGGCGTTAAATGTACTACGACACTGCTGTGTGGTGTTAAAGTAACTAGGACTGCTATGTGCCTTAAAATGAACTAGGATACTATTATGGGGCATTAAATGAACTAGGGCACAGTTATAGAGCAAAAGATGAACTAGGGCACTGCTATGGGGCATAAGATGAACTAGGACACTTGTATGTTGCATAAAATGAACTAGGGCACTACTATGGGGCATAAAATAAGATTTTACTTACCGATAAATCTATTTCTCGGAGTCCGTAGTGGATGCTGGGGTTCCTGAAAGGACCATGGGGAATAGCGGCTCCGCAGGAGACAGGGCACAAAAAGTAAAGCTTTTCCGATCAGGTGGTGTGCACTGGCTCCTCCCCCTATGACCCTCCTCCAGACTCCAGTTAGGTACTGTGCCCGGACGAGCGTACACAATAAGGGAGGATTTTGAATCCCGGGTAAGACTCATACCAGCCACACCAATCACACCGTACAACTTGTGATCTAAACCCAGTTAACAGTATGATAACAGCGGAGCCTCTGAAAGATGGCTTCCTTTAACAATAACCCGAATTAGTTAACAATAACTATGTACAACTTATGCAGATAATCCGCACTTGGGATGGGCGCCCAGCATCCACTACGGACTCCGAGAAATAGATTTATCGGTAAGTAAAATCTTATTTTCTCTATCGTCCTAGTGGATGCTGGGGTTCCTGAAAGGACCATGGGGATTATACCAAAGCTCCCAAACGGGCGGGAGAGTGCGGATGACTCTGCAGCACCGAATGAGAGAACTCCAGGTCCTCCTTAGCCAGAGTATCAAATTTGTAAAATTTTACAAACGTGTTCTCCCCTGACCACGTAGCTGCTCGGCAAAGTTGTAATGCCGAGACCCCTCGGGCAGCCGCCCAAGATGAGCCCACCTTCCTTGTGGAGTGGGCCTTTACAGATTTAGGCTGTGGCAAGCCTGCCACAGAATGTGCAAGTTGGATTGTGCTACAGATCCAACGAGCAATCGTCTGCTTAGACGCAGGAGCACCCATCTTGTTGGGTGCATACAATATAAACAACGAGTCAGATTTTCTGACTCCAGCTGTCCTTGCAATATATATTTTTAATGCTCTGACAACGTCCAGTAACTTGGAGTCCTCCAAGTCACTTGTAGCCGCAGGCACTACAATAGGCTGGTTCAGATGAAATGCTGACACCACCTTAGGGAGAAAATGCGGACGAGTTCGCAGTTCTGCCCTGTCCGAATGGAAAATCAGATATGGGCTTTTGTAAGATAAAGCTGCCAATTCTGACACTCTCCTGGCAGAAGCCAGGGCTAGAAGCATGGTCACTTTCCATGTGAGATATTTCAAATCCACCTTTTTTAGTGGTTCAAACCAATGAGATTTTAGGAAGTCCAAAACCACATTTAGATCCCACGGTGCCACTGGAGGCACCACAGGAGGCTGTATATGCAGCACTCCCTTAACAAAGGTCTGGACTTCAGGGACTGAAGCCAATTCTTTTTGAAAGAAAATCGACAGGGCCGAAATTTGAACCTTAATAGATCCCAATTTGAGACCCATTGACAATCCTGATTGCAGGAAATGTAGGAATCGACCCAGTTGAAATTCCTCCGTCGGAGCACTCCGATCTTCGCACCACGCAACATATTTTCGCCAAATTCGGTGATAATGTTGCACGGTTACTTCCTTCCTTGCTTTAATCAAAGTAGGAATGACTTCTTCCGGCATGCCTCTTTCCTTTAGGATCCGGCGTTCAACCGCCATGCCGTCAAACGCAGCCGCGGTAAGTCTTGAAACAGACAGGGACCCTGCTGAAGCAAGTCCCTCCTTAGAGGTAGAGGCCACGGATCTTCCGTGATCATCTCTTGAAGTTCCGGGTACCAAGTCCTCCTTGGCCAATCCGGAACCACTAGTATCGTTCTTACGCCTCTTTGCCGTATAATTCTCAATACTTTTGGTATGAGAGGCAGAGGAGGAAACACATACACCGACTGGTACACCCAAGGCGTTACCAGCGCGTCCACAGCTATTGCCTGCGGATCTCTTGACCTGGCGCAATACCTGTCCAGTTTTTTGTTGAGGCGAGACGCCATCATGTCCACCATTGGTCTTTCCCAACGGGTTACCAGCATGTGGAAGACTTCTGGATGAAGTCCCCACTCTCCCGGGTGAAGATCGTGTCTGCTGAGGAAGTCTGCTTCCCAGTTGTCCACTCCCGGGATGAACACTGCTGACAGTGCTATCACATGATTCTCTGCCCAGCGAAGAATCCTTGCAGCTTCTGCCATTGCCCTCCTGCTTCTTGTGCCGCCCTGTCTGTTCACATGGGCGACTGCCGTGATGTTGTCCGACTGGATCAATACCGGTTTTCCCTGAAGCAGAGGTTCTGCCTGGTTTAGAGCATTGTATATTGCTCTTAGTTCCAGAATGTTTATGTGAAGAGACGTTTCCAGGCTCGTCCATACTCCCTGGAAGTTTCTTCCTTGTGTGACTGCTCCCCAGCCTCTCAGGCTGGCGTCCGTGGTCACCAGGATCCAATCCTGTATGCCGAATCTGCGGCCCTCCAATAGATGAGCACTCTGCAACCACCACAGAAGAGACACCCTTGTCCTTGGAGACAGGGTTATCCGTAGGTGCATCTGAAGATGCGACCCTGACCATTTGTCCAACAGATCCCTTTGGAAAATTCTTGCGTGGAATCTGCCGAATGGAATCGCTTCGTAAGAAGCCACCATTTTTCCCAGGACTCTTGTGCATTGATGTACAGATACCTTTCCTGGTTTTAGGAGGTTCCTGACAAGCTCGGATAACTCCTTGGCTTTTTCCTCCGGGAGAAAAACCTTTTTCTGAACCGTGTCCAGAATCATCCCTAGGAACAGCAGACGAGTTGTCGGCATTAACTGGGATTTTGGAATATTCAGAATCCACCCGTGCTGTTTTAGCACTTCTTGAGACAGTGCTAATCCCATCTCTAGCTGTTCTCTGGACCTCGCCCTTATTAGGAGATCGTCCAAGTATGGGATAATTAATACGCCTTTTCTTCGAAGAAGAATCATCATCTCGGCCATTACCTTTGTAAAGATCCGAGGTGCCGTGGACAATCCGAACGGCAGCGTCTGAAACTGATAGTGACAGTTTTGTACAACGAACCTGAGGTACCCCTGGTGTGAGGGGTAAATTGGAACGTGGAGATACGCATCCTTGATGTCCAAGGATACCATAAAGTTCCCCTCTTCCAGGTTCGCTATCACTGCTCTGAGTGACTCCATTTTGAACTTGAACTTCTTTATGTACAGGTTCAAGGACTTCAGATTTAGAATAGGCCTTACCGAGCCATCCGGCTTCGGTACCACAAAAAGAGTGGAATAATACCCCTTCCCTTGTTGCAGAAGAGGTACCTTGACTATCACCTGCTGAGAGTACAGCTTGTGAATGGCTTCCAACACCGTCTCCCTTTCGGAGGGGGACGTTGGTAAAGCAGACCTCAGGAAACGGCGAGGTGGATCTGTCTCTAATTCCAACCTGTATCCCTGAGATATTATCTGCAGGATCCAGGGATCTACTTGCGAGTGAGCCCACTGCGCGCTGTAATTTTTGAGACGACCGCCCACCGTCCCCGAGTCCGCTTGAGAAGCCCCAGCGTCATGCTGAGGCTTTTGTAGAAGCCGGGGAGGGCTTCTGATCCTGGGAAGGAGCTGCGTGTTGCTGTCTCTTCCCTCGACCTTTGCCTCGTGGCAAATATGAATAGCCCTTTGCTCTCTTATTTTTAAAGGAACGAAAGGGCTGCGGTTGAAAAGTCGGTGCCTTTTTCTGTTGGGGAGTGACTTGAGGTAGAAAGGTGGATTTCCCGGCTGTAGCCGTGGCCACCAAATCTGATAGACCGACTCCAAATAACTCCTCCCCCTTATACGGCAAAACTTCCATATGCCGTTTTGAATCCGCATCGCCTGTCCACTGTCGCGTCCATAAAGCTCTTCTGGCCGAAATGGACATAGCACTTACCCGTGATGCCAGTGTGCATATATCCCTCTGTGCATCACGCATATAAAGAAATGCATCCTTTATTTGTTCTAACGACAGTAGAATATTGTCCCTGTCCAGGGTATCAATATTTTCAATCAGGGATTCTGACCAAACTACCCCCGCACTGCCCATCCAGGCAGTTGCTACAGCTGGTCGTAGTATAACACCTGCATGTGTGTATATACTTTTTTGGGATATTTTCCATCCTCCTATCTGATGGATCTTTAAGTGCGGCCGTCTCAGGAGAGGGTAACGCCACTTGTTTAGATAAGCGTGTTAGCGCCTTGTCCACCCTAGGAGGTGTTTCCCAGCGCTCCCTAACCTCTGGCGGGAAAGGGTATAATGCCAATAATTTCTTTGAAATTATCAGCTTTTTATCAGGGGCAACCCACGCTTCATTACACACGTCATTTAGTTCTTCTGATTCAGGAAAAACTATAGGTAGTTTTTTCATACCCCACATAATACCCTGTTTAGTGGTACCTGTAGTATCAGCTAAATGTAACGCCTCCTTCATTGCCAAAATCATATAACGTGTGGCCCTACTGGAAAATACGGTTGATTCGTCACCGTCACCACTGGAGTCATCGCCTGTGTCTGGGTCTGTGTCGACCGACTGAGGCAAAGGGCGTTTCACAGCCCCTGACGGTGTTTGAGTCGCCTGGACAGGCACTAATTGATTGTCCGGCCGTCTCATGTCGTCAAACGACTGCTTTAGCGTGTTGACACTATCCCGTAGTTCCATAAATAAAGGCATCCATTCTGGTGTCGACCCCCTAGGAGGTGACATCCCCATATTTGGCAATTGCTCCGCCTCCACACCAATATCGTCCTCATACATGTCGACACACACGTACCGACACACAGCAGACACACAGGGAAAGCTCCTAATGAAGACAGGACCCACTAGCCCTTTGGGGAGACAGAGGGAGAGTTTGCCAGCACACACCAAAAGCGCTATATATATATCAGGGATAGCCTTATAATAAGTGCTCCCCTATAGCTGCTTTGTTATATAAAAATATCGCCATAAATTTGCCCCCCCTCTCTGTTTTACCCTGTTTCTGTAGTGCAGTGCAGGGGAGAGACCTGGGAGCCGTCCTGACCAGCGGAGCTGTGAGAGGAAATGGCGCCGTGTGCTGAGGAGATAGGCCCCGCCCCTTTTCCGGCGGGCTCGTCTCCCGCTATTTTGAGAAATCAGGCAGGGGTTAAATATCTCCATATAGCCTCTAGGGCTATATGTGAGGTATTTTTAGCCTTTATAGGTACTCATTTTGCCTCCCAGGGCGCCCCCCTCCCAGCGCCCTGCACCCTCAGTGACTGCCGTGTGAAGTGTGCTGAGAGGAAAATGGCGCACAGCTGCAGTGCTGTGCGCTACCTTTAGAAGACTGCAGGAGTCTTCAGCCGCCGATTCTGGACCTCTTCTGTCTTCAGCATCTGCAAGGGGGCCGGCGGCGCGGCTCCGGTGACCATCCAGGCTGTACCTGTGATCGTCCCTCTGGAGCTTGATGTCCAGTAGCCAAGAAGCCAATCCATCCTGCACGCAGGTGAGTTGACTCCTTCTCCCCTCAGTCCCTCGCTGCAGTGATCCTGTTGCCAGCAGGAATCACTGTAACATAAAAAACCTAGCTAAACTTTCTCTAAGCAGCTCTTTAGGAGAGCCACCTAGATTGCACCCTTCTCGGCCGGGCACAAAAATCTAACTGGAGTCTGGAGGAGGGTCATAGGGGGAGGAGCCAGTGCACACCACCTGATCGGAAAAGCTTTACTTTTTGTGCCCTGTCTCCTGCGGAGCCGCTATTCCCCATGGTCCTTTCAGGAACCCCAGCATCCACTAGGACGATAGAGAAAATTAACAACAGATGTGGGGAGAGGTGTCATTCTTGTAACATTGGGATGAGGGCTCCTTCACAATGTTACTGTAGGGCCCTCAAAAACACTAGCTCGCCTGCACAATTGCTGTGTGATGCCAGAACTCACTGAAGGTCAATTATGAAGGGTTTGTGTAGCCACTCATTTTATTTTTAGTGTAACAAATAACATTCTTTGTCCTGGATATGTCCCATTAAGTCGGCGTACCCAAAGTAGAAGACCCTCGCGTCTGGCTGTTGTCCTGTCCATGAAAGATATGTGAATTGCTATCTATATACAGTAAGTTTAAGTGTAAGGCTTTTCACCTTATTACAATATCCTTTTATAACGGTTATTCTTATGTACATTCCCTGTTGCCTATACCTACTGTGCATTTTATATGTCATAGTTCCTGCAAGGTAATTTCACATTTACTTAGTAAAAGCTGCAGGCGGACATGTACAACCAACAAGAAAAACACATTCTCTGAAGGAATAAAGTGCCTCCAGAAGCCGTATACAGTAGTGCTACAGTATAATAAATGTTAATTACTATTACAGTAATAGCTTTGCGCTAAACAAGCTAGCTGGAAAAGATGAGCTAGCTCTTCGTTATACAAATAAACACGATGACAATACAATCCAAATACAGTAACTACAGTGTTTATGTAAGAACACAGCCTATCCATGGAAATCCAATGATCGTTCCATAGTAATAATTAATATAACCGCGCTGCGTTCAGCCACGTCGGCTCGCAGAGTGCTGCGTTTGGCCGCAGTCCAGCAATCTAATTACGTTTCAAATCGCTCATGCTTTATGTCGCTGTTTTTAAACCCAGCAGGACATTTGTTGGGCTGTGTAATTGGTTCTTATTCCGTGTAACATCTGTTGAGATTTCATAATGCTACAGAGGGCAGCACATTACTGCTGTCAGGAATATTCTCACAAAGTATTTTTCATCAGGCAATTAGGTAGCATTGGGAGAGTCTGCAGAATTACTGTATCACACTGTGCTGAAGCGTAAGAATTTGCAGTAGGGATGATTATTACCCCCTACCTCTGTCTACTAAGTTCCGACAGGTCTGCTCGTGTCCAGTCTGCAAAGGGAACATTCTGACAAAAACCTTCATCTGTACGAGACACCTGTGACGTAGACCGGCTGCAAATCTGGATGCTTAGCTTAAGGTTCCCATCTGTCTCTTTTTATCTGGACAAGCACATTTTTGGACGTTCCATCCAATTTGTAGAACACTCTGCACGTTTTAATGATCTTGGAAGCCAGACATGGTAAAAGTCTTGGCCGAAAGAAAACATAGTTAATTATCTATGCATAAATGAGAACAAGTCAGTAGAGGAAAAGGGGTAGTCGGGCTAACTCCCAAAAACTGTTGGTTATCCACTATCAGTTTGCCATTAGCCAAGTTCATAGAATTAACAATTGATAGTAATCCCTTCACTGCTAAGGACAAGTAGGACTCATCCTAAGCACTGCAAGAGTTCAAATTGGGGGAGAAACGTAACTTTAAATTCCCCCCCTTATACTTGCTGTTGCTTGGACCTGGGAAGAGGCCGGGCTTAATGACTTTACCATGCCTGAATCATGATGATGATGTCATGAAGCCCCGCCCTTCCAGGGAACAACGGAATACAATTTTGCAAGCTAGGAAATAAGGGAAGGAGCTTTCTGGCAAATACACAATTAGGGGTACACTCATTTGAAAATACCCCTGAGAAGTTGATGATATAGTGAACACCATTGATTCTGCAAAATACAGTTTTCAAACTGAAGTTGAAAGGAATTCTTAAAGAGCAGCTCCTCCACTACACATGAAATATACATTAATACACCTATACGATGTCAACTGTGTGCGGAGGAATGGGTGCGGTTCAGCTGGTGCCCACAGCATGCACAAGGAAGAGGCCGTTCCAGAGGTCAGTGGAACGGAATCATTAGAGACAGTGCAGCATAAAGTCCTTGCTGCAGTGTCTGCATATCCAGACCTGTGTCCTTTTACTGCCACTTACACTATTGGCGCTGGCCTGTGCTTGGTGGCCTTGTGGGATGCCAGCCGAACTCGGACTATTTTTTAAAGGGGCAATCATGATTTAGCCCTGTAAATGATTGCCGCTTTAAAAAAAAACACCCGAGTTCAGCCGGCATCCCATAGGGCCGCCAAAGTCGGACTTCATTACATCCCGCCCCTTATGTTTATTTCTAATGTGATAGTTATTGCCATGTCTATAATTCTGAGTGTTAGAGCAGGACTTGCAGAAGAATGGGGTCCTGTGATGGGGGCTGCAAGCTTAAATGTTTTGATCCAAATATGAACTAAAACCCTTTGCTTTACTATGGTGAGTGCAGAGCCTCTGTGATTTTAGATGTACATATTTGTTTTGCTATTGTTATTGATGGGGGTTTTATATAAGACATTTGTATCTCGGGGTTAGAGGTGCTTTTAAGCCGTGACTCCGTTTTACTCAGTAACTAGTTTCCTCTCTGTCTGAAATGGAAAGTGTATTTTGCTTTAATAATGTCATATTTCTTTTGCTGCCTTTGCAAGTTTGCGGTCTTTGATTATTCTTCGTCCCTTTAATATTTCACAGACATACTTAACTTGTTTCTATGGCTCTAAGGTGTTTATATTTAATCACTTTCTTTTCCAGTTCCTGCACCCGGAGCTCCCAAATGCCGGCTGCAGGACCTTATTTCATTATTAGATTGTGATCATTGTGTGCTCCTCTCTGTTTATTTACCCCTTGTTTCTTTAATAACACATTGTACATCTACGGTCTACCACAACCCAGTAGCTACATATTAAATCTGGGTAAAAAAACAACAACATTTTGCCAATCTTTTATCTACACCTGTGTTCAGACCTAGGATCAGGGACAACGACTCGGCTTTGCCTTAGGAGTAAATGAAAATTCCTATTTATTTCTGTATCTTAAGCATTTATACAACTCCGCTATTGAACCAAGGCCCCGTTTCAGCATGGTACGCTTTCCTGCTGAAATCACTATTAGGCAATCTCAGCACATGCGCGTAATACCGCGTATGCCGATGCTCACATGTGTAAGGTCTTAAACAGCAGTTGTATGCATTCGCAGTCTAAGTTCTGTGGGGAGGTGGCGGTGACAGGTTGTCAACAGCGCGTTTTGTGGGCGTCAACGCACCGTTTGGGAGGTGCAGTCCGGACAACGCAGGCGTGTCTGGACCATTTATGGGGTGGGCTGTGGCGGCTGTGTGACGTCGCACACAGCCTCTGCGAACCAAAAGATGGCGGCCCTCTGTCTGAGAAGGCAGGTGGCAACCCTAATCATGCGAGCGCATTGCTGTTTAGCGTTGTGCTCGCATTTTAGCCCTGTGCTGGGCGTCCCCCCGCATTTTAGTGTAAAGGGTTGTAGTTGTGCGATTTTTCGCACATCTACAACCCATGCTGAATAAGGCCCCAAGTTCAGTCTTTCCAGAAAATGCTACTGCTTAACATGGCAAATACAATTAGAATTCTTATGTTGCCAGTGAACGCTAAAGAATGACTTAAATAGGACACGGTGCAATTGGTTAATCCAACTGCCAACTACAATCAATTCCACAGTTCTGTGCTCTTTAGGCAGATCATACAACTTCATCTGTATGCACTGATCTCCTCTCCAGGGGGGGATGTATCAAAACTTTTAGGATAAGTGGAGAAGTTGCCCATACCAGCCTATCAGCTTCTAGCTATTACTTATGACGTACAGTCTATAAAATGATAGGTAGAATCTGATTGGATGCTATCAGAGCTTTTCCTTTTGTCCTCTGTAGAAGGTTGATACATCTCCCTCTAGTTCAGGGCTCGGTTAAAGTGCTCACACCTGCTAACCGGAGCCGTGGACAGAAAGGGTAACATATTTCGCCCAGTGAGATTACATGCGATCATCATTTGGGGCCACACATCCAGTGTTTTCTGGGAGTGTCAGGGAAAACGCAGGCGTTCCCAAGTATTTTCAGGGAGGGAGTGTGATGTCAGCTCTGTCCCCGATCCGCCTGTTCTCATCGCACTATAGGATTAAGGGGGACATTTACTAAACAGTGATAAGAGCGGAGAAGTGAGCCGGTGAAGAAGTTGCCCCATCAACCAATCAGCAGCTCTGTATAATTCTATAGTATGCAAATTATAGATGTTACTTCAGAGCTGATTGGTTGCCATGGGCAACTTCTCCACTGGCTCACTTCTCTGCTCTTATCATTGCTTAGTAAATGTCCCCCTAAGTCCTGGGCTGTGCACAGACTGCACACAGTGGTAAAAACATTAGTTGGTGAGTGAGGTGCGAACGGATTTGCAGCTGTCTGCTGACTGAGGGATATTAGTAGCACGGCGTACACATGCGATCGCACACTTGCACGGACGAATATACACTCCCCTTGGGCGGCGACTATCTGATCGCAGGACAGCAAAATTAGCAGCCCAGCGGTCAGGTCTAAATCACCCCCTAAGTTTCTATGATGACGGATATCTCTAAAAATCTGCACAATATTTAAAATATAAGTATTCTACAACCAAACGAGGCCTACACTGGATTTTAGATTTATTTTTGCAATATACAAGCATTCTACTCCAGCGTAGGCGACTTTGTTATCAAATTCCAAGTACTGTAATTATAACAATACAAAAATAAAGTCTTTGCAGCTTCCGTCGCTTATAAAAGGTTATACGAATGCTTAGAAATGTTCCTGTCAGCAGTGGGTGGTTCTGTCGCTGACTGTCTCTCCTGTATCATGAAAACCATCCAGCAGCTGAAAAATAAAATCCTCTGACATTTTTACATTTCATTTTCTTGCATTATAGAATTGAACCACAGTTGGCCACTTTACCGGAATTGCCAAGATGCTTGAATAAGGGGACTCCTAATATAGGCAGCTCTCCCGCACTCCGTGTCACTGGTATAGTAGGGGTGTAGTATGGCTGACCGGCGGTCTCCTGACCGCCGGTCAGCTTACCGACGCCGGAATCCCGGCAGCATACCGACGCCGGGATCCCGGCGGGGAGGGACGAGTGCAGTAAGCCCCTTGCGGGCTCGCTGCGCTCGCCACGCTGCGGGCTCGGTGGCGACCTGCGGTCGCCACGGGTTCTATTCCCACTCTATGGGTGTCGTGGACAGCCACGAGTGGAAATAGTCCCTGTTGGTCGGCATGCCAACCATCGGGATACTGAGCCGGCGGGATGGTGGAGGAGGTCATGTGACTGTCGGTCAGCTGATCGGCAGTCACATGAATACCACCCTATAGTAGGCAGGACAATGATAAATCGTATTGTCATGTCCCCGCTCTTGCCCCCTGAATCACTAGAAATCTCCCAGAGGAGTGTTAAAACAGTAGGTGGTATATTTACTAAAGCTTCTAAAATTCTGTCTATCATTTTCTAGGATCCAATAGAGAAATGATAAACAGAACCTGATTGGTTGCTATGGGCAACCTCACCACTTTTCATTATTAGAAGGTTTAGTAAAGCCTGTGTGATAAATACCCAACCTAAATTTGGTTCCCACCTTAAGTTAGATGTAGGAAGAGTGTATAGTGTGGTTAGACTATAGTTTGATTTTTTTTTACCTCAACCAAAAGCTCTATGCTTGTGCCTTAGTGATGTCATTGGTTGCTAGGGAATTGATGGGCTGCGTTCTCATGAAAATCGCTGCAGCCCAAAAATCTCTATGATGTCACTGGTTAGTAGTGAATTACAGTCTGTATAATCATGCCAAATATTTCCAGGTTTTGGGTGCTGAATCCTGGGTGCCAAGAGAATGGTGGGGATGGCACAGATTGCCTGGTCATGGAGGGGGCCTAAATCAGCCAGAGGGTGGGGGGGGGAGGGGGGGGATAAGGCCATCACACTTCCACTCTGAATAATACATATTAGAGTGGGACGGGGCCATCCCACAGGATTGACCACGCCTCCATGTCAGTAATGGGCCCGCGGATGTATTGCCAGCCCTGACTGAATCCCTGTTAATGAGACTTCAACTTATTTCATGGAAACTAGTGGACCTGGTGGCAGAGATTGTATCAGTAGGCATCAGTAGGCATGAAAAAAAACTTGTGGCCACTTATCGGCGTTAGAAGCACATTCAGAGCATCCTGGCAGTGTAATGTACTATGTATTTAATAAGAATTCCCATCAGTACTTCTGAACGCTGCAGGAAATGTAGAAAATGATGCAGAGCAAATGCCTGTCAGATGGATGAGCGGCCCCAGACACAGGCCCGAAGGCGGAACTGTAAATGCTACACTCATGTGACCGCCATAACACAGAAAACAAGTAGCTTGTGTCGTCAGGTGCCAGTGGCGGATCCAGGGGGGAGGCACTCGGGCCCCGTGCCCCCCCTGTCGTTTGTGGCATCCGTCCCCAGTCCCTCCATCCCCCGTCCCGCCGTCCGTCCCCCGTCCCTCCGTCGTCGTCCCGTCGGCGCCACACAGGGAGATGACGGGCGCCCGCTGAGATTGTGTTACTAGCGGGCGCCCGTCTACCTGCACAGCGGCAGCCAGAGGCCGGAGCTCAGTACTGAGCTCCGGCTTCCGGCGCTGTCACTGTGCGGCGTGCGCCATGGGAGAGACGTCAGTCATGACGTCTCTCTCATAGTGCTGAGGAGAGGACGCCAAGAGGAGGAGGACTGCAGAGGTCTGGAAGCGGGAATGGGGCTTGGTAAGTATGTTGTGTTTTCTCTTCCTCAGTGCAGCGGGGGCATCTACTGGGGGCAAACTACGGGGGGGACATTACTACTAGGGGCATCAACAAGGGGCATTACTACTGGTGGCATTATTACTGGGGGAGCATCTACTGGGGGCATCAACAAGGGACATTACTACTGGGTGGGGGGCATTGCTACTGGGGGCATTATTACTGGGGGAGCATCTACTGGAGGCATTACTACTGGGGGGCATCAACAAGGGGCATTACTACTGGGGGCATCAACAAGGGACATTACTACTGGGTGGGGGGGCATTACTACTGGGGGCATTATTACTGGGGGAGCATCTACTGGGGGCATTACTACTGGGGGCATCAACAAGGGACATTACTACTGGGTGGGGGGGGCATTACTACTGGGGGCATTATTACTGGGGGAGCATCTACTGGGGCATTACTACTGGGGGGCATCAACAAGGGGCATTACTACTGGGGGCATCAACAAGGGACATTACTACTGGGTGGGGGGCATTACTACTGGGGGCATTATTACTGGGGGAGTATCTACTGGGGGCATTACTACTGGGGGGCATCAACAAGGGGCATTACTACTGGGGGCATTATTACTGGGGGGCATCTACTGGGGGCATTACTACTGGGGGGGTCATCTATTGGGGGCAACCTCCTAGGGGGCATTACTACTGGGGGCAAACTACTGGAGGACATTATTACTGGGGGGCATCTACTGGGGGCAAACTACTGGGGGACATTATTACTGGGGGCCAACTACAAAGGGGCTAACTACTGGGGGCATACTACAGGAGGGCATTACTACTGGCGGTGTAACTACAGGGGCATTACTACTGGTGGCTTAACTACAGGGGCATTACTACTTGGGGGCTAAACTACAAGGGGGCATAACTACAGGGGCCAAACTACTGGGGGCTAAACTACTGGGGGCTAAACTACAAGGGGGGCATAACGACAGGGGCTAAACTACAATGGGGCAAACTACAGGGGGGCATTACTACTGGTGGCTAAACTAAAAGCAGGCAAACTACTGGGGGCATTACCAGTGGGAGGCTAAACTAAAGGGGGGGGTAAACTACTGGGGTCATAACTGCAGGGGCATTACCACTGGGGGCATAGCTACTAGGGCGCCAAATGACTGGGGGCATTACTACAGGCAACATTACTACTGGGGGCAATACGGGCATTGCATAAGGGGCACCACTACTATGGGGTCTATATAAGGGGCACTACCAGTACAGTGGACATTACATAATGAGCGCTACAACTGTGGGCATTGTATAAGAAGCGCCACCTCACATGCACCGAAGCCGCACGCAAATGTACTTGCCCCTTCCATGGTGCCCCCCCTATCATTTTCTTCTGGATCCGCCTGGTCAGGTCTGATCCTAGCAGCAAAGAGGGAAAGTTCTTTTAAGCAAAATATTTTCTGCGGGTGATACGGAAGGGCAGCTGTTACTGTAATTTCTGCTGCGGGGTACACTGGGCTCCACAAGGAAAGACATCAGGGGTGTAGAGTAGGATCTTGATCCGAGGCACCAACAGGCTCAAAAGCTTTGACTGTTCCCAGAATGCATAGCGCCGCCTCCTCTATAACCCCCCCTCCCTGCCAGGGCCGTAACTACGTGTGTGCCAAATGGGCCTGGCACACAGCGCAGTTGCCCTGAGGGCGCACGGCAAGCGGCATGTAATGAGTCAAATTGACTCATTACATGCCGCCTCTGCTGTGTGCGCCGCACTGTGGAGGGAGGAGAGAGCAGCTCCGGGCAGCGGAGAAGGAGGAGGAGGGAGGGGGACTGGAGCCGCAGCAGCGCTATTTCATTGGTAGTAAGCGCTGCTGCAGCTGTCCCCTCTCCTTCCGTATTGGCTGCCTGGCGCTGCTGTGGATGCTGGGATGCGGTTCCTCCATCCCAGCATCCACAGCAGCGCCGGGCAGCCAATACGGAAGGAGAGGGGGATGCTGCAGCGGCGCTTACTACCAATGAAATAGCGCTGCTGCGGCTCCAGTCCCCCTCCCTCCTCCTCCTTGTCCGATGCCTGCACCGAAGAGCCTGTCAGCGGGGAGATGGTAAGTATCTCTCTCTCTCTCTTTCTCTCTCACAGGGGGACACCGTCTGCCATAATGTGTAAAAAGGGGGCCTGGCTGCCGCAATGTGTAAAAAGGGGGACTGGCTGCCGGAATGTGTAAAAAGGGGGACTGGCTGCCGCAATGTGAAAAAGGGGGACTGGCTGCCGTAATGTGTCAAATGGGGTACACCGTCTGCCGTAATATGTAAAAAGGGGGCCTTGCTGCCGCAATGTGTAAAAAGGGGGACTGGCTGCAGTAATGTGTAAAAAGGGGGACTGGCTGCCGCAATGTGTAAAAAGGGGGACACAGTCTGCCGTAATATGTAAAAAGCGGTCCTGGCTGCCGCAATGTGTAAAAAGGGGGACTGACTGCCGCAATGTGTAAAAAGGGGGACGCTGGCTGCTGCAATATGTATAAAGGGGGACACCGTCTGCCGTAATGTGTAAAAACGGGGACGCTGTCTGCTGTAATGTGTAAAAAGGGGACGCTGTCTGCCGTAATGTTAAAAAAGCGACGCTGTCTGCTGTAATGTGTAAAAAAGGGGGACGCTGTCTGCTGTAATGTGTAAAAAAGGGGACACTGTCTGCCGTAATGTGTAAAAAGGGGACGCTGTCTGCCGTAATGTGTAAAAAGGGGGACTGTCTGCTGTAATGTGTAAAAAGGGGGACGCTGTCTGCTGTAATGTATAAAAGGGGCTCTACAGATGTAGCCACCTTTGTCTTGACCGATTCTCCGCCTAGACGTCCGTTTAGTCACGCTAAGGCGATAGCTGAGTTTAATCACAGGCAGGCGCGTTGAGGCGATCTAGATACTCAGCATGCATTACACATCTCCACCACTGGGTGGCTAATGCTCCACTAATCCAGTACTTTCGATCGTACAGTATAGCGGCGGATTGATCTACCTGTACCTGTAAAGCTCTGGCAATTGGTCAGTGACGACTGTAATGTTAATACTGTAGGCGTAACGGGAGGTGGTGGAAAAAGATGGTGACCTACTGTAGAGTACTGTATGTGTATGGAGACGCAACTAATTGTGTAAAAGGAAGAATGTACAGTACAATGTATAAACACCGTGCTTTTAAAATACATGAGCGTCTGAGTTCCCTAAGGCATAATGGGAATGGAGGGCTAGCAGGAGGCGGTGGAAAATACCGTGCTTTACAAATGCGAGTGTCCGAGTCCTCTAAGGCATAAACCAACACTAATCTCAAGAGGCAATAGTGAACTTCTAACACGTCCATTTGCGACAGTGTACACTACTGATTTTCTGTTGTTTTGTCTGCGGGACTTGGACGCTCACATATTCATAAAGTACTGTAGATGGATCATATACTGTATGCTGTACTATCTGTGTCTGTATCGTATATACTGTATTAAATAATGCAGCGTAATGAGTATTTACTGTATGCAGCGTAATGAGACGCCTTAGTAAAGTAGTCCTTATTATATATTTCAGTATTGTATTTTACGGGAGACCACACGCATGCTCAGTGGTGATTGTAAAAAGCGACATCTGGTGGCTGATCGCAGGTATTACACGTAAAGGTAACGCCAAACGCTCTGTCTGCCTCCGTGCGATTAGGTACGCCTCTCTGTGACTAGGCGCGCCTCCCTACGCTGCGTATGCTCGATCGGGACAAACGCCTCAGCCAGTCAAGGTAAAGGTGGCTACATCTGTACCTGGTGTAGTGGCGCTACTGTGCAGCGTAATTTGAATAATGGAGACTACTGTGCACCGTAGTATGAATTGCTATTATTTTGTGGCCACGCCCCTTCCCCATGAAGCAATGCCCCTATATATTTTTCAAGCGCCTACGGCGCGCACTGCAACTATCTTACATGGGGGGGGCGCCAATGTTGTTTCTTGCACACAGCGCTAACATGCCTAGTTACGGCACTGCTCCCTGCACAGGAGCTCAGTTTTGTAGTTGGTGCCGCAGATAGCAGGCACATAACATAGGGGCTGCTCTGGGCAGCCCTAAGAAGAGCCTTTTGAGAAGAAAAGTGAAGACTTCCCTCCCCAGCGGCGCTGTACACTCCCGCGCCCTGGTTGTTGGGTACCTACAGCAGGAGGCGCCGCGCTTCGGGAGGCGGTGAGTGGGTCCCACTCGCAGGACCCATACTTTATCGCGATCCGGCGCGGTCGGTGGGAGGCGGACCACGCACGCTGGCGGTGGACACTGTGGCAGTACAGGCGATCCCACTAGATCACCAGGGCATGGGTGCAGGTCAGGTTTTCCCTTAAAACCTTTTTATGTGTAGCCCGCAGTACCTGGTGGTTTTGCCAGCAGAGGGGATAAGGCTTAGACTTGGAGCCCCTCCCCCAGCCCCAGGGCGCCATTTCCAGCAAATGTTCCTGCCCTGGAGCTGCATATCTGTCTCTCCCTCACTCCCTGTCAGTGTGTGGGCGCCATTTCTCTCAGCTACACTGTTCCTGGGACTGCTTGGGCAAATCCTCCTGTGTAAAGCCGCCTGGTTGTCAGCGCTGTGACTTTACATGACACTTAAGTAATCTACATGTCATTTAGACAGTGTTAGTTAAGAAAGAGTGCATTTAGTCAGGGTTCTCTGGTACCCTGTGATATACATTCAGTTCTTACTGTGCAGTGTTATATCTATTGACTACATAGCTATATATATAAGCTGGTCCAGTGCAGTATTATTGTTAGTAATAACCTCTGCATTGTTTAACTGTGACTATATGTGTGTGCATTAGCTTGCTGAGTGGTTTCCATTTTGTGTCTCGCACTCAACTTGCTATCCCTATATTCTATAACCTGAGGGGGCTTGGTGCGTCAGTTTATATATTTATATAGGATTTTCACAAGACATACTTTAATACGTATTTTTCTCTGTGATTTTAGTCACTATATCTCTCCTGTGTCTCTGCTTGTGCTACTACAACTGCGCAGGGGTTTGGGTAAGAGGTATTGTGCTGCTGACAATTGTACTGTGTTACCTGATACTGCAAGTCATATCATGTCTGCTTCTGAGGGTAACGGTTCTGGGGCTGAACACACTGCCGGTGTTGCTGAAGCCACAGATCCCTATGAGGAGACTATAGCAGCTGTGGGCTGTGGTTCTGGGGGCTCCTTGCCCCCCAGTGGGACTGTGGCAACGGGGGTACATAATGACCCACCGTGGGCTACTTTCTCCACGCTTCTACATACGCTAGTTACTAAACTAACACCCCCTATGGGACCTCCTATGCCGGTGCAACCGTATGTGGTCCCCGCAGCTAACCCGCCGTGGGCGGATAATTTGTCTGCTCAATTGAAGAAGTTGAACCAGTCCTTGACTACTAAAAAGTCTGACCCTCGCTCGCCTAAGACCAAGGGGTCCTCTAAGCGAGCTCTTATCTCCTCACAATCCACTGCTGTCACTGACACCTCGTCTGATGAAGATGGCGCTTACACTGACCCCACAGATTCTGACACAGATACTGCTGATGGGGAGGGTAGTTCACATGTGGATGTTCCTGATCTTTTGGAGGCTATTAAATTAATTTTACAGATTACGGATGATCCCGAGCCATCCGCCCCTCCTAAGAAACCAGATAGGTTCAAGCGTCTGAAGGTGGTTAAACAAGTTTTACCTCACTCTGACTACCTAGTGGATATACATCAGGAACCCTGGGGAAACCCGGGTAAGAAGTTTGTGCCTCAAAAGAAGATGCCAGCTCGCTATCCCCTCACGCTAGAGCTGTCTAAAAATTGGGAAACGCCTCCTCCAGTAGTCTCACATGTGGCTAGGATGGTGGTTTCCTCAGCTCTACCTGTCACTACCGTCACGTCTCTAAAAGAGCCTACGGATAAACGTGTGGAGGGTTATCTGAAAGCGATTTACACCCTCACGGGTGCTGCACAAAGGCCCACTATTGCAGCAACATGGGCTGCAGAGGCTATTGAAGCATGGGCCTAGAGTTAGAAGCTGAAATCTCTTCTGACCATGCTAGACAATGCTTGTCATATATTGTCCCAGCTTCTCACTATATTAAAGAGGCAGCTTCTGATGCCAGTATCCTAGCAGCCAAGGCCTCTACTACGTCAGTCCTGGCTCGCCGGATATTGTGGCTGAGATCCTGGTCTGTGGATCTGCACTCTAGAAAAACCCTGGAGGTACTCCCTTTCAAGGGAGATATTCTGTTTGGGGAGGACTTAAATAAGATAGTGGCTGACTTGGCTACTGCCAAAACTGCCTGTCTGCCAAGTACCGCTCCTTCTGTATCGAAGGCTAAAGGTACTTCCTTTCGCCCCTTTCGTCCTTCAGGTAAAGTAAAAGGTCAGGCGTACAACAAGCAGGCCCGCACTTCCAAACCTGGTAAGCCGAAGCCCAAAAAAGCCTGGGCTGCCCGTCAGCCAGCTTACAAGACGGATAAGCCTGCCGCATGACGGGGTGGGGGGCCGGCTTCTAGGGTATACCCAGGAATGGTTGAAGATAGTGATGAGCGGGTTCGGATCATCGGGATCCGAACCCGCCCGAACTTCACCTTTTTTTACACGGGTCCGAGCGACTCGGATCCTCCCGCCTTGCTCGGTTAACCCGAGCGCGCCCGAACGTCATCATCCCGCTGTCGGATTCTCGCGAGATTCGGATTCTATATAAGGAGCCGCGCGTCGCCGCCATTTTCACACGTGCATTGAGATTGATAGGGAGAGGACGTGGCTGGCGTCCTCTCCGTTATATTAGAAAAGAAAAGAGTAAACTGAGTGACTTAGTTATAATTGTGGGGAGGATTGGGGACGGGGAGCAGCTTTTAGGGAGTACAGTGCAGGGTTAACCACCAGTGAGTTTAATCCTTTGTTTCTCTACATGAAAAAAACGCTCGACCATATCTGTGCTCAGTGTGCTGCACTGCTGCATGATATATCTGTGCTGAGTGCACTGCTCAATCTGCCTAATTTTGGGGACTGGGGAGCAGTTATAGCAGGAGTACAGTGCACAGTTTTGCTGACAGTGACCACCAGTCCAGTATACGTTTGTCTGCCTGAAAAACACTCCTGTGGTGTTTTTTTTTCCGTCATACTAGTTTAGCAGTCTACTGACAGTGTCCACCAGGTCCGTTATATACAGTATATTATTATATATATAAGCAGTACGGTAGGCCACGGCTGTACCTACCTCTGTGTCGTCAGTGCACTCGTCGTCCATAAGTAATATAATACTATACTATTCATCCATCTACATTGTATACCTGTGGTGGGTTTTTTTTTTCTTCATACTAGTTTAGCAGTCTGCTGACAGTGTCCACCAGGTCCGTTATATACAGTATATTATATATATAAGCAGTACGGTAGGCCACGGCTGTACCTACCTCTGTGTCGTCAGTGCACTCGTCGTCCATAAGTAATATAATACTATACTATCCATCCATCTACATTGTATACCTGTGGTGACTTTTTTTTTTCTTCATACTAGTTTAGCAGTCTGCTGACAGTGTCTACCAGGTCCGTTATATACAGTATATTATATATATAAGCAGTACGGTAGGCCACGGCTGTACCTACCTCTGTGTCGTCAGTGCACTTGTCGTCCATAAGTAATATAATACTATACTATCCATCCATCTACATTGTATACCTGTGGTGGTTTTTTTTTTCTTCATACTAGTTTAGCAGTCTGCTGACAGTGTCCACTAGGTCCGTTATATACAGTATATTATATATATAAGCAGTACGGTAGGCCACGGCTGTACCTACCTCTGTGTCGTCAGTGCACTCGTCGTCCATAAGTAATATAATACTATACTATCCATCCATCTACATTGTATACCTGTGGTGGCTTTTTTTTTCCTTCATACTAATTTAGCAGTCTGCTGACAGTGTCCACCAGGTCCGTTATATACAGTATATTATATATATAAGCAGTACGGTAGGCCACGGCTGTACCTACCTCTGTGTCGTCAGTGCACTCGTTGTCCATAAGTAATATAATACTATACTATCCATCCATCTACATTGTATACCTGTGGTGGTTTTTTTGTTTCTTCATACTAGTTTAGCAGTCTGCTGACAGTGTCCACCAGGTCCGTTATATACAGTATATTATTATATATATAAGCAGTACAGTAGGCCACGGCTGTACCTACCTCTGTGTCGTCAGTGCACTCGTCGTCCATAAGTGATATAATACTATACTATCCATCCATCTACATTGTATACCTGTGGTGGTTTTTTTTTCTTCATACTAGTTTAGCAGTCTGCTGACAGTGTCCACCAGGTCCGTTATATAAAGTATATTATATATATAAGCAGTACGGTAGGCCACGGCTGTACCTACCTCTGTGTCGTCAGTGCACTCGTCGTCCATAAGTAATATAATACTATACTATCCATCCATCTACATTGTATACCTGTGGTGTTTTTTTTTCTTCATACTAGTTTAGCAGTCTGCTGACAGTGTCCACCAGGTCCGTTATATACAGTATATTATTATATATATAAGCAGTACGGTAGGCCACGGCTGTACCTACCTCTGTGTCGTCAGTGCACTCGTCGTCCATAAGTAATATAATACTATACTATCCATCCATCTACATTGTATACCTGTGGTGGGTTTTTTTCCCTTCATACTAGTTTAGCAGTCTGCTGACAGTGTCCACCAGGTCCGTTATATACAGTATATTATTATATATATAAGCAGTACGGTAGGCCACGGCTGTACCTACCTCTGTGTCGTCAGTGCACTCGTCGTCCATAAGTAATATAATACTATACTATCCATCCATCTACATTGTATACCTGTGGTGGTTATTTTTTTCTTCATACTAGTTTAGCAGTCTGCTGACAGTGTCCACCAGGTCCGTTATATACAGTATATTATATATATAAGCAGTACGGTAGGCCACGGCTGTACCTACCTCTGTGTCGTCAGTGCACTCGTCGTCCATAAGTAATATAATACTATACTATCCATCCGTCTACATTGTATACCTGTGGTGGTTTTTTTTTTCTTCATACTAGTTTAGCAGTCTGCTGACAGTGTCCACCAGGTCCGTTATATACAGTATATTATATATATTGTCAAAGTCAGAAAAATATCGTGATGCACACTACCATATTTGCTCCTCATGCGTGTCCCCGCTGCGCGTGCCCACGCTCTCCCGTGCGTACGCATACCCGCTGGTGCGTGCACCCACAGGCGCACGGTATGCGCATTTACGGTAGGGTTTGTGTGCGTCTAGCGGGCGACTCGATCGTTACATATTTTAACCATATAATGTATTTTGTAGATTATGGTCCCTTTGATAGAATCTGAAAGTTTAGTTAATGTAGCATGTTCATGAACAAAGAGATCCCTCTTTGTTTGATACGAAGGGTTGGACAGAGGTTATACAGTGGTGTTTAGTATCCATCGGAAGAGTATTTAATTAGCAATATTCCGGTGTTGGTTTGAAGCGGATTAATCGCTCGTGCGAATAGTTATGGACATAAGAAGTTTATGGACTTTTACTATTATTTGCACTTTATTATCCATGCGGCGGGAAACCTAGTTTCCCACCCACCTGAGCAGTTGAAAATAGTCACAGCCCACCTGTATGAATCAACCTATGACCTTTTGTTATAATGCGAAGACGAATTCCTGTGTCCAATGAACAATGAGATTGTAGGGACCATTGTACTGTATTGTGTGTAGTGTATAAAAGGACAAGCCGATCTGATCCAGCTCTCTGTTCTCTTCAACGGTTCTCATTGCTGATAATCGGGAGCTGGATATCCAGAGGCGCATGCGATTGTTTCCCTTGAGCGTAAGTTTTCTCCGCAATCATATTGTCTTTATTGTTATTGTGAGCCATATCTCTCTCTCTCTCTCTCTCTCTTCTCCTCTTTCTCTCTCTTTTCCTCTTAAATTGTTATTGTACTGTTATTGTATTTCATGTGTAGTTACCTGGTTAGTTAGTCTATGTTATATTGGTAGTGTATGACTTGTATTGTATTATTCTTTTGCAAATAGAACGTTTATATAAGGTGTTAGAACCTAAGATCGGTATCTGTGTATTTCTTATATTTCTAAGTATTCTCTGAGCGTCGGAGACGCTCGTACAGCTTTCAAGTTAATAAGGTTACATTTACACCCTATCACTACACCAAAGTTTACTGCATAATACATTGTTTTATGGTATAGTTATAAAGGTTTTACACTGTGAGCGTCAGCGCCGCTTGTGATCTCCTCGTGGTCCCGAGCGTCCGCTACGCTAATAGCGTATCATTACGTTAGTCGGCAGCCAATAGCGTGCCTGCCTGTGATCTCTTGGCCGTGAGCGAACGTGACGCTTGAGCGTCTCGACTACGGCTAAGCGATTGTTACGCAACGTGCGTACCCTTACGGTATTCCGTACGCCAATAGCGTACTGTGTTCTTTGACCTCTTAAAGGGTTTTAAGTAAGATAAATATTTAGCTTTATCAATTGGCGGCTCGTCCGTCCTTCACATATCTGTACTAGGTAATTTCAGCAGACATTATCCATCAGCAAAGGGCGAGAGATCATATTCCTCGTAGTGCTGCCTGGATAAGCGTCTGCTTCGCTTAGTAAAGGGTGCTGAAGGAATCCGGAACCGGAGGTAAGAACAACACGCTAGTGTCTTTTAAAACAGTTTTTTTCTGTTTTGCGTACGCACACACGCACGCATATATCTGCATTTCTTTTCATTCGTGTATTTTCATATCACTCTCCTGTTTGCCATTTTTATAATTGATAAACGTGCTGAGAGAGATTTGTCGCTATTTAATAGTTAAAGAGTAAAAGTAATACATTAAGGGGTAAATTGTAAAGCACGCACACAGCTCTGCCTAAGGATACAAGGAGAGACCGGTGTGGTGCTCGGTAGATGATCGAGGATCACCTACATTGATAAACGTGTTAATTGTGTTACGGTGGATATCTGCTTTGCGTACACGTGTCTCTAACAAAAGGCTGAGACCCGCGTGCGCAACCCAAAGGCCGACGCACGCAGCGTATATTACGCAACGGAGCGTCTGGGTACGCCCACGTAACAAATCACACGATAGTGTTAATTTAAACAGGCGAAAAGGTGGCAACGCGATAAATAGCGCAAATCGATTTTTAGTGTCCAAAATTTAAGTTAATAGATCCTTCTCCAATTTACGACTCATCTGGTCTAAAGGGAAGAAATTTCTGCGCAGAAATAGAAAGAAATAGAAACAAAAGTAAAAGTGTACATGTGGTGAGTGAGTGTTTGCATATATAAGTTTCTACAATTTTTGGGATTGAACCACAGGAAATCATCGAGTTCTCGTGAGGTACATACGTGTAAGTGACATGCACGGTGGCTAGGGAGGCATCCCTTGTTAAACATATAAAATTTGAGCATTAGAGTGTAGCAGACCAGGAGGTCATACTGTAGCAGACCAGGAGGTCAGACCAGGAGGTCTTATAGCAGACCAGGAGGTCTAGGTACAGCAGACAAAGAAGTCCGCTATAGAGACAAGTAGCACAACACCAGGAAGGGTTGGTGCGAGACCCATATAGGCCATAAAGCTCAGGCTGAAGGAATTCGCAGCTGCTGAATGTCGATTCCACTGGTCGCTCCGCACATAAGATTAGTTGCTTATGTGCTGAACGATTGTACCGCACGTAATTGTGTGCATTAGTTAGTAATCTGACCCAGTGCCATTTGTGTACGAAAGGGGTCATAAACGCTATTTGTACATTCTAACGTGATTTGTGTAATTTTTTTATTTTAAGGGAAGTTCGCTGGTCACTCGGGAACTATCCAGCAACCAATAGTTACTGGAAAGAGTAAGTGCTCTGCGGATCACCCTCACATGTTCCAGTAAATAGAGGTTCAGGTCGCAGGAGCCCTGGGTCGAGTACGCCAGCGCTAAGGCAGTGTGTGGGCGTATTGGTCGGCGTGGGCGAGTGAGTGGGGTACTCGGTAAACCACCACCGTCAGCCTATCTTGAACATCTTGGTTTTTGTAAGGGTTCGCTGAAGACCCTGATATAAAGGTCAGAGGTAGTGCAAGCAACACCTGCAAACTATGGGGGCTAGTTGTTCAGGTAGGGGGCGATCAACCTCGGTTCGGGTTGATTTAGTAAACCGACCAATCGGGTCGGCAAGGTATGTAATGTGTGAAAAATACGGTTCACACACAGAGGTTTTATGTGATGAATGGGAAAGAATGACTGTACATGACGGGGAGAAGTTCCCAAGAGTAGGCAGCTTTAGCCCAGATGTGTTACTAAATCTAAGGAGAAGGATATGTCTCATTAAATCAACAAAGAGACGGATCAAACATTATGATTATTTACAGTTATGGCAACAGGAGGGTGAAATACAGAGAGGATTGGCTCAGGCGGCGGGATCTAACCCTATCAGGAAACTGATAGCTACGGCACCACCGCCACCTTATATATCAGGAGAGAAATTGGTTGCGGAGAATGACGCACTAGGGTGCAATAAACAGGCACTTAGCAACTGTATAAATGTTAAGGATGATGTTAATAAGTTAACTAATGCAAATATTAACCCGTGCAAGTTGTACCCTGTTTTAAACTTTCCCCAGGAGTGTGATCAAGAGGACGAATCGGCAACAATATCGGCGCTCTCTCTAGCAGCCACCATATCAGAAACAACAGTAGGCACGGCCCAACCCGTAAGATTAGTATCAAAGGCCCCTAGCGGAGGGACAGGTGAGGTCGTATCAACGGGTAAGTACGGCACCATACACTATGCTGAAACCATGTCACCACAAGCTGTAGAATCTATTCAGAATGATGTAAGCAGACTTAATCCCGTTAGGGTAATAGCAGTGCCAAATGGGAAAACTGACACTACAGGAGTCACTCCTGTCAGAAACATTGCCATGCACTGCCCGTTTACCCGAATGGAATTAAGAGCAATAGTGTCTGAATTCCCTGATCCTAGGAAAGATCTAGTTGCTAGCCAGAAATACATCAGAGACCTAGGGAACACTGTAGAGCCCAATAACAAAGACTGGCAGATATTGCTGAGGGCATGTTTACCCTCCAATGTCGACCCAGAAAGGTTTTTAGCTGACTGTAAATTAGATGGAGAGGTACCCCTTATGGATGTGTACAACTCAGACAATGTAAAGAGGATAAATTTACAGTTGAAGGAGTATTTTCCAGCTGTAGTCAAATGGAATAGAATTTTCTCCATTAAACAAAAAGAGACAGAAACAGCTGCTGATTATTTTCATCGGGCACTACTAGAAATGGCAAAATACACAGGCATAGAAGACATTAAGACCAATGCAAATCATAGAGAAGTAGCAGTATCTGTGTTAATGGATGGTTTAAAAGAGGTATTGAAAGCAAGGGTACAGACCACGCAACCATGTTGGCGAGGTCTGTCGGTGGCTACTTTGAGAGAGGCTGCTATTGATCACGATCGAAATATCACCAGACACAGGGAGTCACAAGGTGATAAGTTAATGGCCGTAAGTATACAGGCTTTGACCACAAGGCAACCTTCGTATAATCCTCCGACCCCTGTGGGTAAGTCAAATGTGCTAACTTGTTATTTTTGTCATAGACAGGGACACATGGCACGAGACTGTAGAGCGAAAAATTCACAAAAATCATACCAACCCCCTAGACAACGACATGACACACGAAATTGGGATCAGGGTCCGCAGAGACGGAGTTATGAGCCACATACAGGGGAAACAAAAAGATATCCCCCAAAAGGAGACTGGCAAGCTTCTGGCAGTTCCCATTTAACCCCTTCTCAAGTAGTTGCTGCCAGCGGGATTCAGGGAGGTCACCATACCCAATAGGGGTGTGGCCACACCTGTAATCTGCAGCCAGTAAAATTGATTGCAAGTCTTGGAAGTGAACCCGAGATTGCAATTGATGTAGCTGGTAAATCATTAAATTTCCTTGTAGATACGGGGGCGGCCAAATCAGTGATAAATTCGACAGTGGGCATGAGAACCACTGGTAAGACAATTCCAGCCATGGGAGTAACGGGAGTAGTCCAGCACTACCCTGTTAGCAAACCAGCCGAGATTACAATAGGGCCTTTACATACCAAGCATTCCTTTTTGCTGGCTGCATCGGCACCGACTAATCTCCTGGGAAGAGATTTATTGTGTAAAATGGGGTGCGTCATTTATTGTACTCCTGAAGGTGTATTCTTAGACATACCTGAGAATAACGCTCAGGAAGTACGAGACATGTTAGACTCCCCATCAAAATTAATGACACATACCGTTATGACAAATAGGACTCCATCCCAAGTAGAAGAAATGACATCCCAGATACCAGAGTCACTTTGGACAAAAGATGGACAAGACACTGGATTAATGGCAAACGTAGCTCCAGTAGTTGTGCAAGTAAAAGATGGTAGGATAGCTCCAAAAATCCCACAATACCCTCTGAAGCCAGAGGTGGAGTTAGGAGTTTACCCAGTGATAGAGCGCTTGCTACAACAGGGCATTCTGGTAAGAACATCCAGCACTGCCAATAGTCCCATCTTCCCTGTAAAAAAAGAGTGGGGGGAGGGGTTACCGGCTAGTGCAGGATCTAAGGGGGATTAACAAAATAGTTGAGAGTCAGTTCCCCGTAGTGCCAAATCCAGCTGTCATCCTTATGCAGATCCCTCCCACTGCGAAATTTTTCACTGTTATTGACCTCTGCTCCGCCTTCTTTTCGGTACCCCTGCATCCTGACAGCCAATATTTGTTCGCATTTACATACAGAGGAGTCCAATACACATGGACTCGATTACCACAAGGTTTCATAGACAGTCCAAGTATATTTTCCCAGGCTTTGCATGATTGTTTACAGTCTTTCCAACCAGAGAGTGGATCAATATTGATACAGTATGTGGATGATTTACTACTGTGTTCAGATTCATTGGAAGCGTCCCTGAAGGATATGAAACAGCTCCTGTTTCATCTTTCAGACACAGGACACAAGGTTTCCAAAGACAAGTTGCAATTATGCCAAACTAAAGTAAAATATCTGGGACACTGTCTAACACAAGGACTGAGACACCTGACCGCTGATAGAATTCAAGCAATTAGAGACATGACTCTGCCACAAACCCAGCAACAAATCAGAACATTTTTAGGAATGTGTGGGTATTGCCGTAACTGGATCCCAGGATTTTCCATTCTAGCATTACCTTTGCAGGAGATGGTCTCATCAAACAAACCTGATCGGATTTCGCATACAGACGAATCCGAGATGGCATTTGAGAAACTCAAACAGTGCCTAACGCAGGCGCCAGCATTAGGTATGCCAGACTATGGGAAACCCTTTGAGCTGTACGGAACAGAAAGTGCTGGTTGCGCGGCAGGCGTCCTAACCCAAAAGCACGGTGATGCCAGCAGGCCGGTAGCATACTACAGCGCTCAGCTAGATACGGTAGCGCGATCCCTCCCCACATGCTTGCGAAGCGTTGCTGCGATAGCATTGCTAGTAACAAAAAGCGAAGACGTAGTGCTAGGTCACAACCTCACAATCCATACACCACATGCAGTGTCAGCCTTGCTAAATTCTGCCAAAACCAGGCACGTCTCATCAGCGCGGTTTACAAGATGGGAATTGGCACTAATGGCCCCCGTAAACATCACCATAAGGAGATGCAGTGCATTAAATCCTGCAACATATCTCCCAGGTGTGCCTGCACAGGCACAAAGGGTGGAGGATGAGAGCTATGGGGAAGGAGGATTTAATACAAAGGATGACATGCATGATTGTATGGAATATTTGACCCAAAATTTCACGGCAAGGCCTGACATCAGTGACAACCCACTGGAAGATGTAGATCTTACTTTCTACACTGACGGTAGTTGTCACAGACAGTCGGACTCAGGAGACTTGTGTACTGGATACGCAGTCGTAGATGACCAAGGCACCATAGAAGCAGAACCGCTAGGCCCACCTCACTCAGCCCAGGTTGCTGAACTGGTTGCCCTAACCAGAGCATGTGAATTGGCTAAGGGCAAGTCAGCCAATATCTACACCGATTCTAGATACGCCTTCGGGGTAGTCCATGATTTCGGAGCCCTATGGCGCCTCAGAAATTTCATGACGGCAGCTGGTACACCGGTAGCGCATGCAGCTCACATCAAAAGGCTTCTAACAGCGATACAGGAACCCGACAGAGTGGCTGTTATCAAGTGTAAAGCACACACATATAGCCAGGACCCAGTATCACTTGGTAACAGCCGAGCAGACGAAGCTGCTAAGTTAGCAGCCGGTATCCCTAGACAGACAGACACCACACAACTGATGGTATTTAATACCATCAACACACAGAAGTTGTGTGAAATGCAAAATTTGTGTTCCACACAGGAAAAGGCAGTCTGGAAGGCAAAAGGATATGGCCAGGAGTCCTCAGGACTCTGGACGGATGGACAAGGTAAACCAGTGGCCCCCAGAGCATATCTTCCATGCTTAGCTGAGGCAGCACTCGGGCTGACTCATCTGGGCAAGGAAGGAATGTGCAAGTTGGTAAGAGCATATTGGTGCGCCCCAGGATTTTCATCTCATGCAGGTAAGAGAGCAATGTCATGCCTTACCTGTTTGAGGAAGAATATCGGAAAGGCAATACCAACAGAACCATCTCATATCCCACCTACAGGCGGCCCTTTTCAGGTAATACAGATTGACTTTATACAATTACCCCCTTGTCGAAATTTGAAATATGTACTTGTTTGTATAGATGTATTCTCAAATTGGGTCGAAGCATTTCCTGCGGCCACAAATACCGCTATGTTTACTGCTAAGAAAATTGTGCAGGAATTTGTGTGTAGATACGGTATCCCTAGAATAATTGAAAGTGATAGGGGTACCCATTTTACAGGTGATGTCTTTCAAGGAATGTGTAAGTTGATGGGAATTGATAGTAAGCTGCACACTCCATACCGCCCCCAGGCGAGTGCGAAGGTGGAAAGAGTGAACAGCACTATTAAAAATAAACTGAGTAAAGTTATGGCAGAAACAGGATTGACATGGCCAGAAGCTTTACCCATTGTACTATACAGCATCAGAACCACTCCCAGGTCCCCTCTTAATCTGTCCCCCTTTGAAATCTTGTTTGGTCGACAACCGCATGTTATGATTAACCCTCAGGATGATTTGAAGTGTAACAATGAAGTGACTGTAAAATACCTGGTTAACATGAGTAAACAGCTAAGGAATCAAAATGATAATTTGAAATTAGTGATTCCTGATTTGCCAGATAGTAATTGTCATGACATTGAACCTGGGGATTATGTAATGATACGGAATTTTCTACGCTCAGGTTGCCTTATTGACAGATGGGAAGGACCATACCAAGTCTTATTGACTAGCACTACAGCATTGAAGGTTGCCGAGAGAGAGACTTGGGTTCATTCGTCCCATTGTAAGAAGGTTGCTGATCCAGAGAGGTCCCGTGATAAAGAACAGACGGTAGAGGAAGTTGTATCACTGGAGTGTCTGTTTCAGGAGGACTGAGGCGGCACCTGAGCTTTGAAAATCATAAGATCGGAAGCAGTTGTCGATCCCCTGTTCCCTTTTATTGTTTTTCTCCACTTCCCATCCCCTCTCCCTCAATTATTTTTTTCCCCCCTTCTCATTCTTCTCCGTTTCCTCCTATAAGATGGACTTGCCCCAAGAGACTGTGATCCGGATTTTCCTGTTGACCATGATGTTGACCAGAGCAGTCTGTTCCGGCGAGAGTACCATGGAGGTCGAGAGAGGTTCTGGAATGGGTTCTGATGACAAAGATGAAGGCGTAGTTTTCCAAGAGCAACTTAACCAACAAGTAAAGGCGAGTATCAGAAAACGATCCGATAGCATTGACAATAGAAGGAATTGTGAAGGATTGTTAGCTGAAGAAAACTGTATCTGTAGGCTCTGTGACAGTGTAGTTGAGGATGGGTGTATCAAGAAATGCCAATCCAGTTTTAATATCCACATGGACCGGCATCCATTGAGTGACTATCACTCCTTAGTGGGTAAAGTGTTAAATCAGACAGATTGTTGGGTATGCTCTCAAGTACCTCAAGGCCATAGTAAATCAGGCTTAGTACCATTCCCTTTAACGATAGGGGAGGTACTTGAGCTAAAGGGTGGGAGACCGGTGGACAGGAGGTTTAATATCTCCAGTCCTCCTAGTTTGAAGCTCCACCAATATCATGTGGATAGATCCCTAGTATGTTTTAACATTTCCAATCCCCGAAAGCCGGGAAATTGGGAAGTGTCATGGAATAACCAAACCATGACCTTTTCATACAGAGCCGATAGAATGCCAACAGATACAGAGCTTATACGCCACATAGCCGGTAGGGAAAAATATTTCCGATATAGGTATACCCTAGGAAATAGGATCATGAGAGTTGGAGAGGTATCACCAGGATACTGTGCACATATCATACAAACAGATACGTGTACTAGACAGATGGGAGAATTAGGGTTAGGAGATTTCACATGGAAGATGTGTAATATGGTTATGTCCTACTCCGTCCCATATGTTCTCCCCGATGATGCATATTTCATATGCGGGAGGAAGGCGTATAAGTGGCTTGCCCCAAACTCTGAAGGATTGTGTTATATTGGAAAAGTACTGCCTGAGGTAATGACTGCATCACATACCAAAATGAAAGATATACACCGTGGTGCCCAAGCTCCTTATACTCACACTCATTACGAGCACGTCGTTAAAAGGCAACTGACAGAAAGGACAGAGCACCCGGCCTCTGATCTGATCCATGAATCCACCGGGATTCAGGTTCTACTTGCGTTAGATTTCACTCGCACCGCTAGAGGAGTGCTGAACTATAGATATATATCTGCGCTTGCAAATTTATTAGACAATATCACTGAAATGTATGACGACACTTTTAGGTATACTGGAAGGGAGCTTCAAGCTTATAAAACAGAACTGGTTCAGCATAGAATGGTTCTTAATTATCTCACAGCAGTGACAGGTGGATATTGTGTCACACTGGCAACGCAGTACGGCGTGAAATGCTGCACTTATATTACGAATAGTACCGAGGATCCGGTCGAGGTCATAGACCAAAAGATGGACGATATTCTCCAATTAAAGTGGGAATTTCGCAGGAGACACAATCTCACCCTTGCTGCTGTGGGTAATGAGCTGACTGGTTGGGTGTCATGGTTGAACCCGCGAAATTGGTTCTCTGGTTTAGGAGAATGGGCTCAAGGAGTCATAATGGATGTAGGGAAGTTTCTCCTATGTATCTTGGGTGTCGTCATAACGATTGGCTTGATATTTAGATGCGTTCAGGCTTTAACGAAGTGCAAACGTAGTACCAGGGTAATGAGTCTAAGGAGTGAAGAAATTGTAATTCCAATGGATTTGATTTATGACCCAACGGTAGAGACAATGATGTGATGAAAATGCGATTATACGGTCCGTTTCTTTCACCTGTTTCTCCGGTTTCTCCAAGGTAAAAAGACCCACTTGGACGAGGAATTTGACGATCCTGTATACAGACAACAGATGGATTAAAGAAGAAGTTTTGACAACCTTGTACACAGATAATTGATGAACTATGCCATAGACCCCCAGTTTCCCTAGAAATTTTAAATTTACGCTAGCCCAACACTTTTGTAAGTCTATGGACATTGACAAAGCTTTTTGCTCGCACTTTTTGGCAAAAGCCCAAAGAAGACTGCATTCAACAGACACCAGACAAGACTTCAACCGACAAATGTTCATTAACCTGACATAGAATACCACTGCATTTACCATAATTGTTTCTTATCTTCATCTCTACAACCTTCAGGTAATGACACACATAGTCGATAGGAAATACAGGCACAGATATCAGCAATCACATATCCCCCCCATTCATGTATCATCAACTAAAATGTGCTCCCCCATTTTGTTGCAACCAAAAGCCGAAAAGAGCTCGGTAAAGTTTGACAGCCCATCCACAGACCCGTACCGCGGGATAAGAAGGAATTCAAATGTATACTTCGCAATACCTCGAAGCTTGATTTAAAACACGTACGGCACGATGATACATGACCCCCCCAAACATGGATTCATACACACATGCTTCTGCTATCTCACTAGGTCATACCCTTTTCTCCCCTTCTCCTCTTCACCCCTACCCAACCATGAAAATGTATTTACACATGACATATATTTTTCTATTTTTGAAATGTTTTAGGAAGTGGCAGTTATTGGTGACTGCCAAAGGGTGGACTGTCAAAGTCAGAAAAATATCGTGATGCACACTACCATATTTGCACCTCATGCGTGTCCCCGCTGCGCGTGCCCACGCTCTCCCGTGCGTACGCATACCCGCTGGTGCGTGCACCCGCAGGCGCACGGTATGCGCATTTACGGTAGGGTTTGTGTGCGTCTAGCGGGCGACTCGATCGTTACATATTTTAACCATATAATGTATTTTGTAGATTATGGTCCCTTTGATAGAATCTGAAAGTTTAGTTAATGTAGCATGTTCATGAACAAAGAGATCCCTCTTTGTTTGATACGAAGGGTTGGACAGAGGTTATACAGTGGTGTTTAGTATCCATCGGAAGAGTATTTAATTAGCAATATTCCGGTGTTGGTTTGAAGCGGATTAATCGCTCGTGCGAATAGTTATGGACATAAGAAGTTTATGGACTTTTACTATTATTTGCACTTTATTATCCATGCGGCGGGAAACCTAGTTTCCCACCCACCTGAGCAGTTGGAAATAGTCATAGCCCACCTGTATGAATCAACCTATGACCTTTTGTTATAATGCGAAGACGAATTCCTGTGTCCAATGAACAATGAGATTGTAGGGACCATTGTACTGTATTGTGTGTAGTGTATAAAAGGACAAGCCGATCTGATCCAGCTCTCTGTTCTCTTCAACGGTTCTCATTGCTGATAATCGGGAGCTGGATATCCAGAGGCGCATGCGATTGTTTCCCTTGAGCGTAAGTTTTCTCCGCAATCATATTGTCTTTATTGTTATTGTGAGCCATATCTCTCTCTCTCTCTCTCTCTCTCTTCTCCTCTTTCTCTCTCTTTTCCTCTTAAATTGTTATTGTACTGTTATTGTATTTCATGTGTAGTTACCTGGTTAGTTAGTCTATGTTATATTGGTAGTGTTTGACTTGTATTATTATTTTGCAAATAGAACGTTTATATAAGGTGTTAGAACCTAAGATCGGTATCTGTGTATTTCTTATATTTCTAAGTATTCTTTGAGCGTCGGAGACGCTCGTACAGCTTTCAAGTTAATAAGGTTACATTGTGTTACATTTACACCCTATCACTACACCAAAGTTTACTGCATAATACATTGTTTTATGGTATAGTTATAAAGGTTTTACACTGTGAGCGTCAGCGCCGCTTGTGATCTCCTCGTGGTCCCGAGCGTCCGCTACGCTAATAGCGTATCATTACGTTAGTCGGCAGCCAATAGCATGCCTGCCTGTGATCTCTTGGCCGTGAGCGAACGTGACGCTTGAGCGTCTCGACTACGGCTAAGCGATTGTTACGCAACGTGCGTACCCTTACGGTATTCCGTACGCCAATAGCGTACTGTGTTCTTTGACCTCTTAAAGGGTTTTAAGTAAGATAAATATTTAGCTTTATCAATATAAGCAGTACGGTAGGCCACGGCTATACCTACCTCTGTGTCGTCAGTGCACTCGTCGTCCATAAGTAATATAATACTATACTATCCATCCATCTACATTGTATACCTGTGGTGGGTTTTTTTTTCTTCATACTAGTTTAGCAGTCTGCTGACAGTGTCTACCAGGTCCGTTATATACAGTATATTATATATATAAGCAGTACGGTAGGCCATGGCTGTACCTACCTCTGTGTCGTCAGTGCACTCGTCGTCCATAAGTAATATAATACTATACTATCCATCCATCTACATTGTATACCTGTGGTCGTTTTTTTTTTTCTTCATACTAGTTTAGCAGTCTGCTGACAGTGTCCACCAGGTCCGTTATATACAGTATATTATATATATAAGCAGTACGGTAGGCCACGGCTGTACCTACCTCTGTGTCGTCAGTGCACTCGTCGTCCATAAGTAATATAATACTATACTATCCATCCATCTACATTGTATACCTGTGGTGGCTTTTAGTTGTGTGCAAAATATGGAGAACAAAAATGTGGAGGTTAAAAAAATAGGGAAAGATCAAGATCCACTTCCACCTCGTGCTGAAGCTGCTGCCACTAGTCATGGCCGAGACGATGAAATGCCATCAACGTCGTCTGCCAAAGCCGATGCCCAATGTCATAGTACAGAGCATGTAAAATCCAAAACACAAAAGATCAGTTAAAAAATGACCCAAAAATCACAATTAACAGCGTCTGAGGAGAAGCGTAAACTTGCCAATATGCCATTTACGACACGGAGTGGCAAGGAACGGCTGAGGCCCTGGCCTATGTTCATGGCTAGTGGTTCAGCTTCACATGAGGATGGAAGCACTCATCCTCTCGCTAGAAAAAAAAAAGACTTGCGGCAAAAGCACAGCAAAGAACTGTGCGTTCTTCGAAATCCCAAATCCCAAAGGAGAGTCCAATTGTGTCGGTTGCGATGCCTGACCTTCCCAACACTGGAAGGGAAGAGCTTGCGCCTTCCACCATTTGCACGCCCCCTGCAAGTGCTGGAAGGAGCACCCGCAGTCCAGTTCCTGATAGTGAAATTGAAGATGTCAGTGTTGAAGTACACGAGGATGAGGATATGGGTGTTGCTGGCGCTGGGGAGGAAATTGACAAGGAGGATTCTGATGGTGAGGTGGTTTGTTTAAGTCAGGCACCCGGGGAGACACCTGTTGTCCGTGGGAGGAATATGGCCGTTGACATGCCAGGTGAAAATACCAAAAAAATCAGCTCTTCGGTGTGGAATTATTTCAACAGAAATGCGGACAACAGGTGTCAAGCCGTGTGTTGCCTTTGTCAAGCTGTAATAAGTAGGGGTAAGGACGTTAACCACCTCGGAACATCCTCCCTTATACGTCACCTGCAGCGCATTCATAATAAGTCAGTGACAAGTTCAAAAACTTTGGGCGACAGCGGAAGCAGTCCACTGACCAGTAAATCCCTTCCTCTTGTAACCAAGCTCGCGCAAACCACACCACCAACTCCCTCAGTGTCAATTTCCTCCTTACCCAGGAAAGCCAATAGTCCTGCTGGCCATGTCACTGGCAAGTCTGACGAGTCCTCTCCTTCCTGGGATTCCTCCGATGCATCCTTGAGTGTAACGCCTACTGCTGCTGGCGCTGCTGTTGTTGCTGCTGGGAGTCGATCGGCATCCCAGAGGGGAAGTCGGAAGACCACTTGTACTACTTCCAGTAAGCAATTGACTGTCCAACAGTCCTTTGCGAGGAAGATGAAATATCACAGCAGTCATCCTGTTGCAAAGCGGATAACTGAGGCCTTAACAACTATGTTGGTATTAGACGTGCGTCCAGTATCCGCCGTTAGTTCACAGGGAACTAGACAATTGCTTGAGGTAGTGTGCCCCCGTTACCAAATACCATCTAGGTTCCACTTCTCTAGGCAGGCGATACCGAGAATGTACACGGACGTCAGAAAAAGACTCACCAGTGTCCTAAAAAATGCAGTTGTACCCAATGTCCACTTAACCACGGACATGTGGACAAGTGGAGCAGGGCAGACTCAGGACTACATGACTGTGACAGCCCACTGGGTAGATGTATTGCCTCCCGCTGCAAGAACAGCAGCGGCGGCACCAGTAGCAGCATCTCGCAAACGCCAACTCGTTCCTAGGCAGGCTACGCTTTGTATCACCGCTTTCCAGAATACGCACACAGCTGAAAACCTCTTACGGCAACTGAGGAAGATCATCGCAGAATGGCTTACCCCAATTGGACTCTCCTGGGGATTTGTGGCATCGGACAACGCCAGCAATATTGTGCGTGCATTACATCTGGGCAAATTCCAGCACGTCCCATGTTTTGCACATACCTTGAATTTGGTGGTGCAGAATTATTTAAAAAACAACAGGGGCGTGCAAGAGATGCTGTCGGTGGCCAGAAGAATTGCGGGCCACTTTCGGCGTACAGGCACCGCGTACAGAAGACTGGAGCACCACCAAAAACACCTGAACCTGCCCTGCCATCATCTGAAGCAAGAGGTGGTAACGAGGTGGAATTCAACCCTCTATATGCTTCAGAGGATGGAGGAGCAGCAAAAGGCCATTCAAGCCTATACATCTGGCCACGATATAGGCAAAGGAGGTGGAATGCACCTGTCTCAAGCGCAGTGGAGAATGATTTCAACGTTGTGCAAGGTTCTGCAACCTTTTGAACTTGCCACACATGAAGTCAGTTCAGACACTGCCAGCCTGAGTCAGGTCATTCCCCTCATCAGGCTTTTGCAGAAGAAGCTGGAGGCATTGAAGAAGGAGCTAAAACAGAGCGATTACGCTAGGCATGTGGGACTTGTGGATGGAGCCCTTCATTCACTTAACCAGGATTCACGTGTGGTCAATCTGTTGAAATCAGAGCACTACATTTTGGCCACCGTGCTCGATCCTAGATTTAAAACCTACGTTGGATCTCTCTTTCCGGCAGACACAAGTCTGCAGAGGTTTAAAGAACTGCTGGTGAGAAAATTGTCAAGTCAAGCGGAACGCGACCCGTCAACATCTCCTCCTTCACATTCTCCCGCAACTGGGGGTGCGAGGAAAAGGCTACGAATTCCGAGCCCACCCGCTGGCGGTGATGCAGGGCAGTCTGGAGCGACTGCTGATGCTGACATCTGGTCCGGACTGAAGGACCTGCCAACGATTACTGACATGTCGTCTACTGTCACTGCATATGATTCTCTCACCATTGAAAGAATGGTGGAGGATTATATGAGTGACCGCATCCAAGTAGGCACGTCAGACAGTCCGTACGTATACTGGCAGGAAAAAGAGGCAATTTGGAGGCCCTTGCACAAACTGGCTTTATTCTACCTAAGTTGCCCTCCCTCCAGTGTGTACTCCGAAAGAGTGTTTAGTGCCGCCGCTCACCTTGTCAGCAATCGGCGTACGAGGTTACTTCCAGAAAATGTGGAGAAGATGATGTTCATTAAAATGAATTATAATCAATTCCTCCATGGAGACATTCACCAGCAGCAATTGCCTCCAGAAAGTACACGGGGACCTGAGATGGTGGATTCCAGTGGGGACTAATTAATAATCTGTGAGGAGGGGGATGTACACAGTGAAAGGGGTGATGAATCGGACAATGATGATGATGTAGACATCTTGCCTCTGTAGAGCCAGTTTGTGCAAGGAGAGATTGATTGCTTCTTTTTTGGTGGGGGCCCAAACCAACCAGTCATTTCAGTCACAGTCGTGTGGCAGACCCTGTCGCTGAAATGATGGGTTCGTTAAAGTGTGCATGTCCTGTATTTACAACATAAGGGTTTTTGGGAGGAACCAAGGACAATTCCATCTTGCACCTCTTTTTTCTTTCATTTTTCTTTGCGTCATGTGCTGTTTGGGGAGTATTTTTTTGAAGGGCCATCCTGCCTGACACTGCAGTGCCACTCCTAGATGGGCCAGGTGTTTGTGTCGGCCACTAGGGTCGCTTAGCTTAGTCGTCACACAGCTACCTCATTGCGCCTCTTTTTTTCTTTGCGTCATGTGCTGTTTGGGGAGTATTTTTTGGAAGGGCCATCCTGCCTGACACTGCAGTGCCAGTCCTAGATGGGCCAGGTGTTTGTGTCGGCCACTAGGGTCGCTTAGCTTAGTCGTCACACAGCTACCTCATTGCGCCTCTTTTTTTCTTTGCGTCATGTGCTGTTTGGGGAGTATTTTTTTGAAGGGCCATCCTGCGTGACACTGCAGTGCCACTCCTAGATGGGCCAGGTGTTTGTGTCAGCCACTAGGGTCGCTTAGCTTAGTCGTCACACAGCTACCTCATTGCGCCTCTTTTTTTCTTTGCGTCATGTGCTGTTTGGGGAGTATTTTTTGGAAGGGCCATCCTGCCTGACACTGCAGTGCCACTCCTAGATGGGCCAGGTGTTTGTGTCGGCCACTAGGGTCGCTTAGCTTAGTCGTCACACAGCTACCTCATTGCGCCTCTTTTTTTCTTTGCGTCATGTGCTGTTTGGGGAGTATTTTTTGGAAGGGCCATCCTGCCTGACACTGCAGTGCCACTCCTAGATGGGCCAGGTGTTTGTGTCGGCCACTAGGGTCGCTTAGCTTAGTCGTCACACAGCTACCTCATTGCGCCTCTTTTTTACTTTGCGTCATGTGCTGTTTGGGGAGTGTTTTTTGGAAGGGCCATCTTGCCTGACACTGCAGTGCCACTCCTAGATGGGCCAGGTGTTTGTGTCGGCCACTAGCGACGCTTAGCTTAGTCGTCACACAGCTACCTCATTGTGCCTCTTTTTTTCTTTGCGTCATGTGCTGTTTGGGGAGTATTTTTTGGAAGGGCCATCCTGCCTGACACTGCAGTGCCACTCCTAGATGGGCCAGGTGTTTGTGTCGGCCAGTAGGGTCGCTTAGCTTAGTCGTCACACAGCTACCTCATTGCGCCTCTTTTTTTCTTTGCGTCATGTGCTGTTTGGGGAGTATTTTTTGGAAGGGCCATCCTGCCTGACACTGCAGTGCCACTCCTAGATGGGCCAGGTGTTTGTGTCGGCCACTAGGGTTGCTTAGCTTAGTCGTCACACAGCTACCTCATTGCGCCTCTTTTTTTCTTTGCGTCATGTGCTGTTTGGGGAGTATTTTTTTGAAGGGCCCTCCTGCGTGACACTGCAGTGCCACTCCTAGATGGGCCAGGTTTTTGTGTCGGCCACTATGGTCGCTTAGCTTAGTCGTCACACAGCTACCTCATTGCGCCTCTTTTTTTCTTTGCGTCATGTGCTGTTTGGGGAGTATTTTTTGGAAGGGCCATCCTGCCTGACACTGCAGTGCCACTCCTAGATGGGCCAGGTGTTTGTGTCGGCCACTAGGGTCGCTTAGCTTAGTCGTCACACAGCTACCTCATTGCGCCTCTTTTCTTTGCGTCATGTGCTGTTTGGGGAGTATTTTTTGGAAGGGCCATCCTGCCTGACACTGCAGTGCCACTCCTAGATGGGCCAGGTGTTTGTGTCGGCCACTAGGGTCGCTTAGCTTAGTCGTCACACAGCTACCTCATTGCGCCTCTTTTTTTCTTTGAGTCATGTGCTGTTTGGGGAGTATTTTTTGGAAGGGCCATCCTGCCTGACACTGCAGTGCCACTCCTAGATGGGCCAGGTGTTTGTGTCGGCCACTAGGGTCGCTGAGCTTAGTCACACAGCTACCTCATTGCGCCTCTTTTTTTCTTTGCGTCATGTGCTGTTTGGGGAGTATTTTTTTGAAGGGCCATCCTGCGTGACACTGCAGTGCCACTCCTAGATGGGCCAGGTGTTTGTGTCGGCCACTTGTGTCGCTTAGCTTAGCCATCCAGCAACCTCGGTGCAAATTTTAGGACTAAAAATAATATTGTGAGGTGTGAGGTGTTCAGAATAGACTGGAAATGAGTGTAAATTATGGTTATTGAGGTTAATAATACTATGGGATCAAAATGACCCCCATATTCTATGATTTAAGCTGTTTTTTAGGGTTTTTTGAAAAAAACACCCGAATCCAAAACAAAACCGAATCCGACAAAAAAAATTCGGTGAGGTTTTGCCAAAACGCGTTCGAACCCAAAACACGGCCGCGGAACCGAACCCAAAACCAAAACACAAAACCCGAAAAATTTCCGGTGCACATCACTAGTTGAAGACCACTTCAGATGCCTGGGTACGGGAAGTCGTCACTCGAGGTTACGCCATAGCCTTCAAAAACCGACCCCCTCATCGATTTTGCCGGACAGACGTCCCGTTGGACCAGACAAAGGCAAAAACTCAACATTCGGTGGTACAGACCCTCCTGGATACAGGAGTCGTAGTACAGGTGCTTCTTGCTCAGAGGGGCCGGGGGTACTATTCTCCGCTGTTTCTGGTCCCGAAACCGAATGGGTCCTCCCGGCCCATTCTCAACCTCAAGGCATTGAACAGGTTTGTTAAAGTTTCCAAGTTCCGTATGGAAACCTTTCGCTCTATAGTTCTGGCCTTGGAACCTGGGGATTACATGGTCTCCCTGGACATACAGGATGCTTACCTGCATATTCCTATAGCAGTGTCACATCAGCAATACCTGAGGTTTGCGATTGGCAACCTCCATTACCAGTTTCAGGCGTCTCCTTTTGGTTTAACTACGGCTCCGCGAGTCTTCACCAAAGTTATGGCGGTGATGACGGTGGTACTCCGCCGTCAAGGGGTCAGGATACTGCCGTATCTGGACGACTTGTTAATCCTGGCAAATTCCCCAGAACTTCTCCTACGTCATCGGGATATGACTGTCTGGTTTCTACAAGCCCACGGGTGGCTCATCAACTGGAAGAAATCCTCCCTGGTCCCTGCTCAGAGCATGGTGCACCTGGGAGCGCTTTTGGACACTCACAACCAGCGGTTGTTCTTGTCTCAGGAGAAAATCCTGAAGCTTCAGGACAGGATTCGTTGCTTCCTTTCTCGTCCGCAAATGTCGATACATTCGGCGATGCAGGTGCTGGGCCTCATGGTGTCAGCATTCGACATGGTGGAGTATGCTCAATTCCATTCTCGCCCCCTCCAGAGGCTGATTCTAGCCAAGTGGGATGGCCTGCCTCACCGGATCAGGTCTCACATGATCTCATTGACTCCGGAGGTCCGTCTGTCGCTGCACTGGTGGCTCCAGGACCAACGATTGTGCAGGGGCCGTCCCTTCTGGATATCCGACTGGGTCCTGTTGACGACAGATGCCAGTCTAAGAGGTTGGAACGCGGTGCTGGAGCAACACTCCCTTCAGGGTCGGTGGACCAAGGAGGAATCTCTCCTCTCGATCAACATTCTGGAATTGCGGGCGGTCTTCAATGCGTTGAACTTGGCCCAGCATTTGATTCAGAACCGTCCTGTTCAAGTACAGTCAGACAATGCCACCACAGTGGCTTACATAAATTATCAAGGCGGCACTCAAAGCCGTTTGGCAATGAAGGAAGTCTCACGGATTCTACATTGGGCGGAACGCCATCTACCGGCCATATCAGCAATATTCATTACGGGAGTCCTGAATTGGGAAGCGGACTTTCTCAGTTGTCAGGACGTACACGCCGGAGAGTGGGGCCTCCATCCAGAAGTATTTAAACTCCTAGTGGAAAAGTGGGGCCTTCCAGATGTAGATCTGATGGCGTCTCGACACAATCACAAGGTTCCAGTCTTCGGAGCAAGGACAAGGGATCCTCAAGCAGCATTCGTGGATGCGCTGGCGGTGCCGTGGAGGTTTCGGCTGCTGTACGTGTTCCCTCCGGTGTCACTCCTGCCCAGGGTAATTCGGAAGTTCAAGCAAGAAAGAGGAATTCTGCTTCTCATAGCTCCAGCGTGGCCCAGACGGCACTGGTTCTCAGACCTGCAAGGCCCATCGTCAGAGCGTCCAATTCTACTTCCACAACGCCCAGACCTCCTCGTTCAGGGTCCCTGTGTCTACCAGGACCTAGCCTGGCTGTCTTTGACGGCGTGGCACTTGAAGCCTCCGTCTTGAGGGCTAAAGGGTTTTCTGAGGCGGTCATTCAAACTATGTTGCGGGCCCGGAAACTGGCTTCTGCTCGGATTTACTATAGGTTCTGGCATTCTTACTTTGTTTGGTGCACATCTAACCGTTATGACGCTTCCAAGTTTAGTATAGCCAAGCTGTTGGCCTTTCTTCAGCAGGGCCTGCACTTAGGCCTGCGTCTGGCCTCCCTCAAGGTTCAAATATCTGCCTTGTCAGTGTGGTTTCAGAGAAAGATTGCGACCTTACCTGATGTGCATACCTTTACTCAGGGCGTGTTGCGTATCCAACCTCCCTATGTCCCGCATGTGGCTCCTTGGGACTTGTCGGTGGTTTTGGAGGCGTTACAAGAGTCTCCATTTGAATCTCTTGGTTCAGCTGATCTTAAGTGGCTTTCCCTTAAGGTGGTGTTTCTGATGGCTATTGCTTCAGCTAGAAGAGTGTCGGATTTGGGTGCCTTGTCTTGTAGTTCCCCATATCTGATATTTCACCGTGACCGGGCGGTTATTAGGACTCGTCCCGGATATTTACCTAAGGTGGTTTCTTCGTTCCACCTTAATCAGGAGATTGTGGTCGCGGCACTTGTTTCTCCTGATCTGTCTCCCAAAGAGCGGTCTTGGATGTGGTCCGGTCTCTCCATATCTATGTGAAGAGAACTGCTACTATTAGGAAATCTGATTCTCTCTTTGTGCTGTTTGGATTTCACAAACGGGGCTGGCCTGCTCACAAGCAAACTTTGGCCAGATGGATTAGAATGGTGATTGCACATGCTTATGTGAGGGCTGGTCTGTCAGTTCCAGCTCACATTACGGCCCATTCTACTCGGTCTGTTGGACTTTCTTGGTCGGCCCGTCGTGGTGCGACCCTTGAACAATTGTGCAAGGCGGCTACGTGGTCCTCTGTGAACACGTTCATAAGGTTCTATGCCTTCGATACTGCCACTTCCCAGGATGCTTCCTTTGGACGCCGGGTTCTTGTGCCCGCTACAGTGCATCCCCTCCCATAAGGAACTGCTTTAGGACATCCGCTATGTCTTTCTTTGTGGAGCTCAGTGTACCCCGCAGCAGAAAACGAGTTTTATGGTAAGAACTTACCTTTGTTAAAACTCTTTCTGCGAGGTACACTGGGCTCCACAAGGCGCCCACCCTGACGCACTTAGCTTTTTTGGGTTGGTATGGCATTAGCCACTGACACTTCTCCTGTCGTGAGAGTGTGGTGTATGTGGCTACTAACCATTGTCGTCTCTTTTCCTGCTACTGCATTGGGCTGGTTAACTAAAAACTGAGCTCCTGTGCAGGGAGGCGGGGTTATAGAGGAGGCGGCGCTATGCATTCTGGGAACAGTCAAAGCTTTTGAGCCTGTTGGTGCCACGGATCAAGATCCTACTCTACACCCTTATGTCTTTCCTTGTGGAGCCCAGTGTACCTCGCAGAAAGAGTTTTTAAAAAAGGTAAGTTCTTACCATAAAACTTATTATAAACGTTCTATTGTCAGATTTTAGATTGCCTGACATAACCACACATAAACCTTAATTAACAATAGTACTTAAATTATAACTGATCTAAAAATAACGACACAGACCACTGAAATTGCCATTAAAATCGGTCAACTGTTATTTATTTAAAACATTAAGTAAGTATGGTGGCATATGAAAGAACGGACAGATGATCAGTGACTTTATGTCTTAGTGCTGATCTCCATGTCCACGACATGACTTTAGTTCGTCCCATTTGGCTACGCCAAATAAACTAGAGAGGCCCCAACCCTTTCCCCAATACACCATAATAGGGCCGGCCAGGAAGGCCGTACTATATCGGTGTATTGGGAAAAGTGCGCACCTCCAAACAGCAGCGCAGTAGCCACTGTACTGCCATTCTTTCCCGCCACATAAAGGCTGACAAACCCCAACCGGCAAAGAAAAAGAACAAACGGATGGGGATTGGTGACTGAGAGAGGGAGGGCGGGGAATCAAATGAAAAGAGGCAGTTCCCATGCCTTCCTGTAGACAAAATGTCTGCTAGCTCCACCCTAAACCCTCCCCTCTAAGCCTGTCTGTCTAATGAACCCTGAACTGTTAACCCTCACACTACCTAAACACTGTGTTAAGCTCATCCAATCTCTGACTGTCTAGAAGTATATATTAGCTTTTGCCCATTCAAGCACTCGCCCATCATTACCATAGATGCACACCTCCCCACTGTCCCCATTTTCGCGGGACAGTCCCGTTTTTTTGGGACAGTCCCGCTGTCCCACCCGTGGGTAGCAGTGTCCTGCGGTTAAGGGGGGGGCATTAGGGAAACCCTGTCACTCGCTGCCCTGCTTAGCAGAGCAGAGGTGAATAGACGCATTGCACATACGCAGAGTCTGTTCACGGAGAAAAGTGGGAGAGGGGGCATGCCAGCAGCTCACAGAGCGCTGGGCATGCCCCCATAGTGACGAGAAATGGGGGTGTGACTCGCGATCGTGGCTTTGCCGCGAGGCCATGTCCCATTTTCTGAGACCATTCCCCTTTTTTTCCGGGCGGCCTCATAGCAGTTGAAACCTTGGGGCCCCCCGTCACAAATTATCTTCTAATATATTTTTAATTCTGCCAACCAACAGTCTACCATCTGGAAACTGTAATGTAAATCTGATGTCTATGGTCTATGCACTTTATGTTAATGGGTACATTACATTAATACAGTATTTTCTCTATAGTCTTTAAAGTAAAGTTTTAGTTTCTTTGAGTAATTTTTTCTATCTTTTGGAAAAAAACTTAAGAAAGACTGATTGTAATTTTCTTTCAAGATCAAATCAGTATTATTTTGATCCGTTGTCGCGGGGCCCCTAGGCTGGTGCCTGCTCTGCCTATTTGGTAATCCGGCACTGACTTTGAGCCCTCCAGGCCATTTGAGTTAATTAATTCTTTCCACATCTCCATTAGGAATAAGTTGCATCCACCTATTTTTTTTTATATTATCTCCATATGGACCTCTTCAGGAAAGAAGATTGCTAATGCATATACTTTATACATATGTTGCTTTTTTTCTCTTTTTTTTCTTTTAAGTCAAAGCAGTTGTGGAACTACATATTTTATAGGAGCCTTATTTTTACTTATCATGATTACGTTTGCGCCACCCATTTACTATAATGGTGGTTTGAGTTGGTGGGTGGGGGCTTCACTGTTTTGTTTTTGTCCCAATTTCCTAAGGCAATGTCAGCTGTATTGATATGCTGTGGCTGGTTTAAGTATGGGGCACTCCACTCTGCAGTGGGAGAAAAGCTCAGGCCCACTGCTGGGCGCCGCCTTGTCAGGAAGACCACACGCTCATTACCCCCTGGGTCACCAGGTGCCCCAGTGCTGGGAAATCTCATGGTTAGAGTAATGCAGGCATGTCCAAACTGCGGCCCTCCAGCTGTTGTGAAACTACATATCCCAGCATGCCCTGACACAGTTTTGCAGTCAGAGAATGCTAAAGCTGTGTCAGGGCATGCTGGGATGTGTAGTTTCTTAACAGCTGGAGGGCCGCAGTTTGGACATGCCTGGAGTAATGTCTCCCACAGCATCTCTGTCATGTTCTCTCTTCAGGGTGTAAGATCTAGACACGGCCCACCAGGGGAAGACTCTAGAAAACCAGCCCAATGCTAAACCCAATGTCTGCAGACTACATACACCGGGAAATTATTTAAGCCACTTTAATTATTAAAAAACTGCGGGCAAGATGTATTAATAATTTGATTTATTATGTAATCAATAACATACATCAGTGCAGACATCCCTGCTTTAAATTCCTAACAAAAGGGTTAGACGCTGAGCACAGGCCATTCACTTTACTATCTGAAATTCAAGTATCAAGAATATAGGTGGATTTAGACCTCATGGGGCCCTAAGCAAGACACAGATTTGGGGTCCCCCTTCTTCAAATAATACTCAGTGTGCCCCCCCACCAATTGTAATAGACAGATCCCCACTCAATGTGCCACCCCCCAGTGAGTGTATGCTCCCCAAGCTGCCCCTCGCCTGATTATAGCAGACAGATGGTAGTTGTACTGGTGTACTTAATTCACACTTTAGTCGCTGCGCACAGGCAGGTGCTGGCAACTGGAACCTGGCATCCATCTTGTCACTGACAGCCTGCCCGGAGTATTCAGCCAGCCCAGCACTCTGACATTTTCGCAGAAATCAGAAATTCCCTTCCAACTCCATGACCTGTTGGCGAGCTCACTGGAACCCGTGTGGCCCTTACGGTTGCTTTGGTTGCCTAGTGGTAAATCCGCCACTGCATGGTAGGTACAGGGCCGGTGCAAGGTTTCTCGGCACCCTAGGCAAAACTTCTGCCTACTGCCCCTTCCCCCTACCCACCCTTCAGATGAAAGGCATGCTGCTCTCACCCCCTCCCCCCTTCTCTGATAAATGTCTGCTGTTCTATCCCGCCCCACCATCTGTGTGCATGGTGTTGCTCATCCCCCTAGACTGTGTGCATGCCTGCTCCTCATCTCCCCCCCTCCCCTCACCACACTGCTGCTCTCGCCCTCTTTCCTTATCAATGCAGAGAATGCACTGTACAGCCACCTTACCTGCATGCTGCAGTGCAGAGTTGGGACTGTGGGTGAAGTGATAAAGTGGAAGGTGATAAAGGACCAGCCATTCAGCTCCTAACTGTCATTTTTCAAACCCAGCCTGTGACATGGAAGTTAAAATCTGATTGGCTGGTCCTCTATCACCTTCCAGTTTATCACTTCACCGAGATTAATAAATCTTCCCCTGAGTAATCTGTGAAAGAGCCTGGAATGAAGAGCAGTGCTGCATGTCACCCCCAGCCAGGACTCCAGGAGCTGTCAAAGTTACTGCCTGTGCCGGGTGGAGATGGAGCTGGAGGCTGCAATACGGGAGCTTAGCAGTGGTGGCTACTGTAAGATAAGAGTTCTAGGGGATTGCAGCGGCTGTGAAAGGTAGGACCATGCAACCTTTTTCAGGCAACTGTAGCAGGCCGCCCACTCTGGTCCCGGCGCCTCTAGGCAGCTGCCTAAAGCTGCCTAGTGGAAGCTCCGGCCCTGGGTGGGTAGTTCACATGGTAGCTTAAATGTCAGACCTCATATAATAGAGTCACACTAAAGGCACTGATATACTGTATAGTCAATACAGTCATTGACTGAGGAGTGCAATAATCTCCTATATAATAGCCCAGATCTGTGACTTTGTGACTCATTTGCTAACGCTGGGCGGAGTCACAGGGGTACATTTACTAAGCAGTGATAAGAGCGGAGAAGTGAGCCAGTGGAGAAGTTGCCCATGGCAACCAATCAGCACTGAAGTAACATCTATAATTTGCATACTATAAAATGATACAGAGCTGCTGATTGGTTGATGGGGAAATTTCTCCACTGGCTCACTTCTCTGCTCTTATCACTGCTTAGTAAATGTACCCCACAGTCACAGATCTGGGATCTGGGTGGCTGGATGCAGGCCAAGAACAGTTCCCTCCCTCGGTCCACCCATCCCCGCCCAGTCCCCTCCCAATCTCCGGCCACACCCCTCTCTCTCCCCTCCCCGTATACTCCCTGGTGACACTGCAGCCGGTGACTGCTCAGCTGCCGCACAGTCTGGAGGAGAATGCCGTGGACGACCACTGACTGCCGCCCCCGCCCCCCTCCCACCCGCGGCCCACCCGCCTTCACAACATCCTTTGCAACATCCGCCATCCACCTGCGGCACACGCCCCGCACCCTCCCACCCGCGGCACTCACTCCCCCACCCATGGCACACACATCTGTAGCACCCGCTGCCCCTCCCCCACCCATGGCAGCCACATCTGCAGCACCCCCACCCCACCCCCACCCGCAGCACTACCGCCCCCCTCCCCCACCCATAGCAGCCACATCTGCAGCACCCCCCACCGCTCCCCCACCCGCGGCACCCCCGTACCCCCATACCCACCTCTCCCCCCGCTACACCCCCGCATCCTCCACTCCACCCACCACACCAACAGCATCCACCACATCTGCCCCCCAACCGCTGCACATGCCCCCCATCCCACCCACAGCATCCACCACATTCCCCTCCCACCCGCGGCACTCCCGCTTCCTCCCCCACCCTTAGCACCCACACCCGCAGCACCCCCCGCCCCCTCCCCTGCCCACAGCGCATCCGGACCCCCACCACACCCCCGCAGCCGCCACTCCCCCAACCACAGCACCTCCGGCCGCCTCCCCCACCCACATCATCTATAGACACCTTCCCCCATTCGTGGACCTACCACACCTCCCCCACCCGCAGCACCTCCGGACCCCATCCACGGCTCCCCTGTAGCCACCCCTCCACCCGCAGCACTTCTAGAACCTATCACCCAACCTCACACCCCCTGCAACCCCATCTCCCCATACACCCCCCCACTACATCGCCCCTCCCCCATGCACACCACCTCCAGACTCCCTCCTTCATCCACAGCCCCCCGCACCCACCCCTCCCCCACCAACAGCATCTACACTCCCCTTCCGCACCTGCACCTCCCCCACCCGCAGCACTTCTAGACCCCCTCCCCCATCCGCGCCCCCTCCACACCTATGCCTCCCCCACCCACAGCACCTCTGCACCCTTTCCGCCATCTGTGTCACTGCACCCACCCCTCCACCACCCGCAACACCTCTGGACCCCCTCCCGCACCCACCCCTCCACCACACGTAGCACCTCGGACACCATCCGCAGCCGCTACAAGTGATTCCCTGAATCGGGGTGATCAGCGGCACGGATAGGCACCTCCACCTCACTGAACCCACCCTCTTTCCAACCCCCCCCCCCCCCCCCCCACACACACACACACACACACTGAACTTCTGTGAGTATAGTTGCTACCAATGGACATTGGATTAATAAAAAAAAAGTAATACTGTAGCCATTATGTGTCTAAGCGACACTGCTACCTGTGGCCATTGTGTATAAGTGGCACAGCTCCCTGTGGCCACTGTGTGTATACGCGGCTCTGGTACCAGTGGCCATTGTGTGTATAAGTGACACTGCTACCTGTGGCCATTATGTTTAGAAGCGCCACTGCTACCTGTGGCCATTGTGTGTATAAGTGGTGCTGCTACCTGTGGCCATTGTGTGTATAAGTGACACTGCTACCAGTGGTCATTGTGTGTATAAGCGGTGCTGCTAAAAGTGGCCATTGTGTGTATAAGTGGTGCTGCTACCTGTGGCCATTGTGTGTATAAGCGGCTCAGCTACCTGTGGCCACTGTGTGTATAAGCGCCTCTGTTACCTATGGGAATTGTGTGTAGAAGTGGCACTGCTACCGGGGTCCATTGTGTGTATAAGCAACACTGCTACCTGTGGTCATTGTGTGTATAAACTGCTTTGCTACCTGTGGGCACGTTGTGTATCAACGTCTCTGCTACCTGTGGGCACTGTGTGTATCAACGTCTCTGCTACCTGTGGGCACTGTGTGTATCAGCGGCTCTGCTACCTGTGGGCACTGTGTGTATAAGCGGCTCTGCTACCTGTGGGCACTGTGTGTATAAGCGGCTCTGCTATCTGTGGGTATTGTGTGTATAAGCTGCCCTGCTACCTCTGGCCACTGTGTGGATACGTGGCTCTGATACCTGTGTCCACTGTGTGTATAAGCTGCGCTGCTACCTGTGGGCACTGTGTGTATAAGCGGCTCTGCTACCTGTGGGTATTGTGTGTATAAGCGGCTCTGCTACCTGTGGGTATTGTGTGTATAAGCTGCCCTGCTACCTCTGTCCACTGTGTGGATACGTGGCTCCGTTACCTGTGGCCATTGTGTGTATAAGCGGCTCAGCTACCTGTGTCCATTGTGTGTATACGCGGCTCTGACACCTGTGGCCACTGTGTGTATAAGCTGCGCTGCATACACTAGCAGTATATACTACACTTTGTTATTCATTGTGCCCTGCGGCCACTCTTTACGCCCTAACAAAGGGCTACGCCCCCTTGACAATCGCACGCCCTTCCCCCTTGCAATATTTACCCAATAGCATAAACTTTTTTGCAGGTAAAACTCCATATAATAACAATTATAGCACAGCTGAAGCCCGTGCAGGGGTTAACGGGTCGTAGCCTCTTGCAACGGTATTTTTTTTCTAACACCTTCCCTCTCTTTATCCTCTCCCTACCACCCTGACTCTCCCTGTCCTTTACCGATCGCACAGCGTTCCTGAACATTCCCTTTCTCCCCCCCCCCCCCTATCTTTTCTCAACCGGACACCATTTCTGTATGCCCTCTATACTGCCCTGTGTTTCTGATTCTGTTATCTACCGGCCTGCATATGTCCAAAGGTGTGCAGGGGTTAACGGGGCGTAGCCCCAAACGACGGTGTGAAGAGCGCCCGTAGGGCGCGATGAATCACCTAGTGGGTATTATAAAGTATGGGGGACCTACTAATAGGTTATGGGGGACCTGCTACAATCAGTGTGTAGGGAGGGGGGTGCACTGATACTGTATATAATACCGGCACCAATACCTTATACTTATTATTACACCCCTCAGTCAGTGTAGCAGGCATCTCCTATACACGGTAGCACTTAAAATAGAGTATAATAGCATACTGATATATTACCAGTCAGTATGTGCCTCCCCCACAGCCATGACTGTAGTAGGTGGGTATTAGACATTGTACTTAAAATACCACCGACCACCCCTCCCCCATCCCCCACGCCCGTCGGATTGGAATTTAAAGTAAGTGGATGTTATATAAAATTTAAAAAACTGTAATAAAGTACACTGGAATACCTCATGTTTTTTCTGTGCACATCCTGGCTCCTCGACCTAAGTGTTGACGACCTAAAGACCGGATACCAAATCAGGCCCTAAGTCATGGAGATAGATAAAGTGCAACCAATCAGCTCCTATCTGCCATGTTAAAGGCTCTGTTTGAAAAATGACAGGAGCTGATTGACTGACAGTTTATCTCTCTCCACTCTCCAGGGCTTAGTACGGGATGCGGTTAAGATACCGGCTCTCGGGATCCCAGCAGTTGGAATACTGACGCTGGAATCCCGACACCCGTCAAAATGCCGGCACTGGAATCCCAACAGGGTGAGGAGACCGACCGTCAGTATAGCGGGCGTGTTAGGGTTAAGGCTGGGGAGGGGGTGGTGTTAGGTTTAGGTGTCAGCCAGGGGAGGGGGGGGGGAGTGGGGAGGTTAGGAGTGGGCTGCAGGGAGGGGGGGCTTAAGTTTAGGCACCACGAGCGGGAGGCTAGGATTAGGCTGCGGGAAGGGAGGGGTAGGGGTTAAAATACTTACCTTGCCCCTGTCGGGATTTTAAAGATCGGGATGCCGGCGTTAATATTGTGACCACTGGCATCCCGCCCACCGGTCACACATACCGAACCCAATGGCGTAAGTTCGTCACTGTCGCCCGGAGGCAAGATAAATATTGGTGCCCCCCTATTTCCTATATTAAGATAAATATATGTATGTTGTGTGTGTGTGTGTGTGTGTGTGTGTGTGTGTGTGTGTGTGTGTGTGTGTGTGTGTGTGTGTGTGTATGGAGTGTTCTGAAAAAAAATTTATATACTGTATTTATAAATTTAATTGTCTTTTATTTTAAATCACAAATTTCTTAGCAGTCATACCCAGAATTAGAACCCATGACCTGTTACACTGACAGCAGACACTTTACTGATGGAGTTATTTGCTCCTGTACGGGAAGCATGAGAATTCTAACTATATGAAGTTACGTGTAATTGTCAGAGAAGTATCTTCATATAGTTAAAATTCTCATATTTCCTATACAGGAGCAAATAGCTTCATCAGTAAGGTGTCTGCTTCCAGTGTAATAGGCTGTGGTTTCTAATCCTGGGTGTGATAGCTGTAAAATGTGTATATTCAGCATAATAAAGAGGGTGTGACTTGTAGGGTGCAGGGACCAGTGAGGAAGTCAGCCACTGAAAAGACAGCGACAGCTATCAATTAACTTAATTCAATGGTGTCACAGAATGGGAGGAGAGGTGCCCCCCTTCAGAGCAGGAGCCCGGTGGCAGATGACTCTGTTGCCTCCCAGAGTTCTGCCTCTGACCGAACCCCTTGGTACAGATGGGTCCACAGTTATCTTGGCTAGTTTGCTGCGCCTAGACACAACATAGTTTATTAAAATAAACCCTTCATCTATTGTTCTAAGCTGCAATACAATACAGAGAACAATACAGCAGTGGATTAAGGGGGTAATTCCAAGTTGATCGCAGCAGGAATTTAGTTAGCAATTGGGCAAAACCATGTGCACTGCAGGGGAGGCAAATATAACATGTGCAGAGAGAGTTAGATTTGGGTGGGGTGTGTTCAATCTGCATTCTAATTTGCAGTGTAAAAATAAAGCAGCCAGTATTTACCCTGCACAGAAATAAAATAACCCACCCAAATCAAACTCCAGTCTGCACATGTTATATCTGCCGCCCCTGCTGTGTACATGGTTTTGCCCAATTGCTAACTAAATTCCTGCTGCGATCAACTTGGAATTACCCCCTAAGTCCTTACAGCAGGGGATTAAGTCTGACTGCCCAGTCTCAATTAATCCTATTAAAGGTCAAGATAAACGTAGACTCATCTGTACATCTACCCCATAGGGAAAATAGGCAAAATATAGATAGACAATATTAGAATAAAGAAGAGAGAAGAGTAAAACACTCACTCAAATTAAAATATGTCACCACAGTAATAACTGTTTAGATTTCTGGAGAATCTCCAAAAATGCAGAACAGCGTAACGGTATCACCATGGTGCAAGCACATACTATATAATTACAGATAACTACTGGTAAATGTATGACTATGGCACATGTGGCCTAGAGTTTGAATCCCCTGCAGCATAAGCTGTGATGTGTGTATTTTAATATAGAGATAGATGTACGCTTGCATGTTATTTTAATTTTATTATCTTTAATTTTAATTATATTATTTAGTATAATTATGAGGAGTCAGGATTAGAAATTGTTAATTGCGATGTCTTTCCCAAACTGGAGGCTCGGTGCGGATCATCTTTTCATTGTCTTTAAATGACCATTTGTAGCCTATGGCCTTTCTCGCCACTGGCAGATCAGTGAGTATTCAGTAGAGATGTGCACCGGAAATTTTTCGGGTTTTGGGTTCGGTTCCGCGGCCGTGTTTTGGGTTCGAACGCGTTTTGGCAAAACCTCACCGAATTTTTTTTGTCGGATTCAGGTGTGTTTTGGATTCGGGTGTTTTTTTCAAAAAACCCTAAAAAAAAGCTTAAATCATAGAATTTGGGGGTCATTTTGATCCCAAAGTATTATTAACCTCAATAACCATAATTTCCACTCATTTTCAGTCTATTCTGAACACCTCACACCTCACAATATTATTTTTAGTCCTAAAATTTGCACCGAGGTCGCTGGATGACTAAGCTCAGCGACCCAAGTGGCCGACACAAACACCTGGCCCATCTAGGAGTGGCACTGCAGTGTCACGCAGGATGGCCCTTCCAAAAAACACTCCCCAAACAGCACATGACGCAAAGAAAAAAAGAGGCGCAATGAGGTAGCTGTGTGACTAAGCTCAGCGACCCAAGTGGCCGACACAAACACCTGGCCCATCTAGGAGTGGCACTGCAGTGTCAGGCAGGATGGCCCTTCCAAAAAATACTCCCCAAACAGCACATGACGCAAAGAAGAAAAAAAAGAGGCGCAATGAGGTAGCTGTGTGACTAAGCTCAGCGACCCAAGTGGCCGACACAAACACCTGGCCCATCTAGGAGTGGCACTGCAGTGTCAGGCAGGATGGCCCTTCCAAAAAATACTCCCCAAACAGCACATGACGCAAAGAAGAAAAAAAGAGGCGCAATGAGGTAGCTGTGTGACTAAGCTCAGCGACCCTAGTGGCCGACACAAACACCTGGCCCATCTAGGAGTGGCACTGCAGTGTCAGGCAGGATGGCCCATCCAAAAAACACTCCCCAAACAGCACATGACGCAAAGAAAAAAAGAGGCGCAATGAGGTAGCTGTGTGAGTAAGCTCAGCGACCCTAGTGGCCGACACAAACACCTGGCCCATCTAGGAGTGGCACTGCAGTGTCACGCAGGATGGCCCTTCCAAAAAACACTCCCCAAACAGCACATGACGCAAAGAAAAAAAGAGGCGCAATGAGGTAGCTGTGTGACTAAGCTCAGCGACCCTAGTGGCCGACACAAACACCTGGCCCATCTAGGAGTGGCACTGCAGTGTCAGGCAGGATGGCCCTTCCAAAAAACACTCCCCAAACAGCACATGACGCAAAGAGAAAAAGAGGCGCAATGAGGTAGCTGTGTGAGTAAGCTCAGCGACCCTAGTGGCCGACACAAACACCTGGCCCATCTAGGAGTGGCACTGCAGTGTCACGCAGGATGGCCCTTCCAAAAAACACTCCCCAAACAGCACATGACGCAAAGAAAAAAAGAGGCGCAATGAGGTAGCTGTGTGACTAAGCTCAGCGACCCTAGTGGCCGACACAAACACCTGGCCCATCTAGGAGTGGCACTGCAGTGTCAGGCAGGATGGCCCTTCCAAAAAACACTCCCCAAACAGCACATGACGCAAAGAAAAAAAGAGGTGCAATGAGGTAGCTGTGTGAGTAAGCTCAGCGACCCTAGTGGCCGACACAAACACCTGGCCCATCTAGGAGTGGCACTCCAGTGTCACGCAGGATGGCCCTTCCAAAAAACACTCCCCAAACAGCACATGACGCAAAGAAAAAAAGAGGCGCAATGAGGTAGCTGTGTGACTAAGCTCAGCGACCCTAGTGGCCGACACAAACACCTGGCCCATCTAGGAGTGGCACTGCAGTGTCAGGCAGGATGGCCCTTCCAAAAAACACTCCCCAAACAGCACATGACGCAAAGAAAAAAAGAGGCGCAATGAGGTAGCTGTGTGACTAAGCTCAGCGACCCTAGTGGCCGACACAAACACCTGGCCCATCTAGGAGTGGCACTGCAGTGTCAGGCAGGATGGCCCTTCCAAAAAATACTCCCCAAACAGCACATGACGCAAAGAAGAAAAAAAAGAGGCGCAATGAGGTAGCTGTGTGACTAAGCTCAGCGACCCTAGTGGCCGACACAAACACCTGGCCCATCTAGGAGTGGCACTGCAGTGTCACGCAGGATGGCCCTTCCAAAAAACACTCCCCAAACAGCACATGACGCAAAGAAAAAAAGAGGCGCAATGAGGTAGCTGTGTGACTAAGCTCAGCGACCCTAGTGGCCGACACAAACACCTGGCCCATCTAGGAGTGGCACTGCAGTGTCACGCAGGATGGCCCTTCCAAAAAACACTCCCCAAACAGCACATGACGCAAAGAAAAAAAGAGGCGCAATGAGGTAGCTGTGTGAGTAAGCTCAGCGACCCTAGTGGCTGACAAAACACCTGGCCCATCTAGGAGTGGCACTGCAGAGTCACGCAGGATGGCCCTTCCAAAAAACATTCCCCAAACAGCACATGACGCAAAGAAAAAAAGAGGCGCAATGAGGTAGCTGTGTGACTAAGCTCAGCGACCCTAGTGGCCGACACAAACACCTGGCCCATCTAGGAGTGGCACTGCAGTGTCAGGCAGGATGGCCCTTCCAAAAAACACTCCCCAAACAGCACATGACGCAAAGAAAAAAAGAGGCGCAATGAGGTAGCTGTGTGACTAAGCTCAGCGACCCAAGTGGCCGACACAAACACCTGGCCCATCTAGGAGTGGCACTGCAGTGTCAGGCAGGATGGCCCTTCCAAAAAATACTCCCCAAACAGCACATGACGCAAAGAAGAAAAAAAAGAGGCGCAATGAGGTAGCTGTGTGACTAAGCTCAGCGACCCTAGTGGCCGACACAAACACCTGGCCCATCTAGGAGTGTCACTGCAGTGTCACGCAGGATGGCCCTTCCAAAAAACACTCCCCAAACAGCACATGACGCAAAGAAAAAAAGAGGCGCAATGAGGTAGCTGTGTGACTAAGCTCAGCGACCCTAGTGGCCGACACAAACACCTGGCCCATCTAGGAGTGGCACTGCAGTGTCAGGCAGGATGGCCCTTCCAAAAAACACTCCCCAAACAGCACATGATGCAAAGAAAAAAAAAGGCGCAATGAGGTAGCTGTGTGACTAAGCTCAGCGACCCTAGTTGCCGACACAAACACCTGGCCCATCTAGGAGTGGCACTGCAGTGTCAGGCAGGATGGCCCTTCCAAAAAATACTCCCCAAACAGCACATGACGCAAAGAAGAAAAAAAAGAGGCGCAATGAGGTAGCTGTGTGACTAAGCTCAGCGACCCTAGTGGCCGACACAAACACCTGGCCCATCTAGGAGTGGCACTGCAGTGTCAGGCAGGATGGCCCTTCCAAAAAACACTCCCCAAACAGCACATGACGCAAAGAAAAATGAAAGAAAAAAGAGGTGCAAGATGGAATTGTCCTTGGGCCCTCCCACCCACCCTTATGTTGTATAAACAGGACATGCACACTTTAACCAACCCAACATTTCAGTGACAGGGTCTGCCACACGACTGTGACTGAAATGACGGGTTGGTTTGGACCCCCACCAAAAAAGAAGCAATTAATCTCTCCTTGCACAAACTGGCTCTACAGAGGCAAGATGTCCACCTCATCATCATCCTCCGATTCATCACCGTGTACATCCCCCTCCTCACAGATTATCAATTCGTCCCCACTGGAATCCACCATCACAGCTCCCTGTGTACTTTGTGGAGGCAATTGCTGCTGGTGAATGTCTCCATGGAGGAATTGATTATAATTCATTTTAATGAACATCATCTTCTCCACATTTTCTGGAAGTAACCTCGTACGCCGATTGCTGACAAGGTGAGCGGCGGCACTAAACACTCTTTCGGAGTACACACTTGTGGGAGGGCAACTTAGGTAGAATAAAGCCAGTTTGTGCAAGGGCCTCCAAATTGCCTCTTTTTCCTGCCAGTATACGTACGGACTGTCTGACGTGCCTACTTGGATGCGGTCACTCATATAATCCTCCACCATTCTTTCAATGGGGAGAGAATCATATGCAGTGACAGTAGACGACATGTCCGTAATCGTTGGCAGGTCCTTCAGTCCGGACCAGATGTCAGCATCAGCAGTCGCTCCAGACTGCCCTGCATCACCGCCAGCGGGTGGGCTCGGAATTCTGAGCCTTTTCCTCGCACCCCCAGTTGCGGGAAAATGTGAAGGAGGAGCTGTTGACAGGTCGCGTTCCGCTTGACTTGACAATTTTCTCACCAGCAGTTCTTTGAACCCCTGCAGACTTGTGTCTGCCGGAAAGAGAGATCCAAGGTAGGTTTTAAATCTAGGATCGAGCACGGTGGCCAAAATGTAGTGCTCTGATTTCAACAGATTGACCACCCGTGAATCCTTGTTAAGCGAATTAAGGGCTCCATCCACAAGTCCCACATGCCTAGCGGAATCGCTCTGTGTTAGCTCCTCCTTCAATGTCTCCAGCTTCTTCTGCAAAAGCCTGATGAGGGGAATGACCTGACTCAGGCTGGCAGTGTCTGAACTGACTTCACGTGTGGCAAGTTCAAAAGGTTGCAGAACCTTGCACAACATTGAAATCATTTTCCACTGCGCTTGAGACAGGTGCATTCCATTTCCTATATCGTGCTCAGTTGTATAGGCTTGAATGGCCTTTTGCTGCTCCTCCAACCTCTGAAGCATATAGAGGGTTGAATTCCACCTCGTTACCACTTCTTGCTTCAGATGATGGCAGGGCAGGTTCAGGCGTTTTTGGTGTTGCTCCAGTCTTCTGTACGTGGTGCCTGTACGCCGAAAGTGTCCCGCAATTCTTCTGGCCACCGACAGCATCTCTTGCACGCCCCTGTCGTTTTTTAAATAATTCTGCACCACCAAATTCAAGGTATGTGCAAAACATGGGACGTGCTGGAATTTGCCCATATTTAATGCACACACAATATTGCTGGCGTTGTCCGATGCCACAAATCCACAGGAGAGTCCAATTGGGGTAAGCCATTCTGCGATGATCTTCCTCAGTTGCCGTAAGAGGTTTTCAGCTGTGTGCGTATTCTGGAAAGCGGTGATACAAAGCGTAGCCTGCCTAGGAAAGAGTTGGCGTTTGCGAGATGCTGCTACTGGTGCCGCCGCTGCTGTTCTTGCGGCGGGAGTCCATACATCTACCCAGTGGGCTGTCACAGTCATATAGTCCTGAGTCTGCCCTGCTCCACTTGTCCACATGTCCGTGGTTAAGTGGACATTGGGTACAACTGCATTTTTTAGGACACTGGTGAGTCTTTTTCTGAGGTCTGTGTACATTTTCGGTATCGCCTGCCTAGAGAAATGGAACCTAGATGGTATTTGGTACCGGGGACACAGTACCTCCAACAAGTCTCTAGTTGCCTCTGCAGTAATGATGGATACCGGAACCACGTTTCTCACCGCCCAGGATGCCAAGGCAAAATTGTATATACAAAGAGAAAAAAGGTATGACACTAGTTTGGGCGCACTCTTGTTATTATTTTAGATAATTATCTCATTTGATCATTATCTAAAATAATAACAAGAGTGCGCCCAAACTAGTGTCATACCTTTTTTCTCTTTGTATATACAATTTTGTTTGCCTTTTATGACCCTGGGCGCACCGCCAGACGGACAGATTGGGATTTCCTAAGATTATTGTCCATTTCTGGCTCTTTTTTAATTTCCTGTATCTTTGAATCTAGTTCTGTGCAGGATCAACAACCAGTGTTTTTTCAGGATGCCAAGGCCTCAGTTATCCGCTTTGCAGCAGGATGACTGCTGTGATATTTCATCTTCCTCGCAAAGGACTGTTGGACAGTCAATTGCTTGGTGGAAGTAGTAAAAGTGGTCTTACGACTTCCCCTCTGGGATGACCATCGACTCCCAGCAGCAACAACAGCAGCGCCAGCAGCAGTAGGCGTTACACGCAAGGATGCATCGGAGGAATCCCAGGCAGGAGAGGACTCGTCAGAATTGCCAGTGACATGGCCTGCAGGACTATTGGCATTCCTGGGGAAGGAGGAAATTGACACTGAGGGAGTTGGTGGGGTGGTTTGCGTGAGCTTGGTTACAAGAGGAAGGGATTTACTGGTCAGTGGACTGCTTCCGCTGTCGCCCAAAGTTTTTGAACTTGTCACTGACTTATGATGAATGCGCTGCAGGTGACGTATAAGGGAGGATGTTCCGAGGTGGTTAACGTCCTTACCCCTACTTATTACAGCTTGACAAAGGCAACACACGGCTTGACAAATGTTGTCCGCATTTCTGTTGAAATACTTCCACACTGAAGAGCTGATTTTTTTGGTATTTTCACCAGGCATGTCAATGGCCATATTCCTCCCACAGACAACAGGTGTCTCCCCGGGTGCCTGACTTAAACAAACCACCTCACCATCAGAATCCTCCTGGTCAATTTCCTCCCCAGCGCCAGCAACACCCATATCCTCCTCATCCTGGTGTACTTCAACACTGACATCTTCAATCTGACTATCAGGAACTGGACTGCGGGTGCTCCTTCCAGCACTTGCAGGGGGCGTGCAAATGGTGGAAGGCGCATGCTCTTCACGTCCAGTGTTGGGAAGGTCAGGCATCGCAACCGACACAATTGGACTCTCCTTGTGGATTTGTGATTTCGAAGAACGCACAGTTCTTTGCTGTGCTTTTGCCAGCTTAAGTCTTTTCATTTTTCTAGCGAGAGGCTGAGTGCTTCCATCCTCATGTGAAGCTGAACCACTAGCCATGAACATAGGCCAGGGCCTCAGCCGTTCCTTGCCACTCCGTGTGGTAAATGGCATATTGGCAAGTTTACACTTCTCCGACGACGATTTTATTTTAGATTTTTGAGTCCTTTTTTTACTGATATTTGGTGTTTTGGATTTTACATGCTCTGTATTATGACATTGGGCATCGGCCTTGGCAGACGACGTTGATGGCATTTCATCGTCTCGGCCATGACTAGTGGCAGCAGCTTCAGCACGAGGTGGAAGTGGATCTTGATCTTTCCCTATTTTTGGAACCTCAACATTTTTGTTCTCCATATTTTAATAGGCACAACTAAAAGGCACCTCAGGTAAACAATGGAGATGGATGGATACTAGTATACTTATGGATGACGAGCGACTGCCGACACAGAGGTAGCTACAGCTGTGGACTACCGTACTGCGTCTGCTAGTATAGACTGGATGATAATGATATAAAAAATATATATATATCACTACTGCAGGACAGGTATATATTGTATAATGACGGACCTGCTGGACACTGTCAGCACTGCAGACTCCTAAACTACTAGTATGAAGAAGATAGAAAAAAAAAAACCCCACCACAGGTAGGTATACAATTATGGACGAGCGACTGCCGACACAGAGGTAGCTACAGCCGTGGACTACCGTACTGCGTCTGCTAGTATAGACTGGATGATAATGATATAAAAATATATATATATATCACTACTGCAGGACAGGTATATATTGTATAATGACGGACCTGCTGGACACTGTCAGCACTGCAGACTCCTAAACTACTAGTATGAAGAAGATAGAAAAAAAAAAACCACCACAGGTAGGTATACAATTATGGACGAGCGACTGCCGACACAGAGGTAGCTACAGCCGTGGACTACCGTACTGCGTCTGCTAGTATAGACTGGATGATAATGATATAAAAAATATATATATATCACTACTGCAGGACAGGTATATATTGTATAATGACGGACCTGCTGGACACTGTCAGCACTGCAGACTCCTAAACTACTAGTATGAAGAAGATAGAAATATAATGAATGACGGACCTGCTGGACACTGTCAGCAGAATTAAAAAAAAAACACCACACGAGTGTTTAACTTTTTCAGGCAGACAATATACTGGTGGTCACTGCTGGTCAGTCACACTGGCACTCTGGCAGCAAAAGTGTGCACTGTTAAATATGTACTCCTGCTATAACTGCTCCCCAGTCTCCCCCACAATTAAGCTGTGTGAGCAGTGAGCTCTACTCAGCACAGTCAGATATACATAGATGATATTATCATGCAGCACACTGAGGCTGAGCACAGATATGGTATGTGACTGTGTATCGTTTTTTTTCAGGCAGAGAACGGATTATATTAAATAATAAATAAAACTGGTGGTCACCACTAGTATAACTATCAGCAAAACTCTGCACTCTCTGAGTACTCCTAATGCTCCAGTAAATCAAGTGTCTCACTCTCTATCTAAACGGAGAGGACGCCAGCCACGTCCTCTCCCTATCAATCTCAATGCACGTGTGAAAATGGCGGCGACGCGCGGCTCCTTATATAGAATCCGAGTCTCGCGATAGAATACGAGCCTCGCGAGAATCCGACAGCGGGATGATGACGTTCGGGCGCGCTCGGGTTAGCCGAGCAAGGCGGGAAGATCCGAGTCTGCCTCGGACCCGTGTAAAAAGCGTGAAGTTCGGGGGGGTTCGGATTCCGAGGAACCGAACCCGCTCATCTCTAGTATTCAGGCCTGGTTGCCTTGCATGGAACTTATTTTCTCTGCAGTCCAGGCCCCCTCTCCACAATATATTCTATATTATGTGTGTGTATATACACCTGAGGGCTTGGGACGCCTTCATTCTGGATTAGCACCACACCCACTGCCTCTCAGGCTTTTAAACTGGGAACTAGCATTTGCTGACTGCACACAAGCCATAAGTCAGATCCTTTCAATTATATAGAAAGTCAGTTTGGGGGTTAACTTTTGGGGCATGGGGCCCCTTGGATTGCTCTGGTCACATTGGGGCATCTCCACCTTACATTTATTTTTCACACCTATATCACCCTGTGTTTGTTTTTATTTATGTAGCATTTTTCACATATCTTTTACACTTGTAACATTGATCAGCTAACCTCACTTTCTAACACACTGACACCTTACTGCTGTCCTCTTTGTAACACTCTGACACCTTACTGCTGTCCTCTTTGTAACACTCTGACACCTTACTGCTGTCCTCTTTCTAACACTCTGACACCTTACTGCTGTCCTCTTTCTAACACTCTGACATCTTACTGCTGTCCTCTTTCTAACACTCTGACATCTTACTGCTGTCCTCTTTCTAACACTCTGACATCTTACTTTTGTCCTCTTTCTAACACTCTGACACCTTACTGCTGTCCTCTTTCTAACACTCTGACACTTTACTGCTGTCCTCTTTCTAACACTGTGACACCTTACTGCTGTCCTCTTTCTAACACTCTGACATCTTACTGCTGTCCTCTTTCTAACATTCTGACACATTACTGCTGTCCTCTTTCTAACACTCTGACACTTTACTGCTGTCCTTTTTGTAACACTCTGACACCTTACTGCTGTCCTCTTTCTAATACTCTGACACTTTACTGCTGTCCTCTTTCTAACACTGTGACACCTTACTGCTGTCCTCTTTCTAACACTCTGACACCTTATTGCTGTCCTCTTTCTAACACTCTGATACCTTACACCTGTCCTCTCTCTAATACTCTGACACCTTACTGCTGTCCTCTTTCTAGCACTCTGACACCTTACTGCTGTCCTCTCTCTAACACTCTGACACCTTACTGCTGTCCTCTCTATAACACTCTGACAACTTTCTGCTGTCCTCTTTCTAACACTGTGACACCTTACTGCTGTCCTCTTTCTAACACTCAGCAGCTTCTCTCACTTGCCTAACACTGATTTCTCACTTCTATCCCTTATCTGCGTGATACCCTGGGTGGTATGGCTGGGGTGGTTTGGGGGTGCTTTGCACCCCAGAGGCGAACCCCTGTAATGTTGGGACCTGTCCGATGATGTCACCATGAAGAAGGTGGGCAGGCTCATATATTTGCCAATATATGCCAAGAACCTCGGATATGATGGTTGTTATAATTTTAATGGTGTATGGTGCACCTGCTTTCTTGTTCCTATATTACAGTACTAAGGCCCTCATTCCGAGTTGATCGCTCGCAAGGCGAATGTAGCAGAGTTACACACACTAAGCCGCCGCCTACTGGGAGTGAATCTTAGCTTCTTAAATGTGCGACCGATGTATGCGCAATATTGCGATTACAAACGAGTTAGCAGTTTTTGAGTAGCTTCAGACTTACTCTGCCTGTGCGATCAGTTCAGTGCTTTTCGGTCCTGGCTGACGTCATAAACACACCCAGCGTTCGCCCAGGCACACCCACCGTTTCCCCGGCCACTCCTGCGTTTTCTCCGGAAACGGTAGCGTTTCCAGCCACACGCCCCTAAAACGCCGTGCATCCGCCCAGTAACACCCATTTCCTGTCAATCACAATGCGAACGTCGGAGCGATGAAAAAGCCGTGAGTAAACTTACTTTCTTCATAGTAAAGTTACTTGGCGCAGTCGCAGTGCGAACATTGCGCATGCGCACTAAGAGAATTCTCACTGCGATGCGATGAAAATCTCCGAGCGAACAACTCGGAATGAGGGCCAAAGTCCCAGCAAGGTAGCGCATCCCATTATAAGAAGCTAGGGTGTGCAGTCCAGGCCCCCTCTCCACAACCTTTCTCCCCGCTGGCAGATGAGTGAGTATTCAGGTCTGTTTTCTTGCATGGAACTTATTTTCTCTACAGCCACTTTTGTCTGTCTGTTGGCATCCCAGTAGGGCTTTCATAGAATAAGGGATCTTGTATACTATTTGTAATTGCTTTTGTATGGTGACTTACAGGTACAGGTGTTTTACCTATGTTGAACGCCTTACTCTTTTCATCCATGGTGCCAAATCATACACTTATCTCAATCATTCAGAATATATATTGATGGTTTGTTCAGTGTTATTTCCCCCCTCTGCACCCAAGTAAAACGAGGCCATCCTTAAAGTCTTCAACAGTCGTCACCTTGTCTTTTCTTGGGTTTATTATTCTGTATCCTTTGGAACTCTCCATGGATCCATGAAGTCTCCCATTGACTGCTCAGATTTGTAGCTTCAATAATATATAGAAATGTTTTGCACCGAAGAACTGTGATATGTTTTACACTAGGTTACTGACAATACCAAAGTCTGCCTGAAGCTGTCTCCGCTGTTTGGAGAGTAATATGTTGTATGAATAAGCTGCTGTTTCACCCCAGTATTATTAAGATGACCCTGGGTCTATTAGCATGCATCTTATCATGTAAGTCAGGGTTCTGTTCTTTCTTTCAGTTACCAATTTTGCTCTGGCATATATGGAACAGTCTTTTGACCCGCTTATCTGTGCCATGCTACCATAAGAAGTTCTCTACTAGATGTTCTGTGAATTCACACCTATTATCACTTAGAAATTGGAGTGGATTCAGGGCCGGTTCGAGCCCTCTCTGCGCCCCGGGCAGGAAACGGGGGCGTGGCTTAATACAGGGGGCGTGGCCAGTTACGCCCCCTGTACAGTAGTAGCGCAGCTTAATTGCTGAGCGGTGCGCGATGACGTCATCGCGCACCGCACAGCAAAAGGTCCTCTCCACGAAGGGAAACTAGACGCGTAGCGTCTAGTTCCCTTCGTAGAGAGGACCTTTGCTACGCATCTAGTTCACAGGAGACACAGCCGCACAGCCGGGGGACACAGCGGGCAGCGGAGGGCACAGCAGTGGCGGATCTTGCCATGGTGCGGCGCCCTCCGGATGGCGCCAGCGCCCTCCGGAAGGCAGCGCCCCGGACAAAAGTCCTGCTTGCCAGTGGCAAGATCCGCTACTGAGTGGATTAGGGGGTAATTCCAAGTTGATCGCAGCAGGATCTTTGTTAGCAGTTGGGCAAAACCATGGCCCTCATTCCGAGTTGTTCGCTCGGTATTTTTCATCGCATCGCAATGAAAATCCGCTTAGTACGCATGCGCAATGTTCGCACTGCGACTGCGCCAAGTAACTTTGCTATGTAGAAAGTAATTTTACTCACGGCTTTTTCATCGCTCCGGCGATCGTAATGTGATTGACAGGAAATGGGTGTTACTGGGCGGAAACACGGCGTTTCAGGGGCGTGTGGCTGAAAACGCTACCGTTTCCGGAAAAAACGCAGGAGTGGCCGGAGAAACGGTGGGAGTGCCTGGGCGAACGCTGGGTGTGTTTGTGACGTCAACCAGGAACGACAAGCACTGAACTGATCGCACAGGCAGAGTAAGTCTGAAGCTACTCTGAAACTGCTAAGTAGTTAGTAATCGCAATATTGCGAATACATCGGTCGCAATTTTAAGAAGCTAAGATTCACTCCCAGTAGGCGGCGGCTTAGCGTGTGTAACTCTGCTAAATTCGCCTTGCGACCGATCAACTCGGAATGAGGGCCCATGTGCACTGCAGGGGAGGCAGATATAACATGTGCAGAGAGAGTTAGATTTGGGTGGGGTGTATTCAAACTGAAATCTAAATTGCAGAGTAAAAATAAAGCAGCCAGTATTTATCCTGCACAGAAACAATATAACCCACCCAAATCTAACTCTCTCTGCACATGTTATATCTGCCCCCCCTGCAGTGCACATGGTTTTGCCCAATTGCTAACAAACTTTCTGCTGCGATCAACTCAGAATTACCCCCTTTGCCCAAACTTGTTAGTGGTCATTGTTACACAGTTCTGTAATTTGTTCAATACATCATCTTTGTTCTTTATTAGCCAAGTAGGTGATTCATCGCGCCCTACGGGTGCTCTTCACACCGTCGTAAGGGGCTTAACCCTTGCACACCCTTGTGGCGTGCAATATTTTTATTATATGGAGTATTACATCCAATCATAATTGTGTGAGTGGTTAAATATTGCACGGACAAAGGGTGTGCAATGGTTAAGGGGTGGAAGCCCATTGCAATGGCGTGAACAGCGCACGCAGGGCCTGTTGAATCACCTAGTAGGTGCTTTGGTTGGGGGAGTAGGGGGTGTGCGGGGAAGAGGCGGATGGGATCCTGTGGTGCCACGGGAGGGGCGGTTGCGGTGGTGCTGCAGGTGGGGGAGGGTGCGTGGGTGCCGCGGGTGGTGGTCCGGAGCCGCTGCGGGTGGGGGAGGAGCAGTTGCGGGGTTGCCACGGGTGGGGGAGGGGCAGAAATGTTGGTGCGGCGGGAGTTATGGGTGCGGGGTTGCTGCGGGTGGGGGAGGGGGTCCGGAGCTATCGCGGGTGCTGGAGGGGGTGTGTGGGGGTGCCGCGAATGGGGCCCAGAGATACTGTGAGCGGGGGAGGGGCGGGTAATGCTTCTCCTGCTTCTCCTCCTGTCAGCACCTAAGCTGCTGTCCTCCCTTTGGCAGTGGCTCTCCCAGAGACTCGCACAGCAGGCAGTCACTATTGTTCGCGCCGGTGTCCCAATGCACCGCATTACAGGGAAGAAGATGTACGCAATAAACTACAGCTCCCAGCAGCCCTAAGGGGCGGAATGCTTGGGTGCTAAGGGCTTCTGGGAGCTGTAGTTTATGTAGTGCGTCTACTTCCCTATAATGCGGCGCGTTGGGACACTGGTGCTAACAATAGTGACTGGCTGGCAGAACTGAGTGACTGGCTGAATCAATGTAAAAGGTGAGAGTGCTGTGCAGAGGCGAATCTAGGGTAGGGTGAGTGGGGCACATGCCCTGGGCGCCTTGGCAAGCCCAGGTGAGGGGGGCGCCGCCGGCGACCAGGGCATCATGCCCCACTCGCCCCCATCACGCCAAAATGTGAGGGGAGGAGAACGCAGCGTCTCTCCCTCCCCTCACCGCCGCTGCCAGCACTAGCCGGTCCGGTCTCCGGCGCTAGCCAATCAGAGCTTGCGGACCGGCTCCTGATTGGCTGCCGGTCCGCGAGCTCTGATTGGCTAGCGAACCG